>NC_143587.1:39682178-39994678 GCF_048544385.1 Mastigoproctus giganteus | reverse complement strand
GCCAACGACGCAAAGAATTTTGATGGATATTTTTATATGTGGCTGAGTTAGTCGATCTCATACGAGGGTAGCATGGTTTTTTCTCTCGGAAACTCGGATTTTTCCAGAAAACAGAAATCGATCATAACATGCAATTTACAGACATACGGCACAATATGACCTCAGTCGCTAATGCTCCTAAAACCCTACAACCATTGTGATCTGAAGGTAATAAAGCCCCCCCTGTTAGTATATAATCCGCAACAGACGACATCTTGGTGTAGTTTCAAATTCCAGAGATAAGCAGTTGCCACTTTCCCTATGAATATTGCAAATTCTGCCATTAATAACTGGTCTGCTCATTTATAAGAGCGCGAGGACATTTTGAGGGATCTTTGTATGTTGTATTACTGATAATGTATTTAGCAAAATACAGTATGTCAATTAAATTTTCATCTGTTCGTCTTGTGTAGGGCTAATGGAGAAACCCTGGGTCTACCACAACACATGAATTTTCCTGAACATGTTGGTTTTGTGTAATTACTAAATTATAGTAGTAAGCAAAATTTTCTCAGCTATGAATTTCAAGTTTTGTAAGAATAATTCGTAACTAAAGATTAATTATAACGTAGTTTAAATTATGCTTCGAAAAATTTGATTATTTTGGCAGCCACGAAAGCCGCTCATAATTACATGACACCGTATATCATTTTTTATAAATAACATGAGGAAAAGGCAGTTTTTAGTTTTGACCGAAAGAGATTTTGTGCTATGGATGACTGTGCTTTTGACGAGTTTATCTGTTGGGGAAACAATTACTATAAAGTTACGGTTTTCCTGATATTTTACTAAATAGAATAATTACTTCCTTCAAACAGCAGCAGCATTCATTCAAATACTATAAAAAGAAAGTGGACGGTTGCGATATTATCTGTACAGGTATTCTCCTTCAAACACTATGAGTACTGAGTACATGTAGTTTGAAGAGTTAAAATCAAAGGTCTCTTATTCAATGTACGAACTGTGTCCATAAACAAGGAGGAAATACATCCCAACTAGATAATAGCAATTAAATATATAACGGCTTATATAGATTTTTATTTAAAATCTGTGTATGTATTTGAACGTAAGAAGCATATTTGTATACAGCAAAAAAAAAACCTCGAGAGTCAACTTTCATAAAAATGTATTATTTGTAGCAGAATGTTTAAATTTTAATTTCTCTAAAAAATTTGGAATTTCCGAAAATAAAATATAGTACACAACAATTTATATTATATTTATCAGTGAATTGAGCTTTATAGTGTATATATATATATAGAATTCAGTAGTAAAACTATCATACCGCTGATAGTAACGTGCTGGTAGATTTTGCAATATACCTGCTTTTGCCAATACTTGTTATACGTACCCAACAAGTACTGACAAATCAAAAGTAGCTCATGTAGTGACATTCGAATCCCGAAAGACTGTTACACTCAATAGACAGAGGTGGGGGAACAGTATTCGCTTTAGCAGTATCTCCAAAAGTTAGTATTACACTCCTTTAGAGAAATTAATATATTTGCCCAAGTTTTTGCTCATTTATAAAAATAAAAAAATAAACACTTTTGTCCTTAGGAATTTTTGACGCATTGGCTATTCAGCCATGGTACGCCAGTTCTTATGCTCCTCATCTTTAAGATTTCATCCAGCTTTTGACAAGATTCCAACTCAGATTTTTGTACAAGCAAATGAAAAATGGTCAACCCCTATACTCTCACTGAGCACAGGCAAAAAAAAAAAAACAAAAAAAAAACATGTTAATTATTTAGTCCTACAGGTTTATAAATTCCTCGTGTTGAAGCGGGTATGTATTTAATGCTATGCCATTTACAAGGTTGGTTGCCAGAATCTTATTGTAATAGATAAAAAGAAAAAAGATTTTTCTTTATAGGTATATGAAACTATAATCAATCACAACAAAAGTTATCTTCATTTACCATAATCTTTTACAGAATCAGCTTTCACTTTAGGTTACTTATATAAATATCTCTTTGTCAAAACTTTCAAGTGGCCAGGTGTAATCAAAAAAGACGTGCCTCCCACCATGAAAAAGTCTCGTTGAAGCCATTTATTTAGACATCCCCGAGAGCTATCCGTCTTGATGCAGTCGCTTTTAGGCTTTAATCAAAATACGGCCCTGAATCTAAGCTCTTTTACAATGCTTGATTTTAAATACAATAAACAACCAACATCAAAAGTCCACACGTTTTTTCAGGCTTACCCAATACTTTTAATAGTATATGTATATATACACATGTTCCGGGTATGTATATCTCGTTATTATAGTTGACATGCTGCTCATGTGATATATGATGTACTCAAAGAGCGAGTACATGATTTCAGATGAAAGATATATCACCCTTTACAAGAGGTCAAGTAGTTCGCTGCCCCGATGCTATCATAATGAAAGAAAAAACAGATCACTCGGGATCTTGTTCTGTCGAGTGGCCGTGACTGAAGTATCCTTATAACTGCTATTGTGAACACATATCACTGTCCATCAATATTCTTCTAGCAGCTCATCATTACTTGAGATGGCATTGTTGGGTAAATAATGCACAGTTCTGTAGATACTGTAGAAACGTGAATCTAAGATTTTTGCATACGTATGAAAGCGAATTGCACATATACGGCATTCCGACGTATTTTCTGGTCGCTAAGTGGTTGCTAAGTGTCCAGTCAAACAACACAGCAGTATTACATGGTACATTACACAACACACCTGACTGGTTTAGCTAAGTGGAGCTTCTTCTCAGTAACACCATGGCGGTTATTGTGGGAAATCCCGGCATTACCTGGACAGAGACAATACACAAGCCCTAGGTATTTGTCCACCTGCTTTATTTCTCATGGAATTAACACGTGGTGCTTTTATTAAAGGAGCGTTTTATGAACCAGAAAACTATGAGATCTTGGAGAACTTAGTACACGTCTTCGATATGGCTGTAGTTTTTAAATACAGCAAAATTCAAACGAAGATGGGTTCCAGAAACTTCTCGCAGCCATCACATGCTACTGGATGTTACAGTTGCCCAAATTCCTGGGATAAGAATACTAATTATCATCGACCGAAGGTTTTCTTCCAACGTAGAAGTTTCAGAAGATCTAAAACACTTAAAAAATAGAAAAGCCAGATTCTGGCTTTAGTTGTTTTTCGCTAAATGCAATTTTTGGATTAGATCACCAATATCATTCCTTCACTGAATATACATAATGTGAATGTGCTTTGTAGCACCCCGACTATCTCCAGTATTCTAATCTTACCTTCCCATTTCACTAAGTACATCAGCACTTCACTAGTCGGGGTGCTTTGTAGCACCACGACTATCTCCAGTATTCTAATCTTACCTTCCCATTTCACTAAGTACATCAGCACTTCACTAGTCGCTATGGCCGCTATAAAATCGACCATATAGACCACCGGCTTTATAAAAGCGGCCATAGCTTCATCCGCTGGGTAAATACCAGAAGGGATATTGCTCCATGCCCCTGCTGAATCTATCTAGTGCTGTAGACTAGAATTTGATTTCATTTTAATATATATACAACCTCTTTGTATCCTGGTGGCTCACGGAATGAAACTATTTTAAATAATACTGTAATCATATGACAGTTCACGTGTGTCATTTTGTATTTTAGTTCATTATATATTTTTATTTACCTTTAATTTTATATCTATATCTGTATTTATTCTTATAATTACTTTAGTTATGTTTAATTTAATTTTTTAATTGTTTTATTCATATATTACTAGATATAACAAAATTTGGATCTAGAAGTTGGATCCGGAGTTTGAACCTCGAACGTGAAAAAAACAATTCAGAAATCAGTATTTCCATTTTGAGATAGGCCGATGAGAAGTTTGAGATAGGTCAGTGATATGCATTGTAACGTACTTATGCAAATAAAGGTAAAGAATGCAATCATATAGTGTGTGACGTGATCAAAGGATACGTATAGGTTTTTTCATTATCATTTGGGAAACCAAAAGATCAAACCAGCTGTAAACCCGATATGATCGTCAGTGCATGCTTAACAGATGTTATGGCACATAAGACAGGTGTTTCAAGGCAGCTGCTATTTGAGTATTCCAAGAATGGAGAAATGTGGTAAAAACAGACAGCAACAGAGGTAGGTGTGTCCGTGAGTCTACGGTATCTAGCGATCGGCATGGATTGCTAAGGTTCTTGCGTGGAAGGCACCAGTTAATTGTGGGCCTTTAAACTAAAGAACAATTGAGTGATGCCCTCAATGTGGGAACCTCGAAATCCATTAGCCCTTGCATCCTGCCGAGAGCTTTGTACAGAATAGACTAGGCAGCCAAACAGCTCTTCACACGTTGTTGATCTTGAAAGAAAGGAAGATTCAGCAGGTTACATAACCCCCTTCCCGTCTATATTTCTACAAAACTGTAGAATATCTTGATGACTATTTGGTACTATACAGTTTTCCTTATGCCACCTTCAAATACATATGTTTTATGAAAATACGTATCAAAACAGCTGCAATACGGACGAAAGGTGGCCAAACGCACCATCAGCGCATAGTCATAATAAAATGGTGAGCAGTGTATATGATAACCATAAATATTCTACTGGTCAACGAAATATTCCTTTGTTTTCGAAATAGCATATGCTCTACCATGATGTTTATAAAAGAAATAATTGGATTTTATGATTTTTGTGTATTGAGAGGTGTGGAATTTCTAATGGTCATGTTCAATATATCTAACACAACCATTAGAATTAAAATATTTTTATTTTAATAAAATTTAAATAAATTCATTTTAAAATATTTAATAAATTCTTTATAAAATATCAAAAAGTAACCTTATTATGTGATATTTTAAAATGAATTTATTAACTTTTTTTTCTGAAAGAAAATACATAGAAAAGTCAAATAAAATTATTCTTAAATATTAATTTGTACGTTAATTTTGAATATTTTTAAATTTATCAAAACTAGATATAATCATCCTACGATATTGACGTTGACAACGTAAATCATGTATCTACAATTCTTAATTTTTAGTCTTAACCTTATTCCATAATGTGACCAGGTTTTCAAGAAAATAATCGAGAGATCTCACTATGAACAGGCCTCGAAGGATTAAAATTGGGGACCCAGCAAGCTCTCAGCTGCCCACATCAACGCCAGATAATTGCCAAGGCAGAATGCGCTGGTCCCATAGGAGCTAGTTGTTGTTGGTGACTCTGTTGTCAAGGAAACGGGAAATATATTGTGCAAAAAGGTAGGTCGAATAGAACCAGGGTATGTCTGCCAGTGGCAAAAGTTGATGACGTTGTAGAGCAGATATCTTTTTAAGGGCACAAAGGGTGATATTGTTGTATACGTTGGCACTAATGATATTAAGAGTAAGAGACCAGCGGAATTACTTAACAAGTACAAGTAAATGCTGAAAAAAAGCCGTGAGCTAGGGTTGAATTTAAAAGTGTCTGCAATTCTGTTCAAACACGATAGGAGGGAGTATATAATGAGAGCCTTGTCATCAATCAATTCGGCCCTAGAGAGATTGTGCAAAGTTCGTGGGATAGGCTTTTTCTCAACGTGGTCTGTGCTTATTAACAGGAGAGACTGCTTCTACAGGGATGGGATACATTTAAATAGAAAGGATGCAAGAATATTTGCTGATGCTATCGAGGCAGTGTTAGGTGGGTCGGAAAACTGCTAGCTTCGGCCACGCCTTAAGTAATACAGGTTTGGAAGCCTCGTTTTAGGAAAGTTGTAGAGCTGCTGAAATGAGTACAGAGTAGGGCAACGAGATTGGTGAGGGGAAAAAAGGGGTGCTCTTACCAAGAAAGGTTTGAGTTCTGCAAACTGCAACGTCTGGAGACTAGGCACCTCAGGTATGATCTCGTTGAGGTGTATAAGGCTTTGAATGTTTTGAGCAAGCTCAGTGCTGGTGGGATTCTTCCTCTTGCTCTGATTACGCACTTGACGGAACATGAATTCAAATTGAGGGAAGACGGTTGCAGAATAGATGTGCGGAAATTGGCCTTTAGCCAGGGAGTGGTTGATTGCTGAAACAAACTTCCATCTATCGTTTTGGAAGTTGATAGCTTAAATAAATTCAAGGAAGAACTAGATAAATTTTAGAGCGAATGAATAGATGAAATGGAAATGTTTTTTTTTTGTTTGTTTTTTTTTTTTTTGCTAATGCTGTATAACCTTGCTTTCTTGCACCACATGCCACTACTAATGCTAATACTAAAAAAATCGGGACGGATCTCATGAAGATTATGAAGATGAAAGTAATCCGTACAATTCTCACTCTGAAGAAGAAAAATTTTCGTAACCAAGTTGCAAAAAAATCAGAGCAATGTATTATTATTATTATTAGCTATATGGTGCAAGGAAGCCTAAGGCTTTTGCTGCAACAGCCAAAAAAAAAATAAAAATAAAAAATTGCTGGGTTGCCCAGAGAGAGAGAGAGAGAGAGAGAGAGAGAGAGAGAGAGAGAGAGAGAGAGAGAGAGAGAGAGTCAGAATTAGAAAGGAATCACCAAGAAAGAAGAATAATGATATCCAGCTCAGGACCCTTGGTGTGCCAAGCCCATACTCACCAGATGTGAGCCCCTGGGGTTAAATTCCCTAGCTTTTAGAGATCGCCCTATTATTAACAATGCTAATATTGTTTCATAAAAGTTAAGCAGATGGGTTCAAGTTAAGCAGATGGTTAACATCGACAAATGCCAAGTATTGCGTATGGGTAGCAGTAACCCAAGAGAAACGTACCAACTGTGTGGTACTATACTCAAGGAGATGGAGAATGAAAAAGACCTGAGGGTAATTGTGCAGTCAGATATGAAGTTCTCTGAGCAGTGCAGATGTGTGCCAGAGCAGGTCATGGAGTTTTGTCAATGGTATATAGGAATTTTGCTAGCAGAGACAAGGAGGTGATTGTCCCCTTTTATAAGGCAATGGTCAGGCCACATCTTGAGTACTGCGTACAGGTCTGGAGGCCTCATTTTAGGAAGGATGTCGAGTTTCTAGAAAGAGTACAGAGAAGGGCAACAAGATTGGCAAGAGGAAGAAAGAGGTGCTCTTATCAAGAGAGGCTTAAGTTCTGCAAGTTGCATTATCTGGAGACTAGGCACCTGCGAGGTGATCTGATTGAGGTGTATAAGGCCTTGAATGGTTTTAGGGAGCTCAATGCTGACGGGATACTTCCGCTTGTTCAGATTAAGAACCTGAGGGGGCATAGATTCAAATTGAGGAAAGACAGTTGTAGAAATAGATTTGCCTTTAGCCAGCGGGTTGTTGATTACTGGAACAGACTTCCATCTGTTGTTGTGGAAGTTGATAGCTTAAATAAAGTTAAGGCTGAACTAGAGAAACATTTGGAGTGACCGGATGGTTGAAATGGGAAGGTTTTTCTTTTTTTTTTTGGCTAATGCTGTATAAGCTTGCTTTCTTGCATCATATGCCCCAACTAATTGTAATGTAAAACAATGCACAAAATTTCAAACAGGGAATTGACCTGAACGTAGCTTTTATTTTTAAACATAATCAATGGAAACATTTTTATGCACTCACAAATAATAACAATAATTTAATTTAATTTAAATGAAATAAAATTTACAATTAATTATTAGTATTGTTTTTATTATTTATTTTTATAATTTTGCATTAGTCTCTCACTTTATCAAATTCTTGAAACCTGCCTGCTGCTTAAAAAAAGAGGTCAAAATAAAATTATTCGATAGTCTATTTTAATCAGTAATTATGACATTCTTTTGCATATCACGTTATTTTAGGCGCGAAAACTGTACAATATGATATCAAAAAAAAAAGTATTTCATGAGCCAGCGGATTTTAATTCATATTGATGCTTTATTATGACGTCCACACAGGTCCTCAAAGTACGATTTATTACAAATTGTTAATTTTCTAGCTAAATGTGTATATTTTTAATTGCTTGTATTAATTCAGCAAAATATCTTTGCATGAAAAAAGAAAAATAAAATATCGTCCCTCAAAATGTTTTTTTTTGGGGGGGGGGCAACAACATCGGGATATTACGCCCAAAATCGGAACCATTTTGTGGAATATTGATAGATATAAAAATATTTCTGGAACTGTTAAACAATTAATTGAGCCACCAGGGTGGGCTTTTGTTTCAACGCTTTCCAGGTCTATGTAAGTTTGTTTTTTATCTTAAGTGATGTGTGGAAGTAATCGATTTCCGTGCAGTTAATCCAAATTTGGAATGTATAGTTTATCTAAGTTCGTATGTGTTCTATAAAAATTAACCATCTATGTTCCCTTCTCCCTATAAAAGATAATTAAAAGGCAAGTACGTCTAATATTTAATAGTCCGTCTTTATCACAGATATTTCAAAACTCTTGTATTACGTGTTTTCGTGACAGTTCATTGGTTATTTCATTTTTAAAGTCATGTTCTTCATGTCAGATAAAGAAATTTGAGTAAGAATAAGTGGATGGTTAACATTTGTGTTTCATGATATTCCAAAAACTGCATATTCTTTTTTGCCAGTGAGCAGAAACAGCATGTTTTCCGTCACGCTAGGCATCTGACCATACTGCTACCTATTACATCGGAATAAATTCAGTAACCTAACCCAGATGTCAGGCTTTGATAGAATTTTCCCGCAGCAACTCACCAGTATGCTGTCTAAGATACCACTACTTGACCTTAATAACCACTAACCTCGCTGAAACAATTTTATTGGCATGTTACCATACTTATGCCTTGACCTTATTGGCAATTTTTTTTTTTTACAGTCCAAAGTTTAATAAGGGCCTCCTAGAACATTAATTTTCTCCGAATAGAATATCTTAAGTTAAAAGGAGAGAGAGCCAATTTTTTTTTAACTTAAGACATTAACGAGTCAGATGTACTTTGCTAAACATGACCCACAAATCGATCGAGGCTTTGACCTCCTATCTAATGTGAAATAAATCTGCGAAGTGTATTATTATTGCTTGAATACATCATATATCTCAACAGTCATGTTTGTAAACTTCTAAGTGCAACTAGTTCCGGATCATGCAGATATATGGCACCCACGTGATTAATTCATGATTATGGGAATGTATACGGTCAGGCCAAATTGTGGATAGTTTATCAAAGTTTTAGTATTTTTGCTTGTCTGTTGATATATTTATTCACGTGCCCATACGAACTGATAAAAAGGAAATATAATGGAATTAGATCACAGGAACTGAAACGAGAACTACAAAAACGTTTTACTTTTCCAAAAAGATGATATATTAAGAACTATTTGGTGACCTAAGTAACAATAAAATTATTTTAAAATAACGTCAGTATAAAGGAGATAATGAATAAACATTGGCCGAATACAGAACGGATGGAATGAGGTAGTTTAACCCCAGGGGCTCATATTTGGTAAGCATGGGCTTGGTACACTCAGGGTTCTGATTTGGATATCATCATCCTTCCCTTTCTTAGTGATTCTCTTCTACTTCTTACTCTCTCTCTCTCTCTCTCAGGGCAACTCAGAATTTTTTTTTTTTTTTGGCTTCACACAATATATTTTAACATTGGTCTCGCTTTAAAATACTATTGTGTATGATATATTTAGTATATTTATTATTTTATTTTCTACCTGATTAATCCTAAATTATAAAAGCCCTACAAATTACAGTATGAACCAGAATAAAGTAGCCCGAAATATCTTTATTTACTTAACATTATGATTACGATACATTTTATCGTAGATGTTCAAGGTCAGGGCCTACCATTTCAAGACACAGTACTTCTCTTTTTTGAAGTTTGAAATATCCTTCTAATGGTCTCTGCTGGTAAACTGTGTATAACATGTGCTATGCTTTCCTGCAGGTCTTCAGAATAGGATCACGAAACGTTTTCTCCTCGGCTGCCGTAACAGGTGAGCAGGCCGAGGGTGCAAAGTACACACGCTTTGAGTGACCGTGGTTCAACCTCGCGTGACTACTAAATAAGGTGATGTTCTTGTGCTCTCCTGTCATGTGAGAACCTCTAATCCTATGTGGTCTTCCGAAGTAAAATCAGAAAAAAATATTTATATATTTATTTGACATCCTTCTGCTTCCTCCTCCCACACAGGCGGGCATCTGGCAGTGTTGGTTGATCAGGTGAGTCAGTCGGATACTAATAGTCAATTACTTGTACTCTAGAATTGAGATGATTCCCGAAGTCGTGCCTTAATAAGTCCAGAGTGAACGTTGTTGGGGCCTTACGTCATCTTGTTAAAGCATTACTCTTTGAAACTTAAGTTCCTGGCAAACAAATCTTTTCAGTTCATCGATGAATCTGATCACAGTGATTTGCAATAATGTTCCTGGTTGAGAGTAATACTATTACCGTCCCCAGTTGCAATAACTAGTAGTCGTATCAACCAATCATTCCGTGACCGGAAATGGCATATCATATTGCCATACGTTCGTTATACAAAAGTCTGTTGATAAGTTCATTAGGAAACGTTCATTTGTTTGCTAACATATACTGGCAGCTGCACGTGATCATAAATTCATCAGAAAACCAGATGTTTTTAAGAAAACTAATTTTCCTACTGCATCACTTGAGTCGGTGAGCATCTCATTCACCCTACTTTCGTACGCCCAGTATGGCCTAAATAGTCCTTGCGCCAGAAATTTCTACAACAACAACAACAACAACAACAATCCCCCTGAGATGTCTACTTGCCAAGTTTTTCAGTCCCCCCTACCATTTAAGCCGATCTTCATATGGACATCGATTGACACCCTCACCAATCTGGCTGTCCGTCTTTGAATCCTTTCTAGAAATTGAAGACGTTTCTTCAAGTGTGGCCTCCAGACTTGAACATAGTATTCTAAATGTTCATTGGTCTCACTATCGTCTTATATATAGGAATAATGATATCCTTACCTTTTTTCTACTTGCAAAGGACCTACTTCTTGTCAGGGCCATGCAGAGGCGTCGCTACCACGGTATAAAAATTAGCAAAGCGTAAGGGCCCATGTGTCTGTCTTCGTAAAACATTTTTATAAATATTATGAAAGAAAACTATATCATTATATAATAGTAGAGCGCTACCATCTGTTACAGGTCAGTTAGTAAATTTTAAAATAAAAAACTACAAAAGAAATTCTATGGGGAAAACTAGATTAAATGGTCTTGCTACGAGCCGTTGAAATAAGCCGCTAAAATAGACTAAAGGTCTATTTTGGCTGCTAATTAGCGATTTTACAAACATAAAGGCAAGAAGATGAATTTTTAAATAAGAACTAAATTTATAAATTAACCTAATTATAACGTTATTGAATATTAAATTGTTTATTTTGATGTACCAACTTTTTAACATTTTTTTTTTATAGTTTAGATTTGTCGCATATTGTTTTTATGAGTATTGGCGTTTCATATTAACAAAAACAGGGAGGAGCCTTTCGGTGGTCTTGGCATATTTAGAGGCCCAAAAATTGTAGCTTACGCCCCTGGGATCACGTAACTGACCCTGACAAGAAGGAAACATTTGGATCCCATACGATAAAAAGCACTTAGCTGTCTGGAGCTAAGTGCTTTTTTCGCAATATGGCACTGACCAATAAACCTGTTCAAATATGCATTTCAAAACAAAAAATAACGGAAATATAATTTTACAAAGACAGCTAGACTGAATTGAAGCGCATGCGCCGTGAGATATGTGCTGCTGGGCTGTTTTATTCTAGGCCATATTGTGTACGTATTTATTTTATTATTTATTTATTTTTTATTTATTATTATTATTTTTTTTTGTATTGTAGCGTCATTATTCTACAATTGTCTATAATATATAATTTCAACATTATTCTACAGTATATAAAAAATAGTTTTTCTAATGCCTCTTTGATTACAACTGGAGTGTGTCACATGTTCAACTATGTTCTTAATAATCTAATTCTAAACTACCTTAATACACCGATTATTTTATGTAAACAGTGTCGGTTATTTTACTATCTTAGCGGATTCCAAGTTTCATTTTTCACCAGCCGAAGCGATTACGTCATCATCTTAAAGCAAAGTATCGAATATACGCTGATTAGTAGTGCATGAAAAGAATTCACTCATGCCTCGTTGCCAGATGTCTCATAGTGATCATTATACTCGATAATATGTCTTCCTTTGGTTTTGTTTGTAAAGAAACATGATACGTCCGAAGATAACCTGCCAGTGATAAGCATAGTACAGATATCAAAAATTCCTCCGCAAGATAGTTGCATTTTGCATGTGCTTGTCCAACATAAGCGTATGTGAAATAAATTGTAAAACATTATTCAGGCCACATTGGCTAAGTAGTACGCATTGGATTAATAAGCCAAAGGAATAAAGTTTTTAATTCCAGCCTCTGACTATGTGAAATTATCCGGAAGGGTTGCTTTACTCGGTGTTAAAATTGTTCGGTTTTCAGGCCACGTATTCAGGATTTTCTACTTTTCATTCTTACAAAACAAAGAAATCGTCTATTGAGTAAACACGTTCTATTAACTGTAAATAGGAATAAATACTCCAGAGCTTAACTGCAACTGATATCCAGGAAGTAAATTGGAGAGAAAATAAAATTCATTTTGTTTCTTTTATCGTGGTGGTCATAAATAACTGTAGTAAGCTGTATTTCAGTCCTTGGGATAAGTTTCGTGATGCAAATATTAGGATCCGTTTAAGGAAATGGAAAACCGAAATCACATTGATCATCTCTTTTGCCATTATTATTAAGCAAAATGATGATGAATATTCCATATTTTGCAATTTAACATAAGTGGAAGTATCTTGAACGTGCTCATTGCAATCCATCAATACAGATACCTGACAGTTATTCAGTGGGATTTTCAGCGTGTAATTCCTGTCGACACTCATTGCAGTCAGTCGCCCTCGAGCCCTTCTTTTCATTGAACTAACATAATTTCTTATGCAGATGAAATGAAATTCTCCGTTATGTCTGAAGATTTCGATCCCGCCAAGATCCCTCAGATTAGAATGAAGTAGCACAAAAGACAAAGCAGCTAGAATACATGTGCTCAATGGAGCTAGAAATCCGCGCAGCTGACATCCTCTAGAGAATGAAGATAGACATCCCAGGGTGTATAAATGGATTGCCTATTCAAAGAGCCATTCATCGTAAAGATCCAGGGATAACGTAGGACGGTAACTAACTTCTCCTTTATTTTCCACTTCAAAGATACGAAGACTGAATACTAAGCGACCATGTAGTTCAACAAACAAGAGCTCATTGGCTCTCATGAACCTGGACTTATTGTCCAATATGTTCAGAGATGCTTGATGAACTCCTTGCATCAGTGATCTGGTCGTTTTCTACCCATCCCCGCCCGTTGCACAATGGTTATAATCACCGTCCTCCTTACACCAAGGGGAAAATGCCCTGGTTCGACTTTCATAAATTAACCCGAGGAACTTTTATGAGCTTTTTGCACTCCGTGGTTGAGTTAGTCGGTCTTAGAGGTGGACAGCAAGGTTCCTTCCCAACAAAAAAAAAAAAAAAAAAAAAAAATGCACGGAATTTATAGGCGTAATACACACATGGGTAGATGAGTTCGTCCTTTGGTGGCCCCAATATGAAGGTTTTTTTTGTTTTTTTTTTTTTGTCTTCCCCACCCCTACTACTATCACATCTGAAGCGTCACCTAAGTTTGGAATATTGGTTCACCAAATTGGGCTGCAAAGAAACCGTTCGCATTTTCCAGATTAGAATTATAGTCTAGCCTAGACATTACACCGTGGTCGTTTTTAATACTGACCCATAATATCGTAACCTTTAGCCAGCTTGTTACTCTCATATATTAACTTCTCCAAAATACACCGAAAGCCAAAACATCATGACCACCTACCTAATTTGATGTCGGTCCTCCACGTGCAGCCAAAACAGCTCGTTCCCGGCGAAGCATGGACGCTACAAGATTTGTAAATTTCTTGTGATATCTGGTACCAACACGTAACCAGCAGATCCTTTAACTCCTGTAAGGTCCGTGGTTGAGATGCCGCACATCGGAGTTGCTGTTCCAACACAAACCACAGATGCTCGATGGGATTGATGTCTGCGGAATTTGGGGGCCAGAGCAATACCTGGAAGTCTTCCTCATGTTCCGCGAACCAGTCTCGAAAAATCCGGGCGGTGTGGCATGGCGCATTATCCATCCTGCTGAAAGACGGCACCGCCAGAGGGAAAGACCGTTGCCATGAAAGGGTGTACCTGGTCAGCAATGATATTTAGGAAAGTGTAAAGTGTATTTAGGGTCAAACAGCACCAGGATTTTCCCCCATCTCCGCATAGTTTACATTGTGAGGTGATACAGTACGCTGTAAAGGCCAGAGATTTAAAAGTGTATGGATAATGTTTAAGTGTGGTGTTTTGTACCGTTGTTCCTCTGGAATAAATACTCCATTTAGCCACCAGACCTCTGCTGAAGCCCGACAACGTTGCCCAACTTGCACCCCGTGGAGGCAGACCAGGTACCTAGTAGTTTAAGATTTACTCTGGCAGGTCCTGCCACCTAATTTCCTGAGATTCCAGTGGCTAGCACCTAAAAAAAAATGATATTTGTTATAAGCGCGCAGTTTATGTTCGATTGTTTAGGTGTAAAGTGTAAAGTGTATTTAGAGTCAGACGGCACCAGGAGTTTCCCCTCTCCGCGTAGTTTACATTGTGCGGTGATACAGATCACTGTAAAAGCCAGAGATTTAAAAGTGTATGGATCATGACGTGTGCGTGTCGTGTACCGTTGTTCTTCTGGCCATTTAGCCGCCACACCTCTGCTGAGGCCCGACGTTGCCCCACTTTCGCCCCGTGGAGGCAGACCAGGTACCTAGTAGTTTAAGATATACTCTGGCAGGTCCTGCCACCTAATTTCCTGAGATTTCAGTGGCTAGCACCTAAAAAAAAAAAGATCGCATAGTGTAGCGGGGAAGCTCTAGAAGAAAGCCAAATATGGTGGGCGAAATTGATTTTAGATTGTTGAATTTAGTTTGTGTGGGGCATTCACTTGCGTGTAGGTAGAGTAGGGGGGATACTGAAGTCTGGGGGAGAGATAGACAGAAATATGGAGCCGATAGGGAAGACAACTCCAGTTAGAGTGGGGCATTCCCGTGCCCAACCAGAGGGGAAAGTGGGGGCGGCGGAAGGGGGAGGGGACAGCGAGGCCGTCTACTCTTCTCCCCGCCGAGGGAAGGGGAAGACGAGTGGCCGACAAGAGAGCCGGCTCAAATCGCTTGTATGGCACATTGGCAATAGCTGTCGATTGACATCCAGTAGAAAAGCTGTGGCTAGGACAGCATCCCAGTCTTGGTTTCCAAGATGTTAGGATCATTTGTGGGAGGAATTCCGTCGGAGATTCATAGTCATGAAGGCGTGGTTGATTTCTACCGGTTAGTTTGATTTTAAACTAAGCGGTATGGTCAGTTCCTTTGGCATACGAGTGGTGATTTTTCCTTTGGGAAAGTTATGTTATGGTGGTAGGCTTGTTCTTCGTCTCTCAAACGGGTCATGGGCGAATTCCAGAAGATAGTGCTCCTGGTCCTTCGGGTTGAAATGGATGGTTCCGATCAGTATGCAGCGGTGGTCTTCATATAGCGGACAGTGGTACATTATGTGTTCCCAGGAGGCCACAGGAGCGAAGCTGGTTGTCAGTCAAGCATAGGGTAATTAGTTTTCCTTTGATGGCACCATGACCAGTCAAAAAATAAGTAGTGAAGAGGCCTGGAGAGAACCAGGATGGTGGTGGTGGTGGTGGTGGTGGTGGTGGTGGGTGGGTTTTGTCAAGCTCTGGTAAGAATTTCTTCGTTATTGCACCTTTGGTTGTGTCATTCCAGCGTTGCTGCCAGGTCTGTTTGAGGAATGTGGAGAGTCGCCGTTTTTCCATGTAGTGGTTGTTTTCCGAGTCAGTGGTGAAAGTGTATTGATGTCTCACGGCACCAGGGGTTCCCTCCATCTCCGCGTTGCTTTCATTGTGGGTGTACCAGTTCACTGGAAATGCCAGAGATTTAAAAGTGTATGGATATTGTATATGTGTAGTGCCGTGTACCGTTGTTCATCTGGTCGTTTAGCCGCTGGACCCCTGCTGAGGCCCAATGTTGCCCCACTTTTTCCCCGTGGAAGCAGACCAGGAGCCCAATACACTCAGTTACTCTGGCATGTCCTGCCACATAATTTCCTGAGATTTCGGCGGCAAGGACCTAAAAAAAAAAAAAAAAAAATTTAACTAATCGATTGCGTGAGGGTGGTGTTGCTTGAATTTGAAAAGGCCAAAATATGGGCGAAAGGTGATTTGACATGCTTAAATTTAGGTGTGTGGGGGTTTTCGCTAGCGTATAGATGGAGAGGGGAGGGAGATTGAAGACTGGGGGGAAGAAAGGCAGAAGTATGGGGAAAATAGAGAAGATGTCCGGGTCAGTGGTGTGGTCCATGAAGGTAGTCGATCTTCCTTTTGTCAGGTTGTAGAGAATACCACACTGCACAATCTTCAGGTCCAGGGGTAGTGTGCCCACCAGGTCCTGTAGGGCATGAGTGCTGACAGTGTGGCAAGCCCGTGAGATGGTCAGTAGGATCGAGTTTCTTTGGTTGTTTGCCATCGTGGCTTTTCTGAACCATCCGGAGCAGCGTAGGTTATGGCGGGTAGGAATACTGTCTTGTAGAAGAGACTGAGAGTTCTCTGTTTGAGACCCCAATCCCTCCGGGCAGCTCTGGCAACCCATTGCCGAGTAGCCTTTTATTTTTTGCTGGATATAGGTGAAGTGTGGCTTGAAGGCTAGATTTCCATCGAGGATAAGTTCCAGGTGTTTGAGTTGTGTGGCAAACTTGATCATGGTATTATGGATCTTGATTTGCGGTGGTCCGTTTTGGGTGGAGATGACCTCTCAGTGAGGTAGAGCAGGTTTTTGTTGGTGATATTTGGAGGTTGGTTTGGGCAGCCCACTCTTGTACGGTCGCGAGGGCCCGGTTTGCCAATGCCTCCAGCTGTGCTCTGGAGTCCGCTGCCAGCAATAAGACAATATCGTTGGCATAGGCCTGGAAGGTTACGCATCCAAGATCCTGGTGGTGGAAGTCATCCATGACCATATTCCAGAGCAGTGGGCTCAGTACAGAACCCTGCGGACAGCTTCTATGTACCTGGCACGTCGTTTGACAGAAAGGTGCTCGGACTGTGATTTTCTATTTGAGAGATATTGCCTTAAACCTGCCCATAAACCTGTACAGTTGTACAGGTTTATGGGCAGGTTTGCCTTTCTGAGCCTGCTAGGATGCTTGGCCACCATAAGGTGTCGAATACTCCAGTAAAGTCGATGGAGATGAGTAGAAGATATTTTTGGTTGCAGGTGTTTGCAGTAGTGATGATGTTGTTGTTCAAGGCATTGGTGGTGGACTTGCCTCGTCTGAAGCTGAATTGATTGTTTGAAGCGAGATTGCCAATGTTGTAGTTGTTCTCAATTCTTTGTCGCAGAACGTATTCATTGTTTTGCTTAAGACATATAATAGGGCTATTGGACGGTAGGAGTCAGGTAGATCCTGTTTCTTCGTCGGATTTTTTAGGATTAGGCGTACGCTGGCTGGTCTCCAATCAGTTGGGAACCATCCCAGGGGGAGGCAGTGGCTGATTAGGTTCAGGAGTAGTTCCGGGGAATATTCGATGGTTCTTTTTATGATTTCCGGCTCCAAAAGATCCAGGCCTGGTGTCTTCTTGTTTCTAATTTTCTGGGCTGCGTGGTTGAGGTCTAGTTGTGTGAAAGGTTCTTCATTCCGATCCGACCGGTATTTTTCGTTTTCCCCACAGAGCTGGATCTGTTCATGCGTGGAAGGCAGTTGTGTGGGTTTGAAGACAGTATTTAGTATATTATTTATGGACTCTTGCCATGTTATCGTTGGTTGATTCTGTGATGTCTTGGTTGTGGGGATGACCTCACCCCTAGAGAGTTTGTTTGTAGTGATCCGGTAGGCCACCCTCCAGTGTTTAATATTTCCCACAGTGGTGACAACGTGCTCCCATGACTTTTTCTTCCTCTCCCTGATCGTTGAGGTGTATTGATTTCTTGTTTCTCTGTATGACTGTTTCAGGGCTTCAATCTCAGCCGCTGGCCAGGATTTGCATGCGCGCTGGAAGGCACGGCGTTTTGTATTCATTTCTCGTCGGAGGTTTTGCAGCTCTTGGTTCCACCACCGGACAGCACCTGGTATCGGTTTCTTTCGTGGGATGGCAGCATTTGCAGCGATTTGTAACGATCTTTGTTACGGCTGGTGGATGGAGGTCTGGGCAACCAGTCTGTGGACCTGGGCTTGGAGTGCTTGAGTGCCAGCGATTAGGTTTTCCCGGAAGAGAGGCCAGTCTGCTTTTTCCAGAGAGTATCTTTGCATTTGTTGTCTAGGGATCTTAGTATTTGGAATGTGATTTCACGGTGGTCTGATGTTGACCAGTTGTCTTATACAGTCCAGTTGGAGATATGTCTTGCTAGTGATCTGGTTGCGAAGGTGACATCGATGGTCGCTTCCCAAAGGGTGCTGGAGAAGGTGTGTAGGTTATTTGCTTGGTTTAGAATTTCCTATGGACTGTTTCCAAGATGTTCCTCCAGATATTGTCCGTTCATTGAGCAGCGACGTCCTTCAGTTTCACTGAACCAGCTGGGTGAATGGCAGTTCACGTCAGCACTGATGAGTATTCTAGCGTTGGGGAGTTCGGTGGATAGGGTTTGTAGCTAGACTATGGCCGGATGAATGCCGTCTCCAGGTATGGAGTATATAGAAACAGCATAGAATTCGCCGACAGGGCTAATAATGTGTGCACAGGCTGCCCAAGGGAGGCAGAGATAGGAGATTCTGGTAACTGTGAAGTCTGGGTCACGTACCAGGATTGCAGCCTTGGGTGTGTCATCCTGGCATTGCACAATTTTATAGGTGTTTGGGTATCCTCTCACGTCCTTGGCATGAGTGTAGGGTTCTTGTAGCAGAAGTATATCTATATTTTCTTCGTCCGCTTTGAGGCGTAGTTGGCTTGTAACTGCAATTGCCCTTTGTGCGTTGTTTTGTAGGAAGTTAATTCTGTTCTTATTATATTGTTTACGGTAGGTACCCATAATCGATTCTGGACTGGTGGAACTATTTGTTTTTAAGTAGACTGGGCATTTATTATCCTGGTGGAGCGTGAGTGTTGCATGTTATGCTCTTTGCAGTTTACACAGATTGCCTCTTCTGATTTGTTTGGACCTGTATTAAATTCATGGCCCTTTTGTGCGTAGTGGCCAAAAGTTGGTATTTTTTGTGTACAGGTGTGCGTAGTGTGGCCGAAGCGGCAACACCGGAAACATTTGGGCACAGCCACGTATTCCTTGAAGCGGTGGCTGCCCCAGTTTATAAAGACTCTGTTCTGTCATTGTATGGCCTGCCAGGCTTTTAGGGCCAGTTCTACAACCCAGTTGGTTGCGGTGCCTGTTCGGGATTTGGTCAGGTGTTTTGGTTTTATGAGAGTGGCTGGGTCATCATTCGGGAATATTATCTGTAGGTTTCTTTGGTAGAGTTCGTCTCTAATTGTGGAATTATCCAGATCCTTGCCAACATCATATATTACAATTGATGGGCCTTTTTTTTTGGGGTCTCCGCAAGTAGCCCCTGGGTTGGAATTTTGGCATTTTTTAGGATTTGAGTGGCATCATCCTCTGTTTCTGTCTCGATGATGAGTCCTGTGTTTCTTATTTTTCTTATTGCCTTTATTTTTGTGGTTTTAAGGAGCGCCTGTAAGGTTTGTTATCACTGTGTCCTTTATCTGTTCACTTATTTGTGTTGCCTCTGTGGATGCTGGCTTTAGCAGGACCAGGTGGGGTTTTGGGAGGTGAGTCCTCTTTTTCGTCATTGTTGTGGTTTGAGGTGGTGTGGGATTTTGTTAGTTTGGATTCCTCAGCGTTTATTTAGGTAGGTGGTAATCGTCAGAGTGTGCCCGGCACATGGATGACCGGACCAGGGTATCCCAGTAGAACAACCCCCAAAGCATGACAGGCGCCATGCTTTGGGGGTTGTTCCATGCATCCAGGCGAAACGTGATTCATTGGACCAGACGCCCTTCTTCCAATCACTCAAGGTCCAGTTTCGATGCTCGCGTGCCCATTGTAGGCACTGTCCCCGGTGAACCGTGGTTAGCATGGGCACTCGGAGTGGCTCCATTTTTCAGCAGGATTCGATGTACTGTGTGTTGTGACGCATTACTCCCGTTACCAGCATTCCAATTACAGGCGAGTTGCGCCACAGTTGCCCTTCTGTTGCCACGTACCATCCGGGAGAGCCTTCACTCAACTCGAACATCGATGAGCCGTGGTCGTCCAATACCTCGCCAGAGGTTTGTGTTTTCCCCTCCTGGGATCACTTTCCATAGGTACTAACCACCGATGACCGTGAGCATCCCACCAGCCGTGCCGTTTCGGATTTGATCTGACCCAGTCATCTGGTCATTACAATTCGGCCTTTGTACACGTGCCTTGAGTGACCGGGGTTCAAGCCCGTTACTGCTAAATACGGTGCTGTTTATTGTATTCTGTCTATCTTGTGAACTCCTCTGACCGTTCGGCTGTCCCGGAGTATAAACAGAAAAAAATTATTATTTATATCAATGGACTCAGTCTGTGCCAACAAAACATTCCCCATATCGTGACAGTAACCCCAGCCCAGATGCTTGGGCTGTTTTAACTAAACAAGCAGGGTCAATCGCTTTGTGAGGTTCTTGCCACAGTCTCTGCCTACCATCAGTGCAAAACAAAATGCATCGCCATTCGTCTGACCACATGACTTTCTTCCATTGTTCCACTGTCCAATCACAATGTTCTCGGCAACATTTACAAGCAAATTTTTCTCTGAAATAAGTGGCTTCCGAATAAGCAGGCGACTGCCAATACAAAATTTTTTCAATTCCCCGCGCATGATACGGGTGGAAATAGAGTGGCCCTGGGTTTGATTGAATTCAGATGTTATTTGCTGCACGCTGGATGTCCTATTTCTGTATAGTCCTCCTTAGGCGACGGCTTCGCTCTTGAAGTATTGCTTTTCTGCCATATTTACGTCTCCTTTGAAATGTGGAAGAACCGCTTGCTTTCCAGTCATTAAAAACCTATGAGATGAATGTTTTGAGAAACTAGTTATGTCTTTCGTTTTCTTGAATCGCGACTGCTGCTAAACGTGCACCCGCGATAAGACCTTTTTCAAAGTCTTATTGATCACGCGTTTTCCCCATTCTGCCTTCATATGACTGCAGTCTTTATACCCAACGAGGAAACACGTCATCATTCACGTCATAGTTTTCTTTAAATCTATTCGTATTCGCATTTATTTGCATTTCTTCTGTGTGTGGCTGTTTCTCGTGATTGTCTTAATACATATTTTATTGTTTGTCTGGTTGACTATTTATTTTAATACGGAGGTTTGTATTTTTTTGGCTAGTGTATGTGTTATCAATACGGTTTTCCCCACGTATTGATAAGGTGTTATCAATACATAGTCTTTGTCTCCTCCAGTAGGAGGCAGTTTGGTACCAGAGCAGGTCATGGAGTATTGTCAATGATATACAGGAATTTTGCTAGTAGGGTAATGATCATTTGTATAAGGTAATGGTCAGGCCACGCCTTGAGTGTTGCATACAGGTCTGGAGGCCTCATTTTAGGAAGGACGTTGAGTTGCTTGAGCGTATACAGAGAAAGGCAACAAGATTGGTGAGGGGAACGAAGGGGTCTTACCAAGAAAGACTTAAGTTCTGCAAATTGCAGTGGCTGGAGACTAAGCACCTGCGAGGTGATCTGATTGAGGTGTATAAGGCCTTGAAATGGGTTGAGCACGCAGATTCTGACGGGATTCTTACGCTTGTTCGAAACCTAATTACGAACCTGAGGAGGCATAAATTCAAATTGAGGAAAGACAGTTGTGAAGAGATGTGCGTAAATTTGCCTTTAGCCAGCGGGTGGTTAATTGCTGGAACAAACTTCCATCTATCGTTGTGGAAGTTGATAGCTTAAATAAATTGAAGGAGAAACTGGACAGACTTTTAGAGGGAATGGATGTGTGAAATTGTTTTTTTTTTTTACGCTTGTTTTTTTGCATCATATGCTTCCATTACTACTATTGCTACTTTGTGTTCTTCTCTTTTTCGTTTTTTCTCCCTTAAAATGATAGAGGCAATGTTAAAGCCATTTGCTTATCCGTGAGATTTAAATGAATGTTTTATTCTTTTTTAGACGCAGTCACAAATGCATAAAGTGCCTCGTAATTTCAGCATATTCGTTCAATATCCATCCTTCCGGCCACATGTATCTATTGGACTTCCACTGTATGAGTTTTCAGAAAATTTTATATTTGACTTTTTTTTTTTTTTATCTCTCAAATTTCATCAAAATCAGACAAATAAAAATCGAAATTCATAAATATTTCGAGTTATATTATATTATAATAGTTGAAGTGCTGGAAATAATGTTTGTGGAAGGGCGTTGATTTGACGAATGACATACCTACATTCTTGACGAGTGCAATAATTTTATTGGATTTCTTGTATTGTTTAGTGAAAAATTAAAGTTTTCTATATTTACTAAATAGTGGTATATAATTAATGAATTAATATTATTTGTTTATCTTATTATTCAGTGAAAATCCATGAAATACTTGTTGTATTTCAAGTTTTATTAAACATATCGCAGGTTATATTCAACAGATTTTTATCAAATTTTATAAGTCATCTATTTAGAATACTAATTAAAATTAATTGCAATAAGTCTGTTAGAAAAAGTATTCGAACTTGCCTGAGATTTAGCGCATTGTGTACTCTACCTAACTTTTTATATTCAATTTTAAAACAAAAAAAAACAGTTAAATCGATAACTGTATTCTAAAGAACATTTCCTCATTGTTGCCAGAACCAGCTGTACTCATTTCCTGCCTTTTTACAAATCATAATACAACCATTTATTGAAGCGTAAATTCAGCCATTTTTTTCATTGAACCACAACAGAGTAGCTATACTGTGTGTTCTCTATTTTTTTTCTCCTTTAGAATGCCGATAACAAAACGAAACAGTTCCGTAATAATGCAGTGGATTCAGGGTCTTGTCGAAACCTAATTAAATCCACATGTAAAGGACTTAATAGTGCAAGGGAATAAAAACGTTGCACTGACTAATCAAAAGCAAAAGTACTCGCATTCAGAAACAAAATTTATCCAGACAGACTCGTAAATTGACGTGCAGTATTCGTGTGGTGGCATTATTAATCCCCGAGAAAGCGGTTAACAACTGGACAAAGAGAAACTGTGGTGAGTTTTTTATTTCTTTCTTTCTTTCTCTAGATGGCAGGCTTTACGCTATATGAGTATAATCGTTAACTATCTCTCTCTCTCCTTTGTCAATGTACGGTAAATATTTGAACCGTACTGTTCGTTACTTGCAAATAATACAGTTGAGGAGGGGATGAGCATTGCTATTTGAAAATAATAAATTATTACAAGAAACTAAACTTAGCAATGGTTGAATTAGCATATTTGGGTTTCCATTTATAATTATTTTTAGAAAGCATCATTATCTGATATTCGTTTTGATAAAATTGGCATAAAATTATATAAAAATAACAGTTTAAAAAACGTAATTACTCTCTTTGAAATCTTCAAACCTTTGATTCTAAAATCTTCATAGAGAAGCTTTTAGAATGATTTTACTGAGCAGCGGCCTGAAAACAGCTGAGTTGTTTCCAGGTTATCCGAGAATTCTCAGTTCATTCAAATTGGGACTTCTCTGATGACGGAATACGTAAATATTCTTGAAAGGGGAGTTTTAATAAATAGTTGAAGTTTTAATAAAGTAATGTATACTATTATTTTCATTCAAAGAAATTTAAAAATATATTTTAAAATGGAATATCACTTCTCCCCAGCCCACAAGAATAAGTCGTCAATTTGCTCACGTGAGTGGAATCATTATTTAAATATTCATTTTAGTGTGATAACATAATTATGACCCTTTTATAATAACCGAAAGAAATATAAAAATTTCTAGGTAATTGAATTGGAATCCTGCCGATTTTTTCCCACTCAAATCTCAGTTTGGTATTGTTTAGAAGTACTATACTGTAATACACTTTTTAAAATTTTTCACCATTCTACATTAAAAATTATCCAACACAAACACTAAAGAGTTTGATTTATGTCAAGACCCCCTGGAGTTTCTAGATGGGACCCTAGAATTAATAAATATTAATTAAAAATTTTAATATTTCACAAAAAATATTTTAATAGTTTCTGTTTCAAATAAAACATCCAGGGACTCACATCTGGTGAGTATGGGCTTGGCACACCCTGAGCTGGATATCATCATTCTTCTCTTTCTTGGTGATTCCCTTCTACTTCTCTCTCTCTCTCTCTTTCTCACTCAGGGTAACTCAGAAATTTTTTTTTGGCTGGTGCAGCATAAGCCTCAGGCTTCCTTGCACCATATGGCTAATAATAATAATAATAAAATAATAATAACATCAGAAATACATATTTAGCTAGAGAATCTGATTTTCAAATGACATTTCCTTTTAGTATTTGAACAAGTGTTTTGGATATGCAAATGAATTTATAGCATCCGAAAGATCACATTCTTGAGTCCGAGCGGCGCACAAAGCGATTATTGCTAGCAATTCTGTTTAAGTCTTAACTTACTAAATAAACATCCAGCATATTCGAATAAAAAGTAAAGTGCCTTTTCAAGACGCACTCTCTTTTCCATTCTTGTCAGCCGAAAAAATAAAATAAAATAAAAAACCTGTTCTCTAAATGGAATTTTCCCAAGAATGCGTCAATTATTTTAGTCGTACACAGTGGGTTTATTTTTTTAATTGGAATATGATGTAAAAGGAAAACTATCCTTTGCGATGTATGGACACAACAGAAGGAAGGTTTAAAAAAAACTCCCAAGAAAAGAAAAAAATAAATTGGCATTTAATTTATACCTAAGTAAAATTGAATTGTGGACATTAATAATAGTATTACTCAGGGGTATATTCACAGACCACCCTGGTTTTCCCGACTAATGATTTTCCGAATGAATCAAATACGCGTTATTTGAAATCCTTATAGCTGACCTACTGTGACGTAATGCCTTTTCTGAGTGACGAATACAAATTTATGCGTTTCACAACAACTAGGAAAAAAAAAAAAAAAGAACAGTCTCCAAGTTTCCTAGAGTCGATGAAATCGCTGTAGGAAACTTGGAGATGTTACTGCATTAGGTTTTACTGCTAATTGTTGCCATGTCCTTTTTATTTCGATTTTCCATTCTATCATGGAGAATGTATGAATCATGTATGCACTTTTCTTTCCCATGCCCCCGGTTGTCTTAGTATTCCCAGTTCCTGAGCTTGAATACCAAGGGTAAGGTATGGGTGCAGCAGGCTCACGAATCCCACCCAGTGCGAAATAAAAGAATCCCTGCCCTTTAAAGCAGTGTTAGCATCTGATTTCGAGTAGGAAACATACAGGGCGTACCCCTGTTTGATTCGTGCATACTACCCTCTATGAGGAAAAAATATATATATAGAGTTGTTTTGTTCCCTCTTGTCTTATATTGGAAATCTCTGCATTTCATAAAAATGTTATGTTGTTTGTTATTTGGTTTTTAGGAGCATTAGCAATTAAGGCCATATTGCTCCGGGATATGCGGTGGTCATTCCCTGACCTTTCCACATCCTCCGTATTTGGTAGTGACGGTCTCGAACCCCGGTCTAATTCATGAAAGTGAAAGTCAGTGCCAACTATAATTGATTTTTGTATTTTGCAGTGAAGCTAATCGTCAAGTTCGGTGTAACTGTTCGTAACGTTGTTTAGAAGTGTAAGGGTGAACAATAAATATAATAAAATATATTCCTGCTATAAGACACACCACACCGATTAGTGTTTAGTTTTTCAATCTTTTAGTTTCAGAATGGTCGGATGCATGAACAGCATTCGGACTATTACTATGTGTTTTGAAAAGAGTAACGAATTCAAAAGTTTTATGCCCAATCTGGGGAATCCCCTCTCCCCCCTCCCGGAAGTACATGAATGGAAATTTACGTGTTAGAGGTAACACCACATGACTTTGCTATCCTCCTGGCAGATCGATGTCCTTATTTCAAAAGAAGCAAGCCTGATTGAAGGGAGTTTATGTCAAAAATTTGGTAAACTCGTATAATAGTAAATGTCAAATAAAAATGAAACAAACCACCTTGAATATTGACCTCTTTTAATATTCAGATGTAAACCAGAACTTGTTGAGCATTCAGGAGGTGATTCCATATGCTCCTCATTGAAATTTCCTCGTATAGAAAGAATGAACGGATTTATCTGAAAATTTGCATGCATAAGTGAAAATTTGCATGCACATGTCACATATATGGACGTAAACGAAGCTGATCGATGCAACAGAATGTTATTGTGCTAACTCAGGAATCTGAAGGTGCTGTAATAACTTGGGTAAACATTAGCAGACAAACAAAACGGTGAGCGAGTGATGTTATGTACAGCGGTACAGCAGACGGACTTTGAAAGGAGTTTGCTTTGCTAAATTGTCAGAAGCGGGCTGGTAACATGGCAAACCGCCGTTTGTATAGGTCTTGATGCTCGAACCTGTGGACACTGTTTGCAACGATAAGTAACATCAAAAGAACGTCAGAACGGAGGATCTGCCGACAGGAAACAGATTTGTACAATCTGCCAGTTTCCAACATTGTAACTCTATCCTTGCCTGTGCTTGTGTCTGAGAGCACGATTAGTAGCGACTGAAAGAAGTAAGCTGAATTCTCGCTGTATTGCATCGTCCGCCGCTGACGCTATTCCATCGTGGTCAGCATTTTTAGTGGAAGAGGAGGAAAGATGTTTGGGGTCAAGTTCACCACGATGGCATTCGTCAACTTTTCGACTCCCTGCCGCGACTTTGACAGTTTGTATCTCTGTTCATGGGGTCATATTTCATATTGATGTGCATAACATTTTCGTATGTAAATGCTGCTGATTTCATTACACAAACTTAATCATTTCTTTTCTACACTGATATTTGTCATTCCACTTATTTTGAACTCAAATCATGCACTCTTTTTAGGCGGGACAATTTCAGTTACGAGCAGTGTATTTACACTGAATGTTATTCCATTTTTTGAATTACTGGCATTGTATAAACCACCGTACGCCAGGTCCTCCACCTTGGAAGGAATGGTAACTGTTGGTATGGTATATTTGTTAAATATCACGTGAGGCCTAGAATTGTGGTTACGCCTCTATTCAGAGTAGTCAATTGCAGCTTGCAATTGCCTTTTCATGTAAAATGCACCACCGCCAAAATTTTTAAATGTTGGTGTGTGTGTGTGTGGGGGAGACATATACTTAATGATAGCCAGTGTTGTCTGTCAACTTGTTTCGTTTTTGTGCCAGAGAAACTAAAGGTCACGAAGCGTAGTCTATTCCCATATATCCATCTGTTGTAATCTCCATATTCTTATGGCATTCGGATCCTGAGCCATTTTAATTATTAGACATGGGTAGCAAAAACTAAATCCTTTTTCAGTGTTTCCAGAGGCTTAGAAATGATCACACAGAAACAAACAAAAAAAAAAAAATAAATAAATAAAATAAATAATAATAATAAATAAAAAAATAATAATTTACATAGAAAGGAGAATAAATAATTATACGAATAAATATAATTTTTCAATTAATAAATTGTAATTTTTAGATTGGAGCCAGAAAATTTTAATTTTGGTATTTATGGGAAAAAAAAATCAGTTCGGTCACATAGTCCCAGAAGCATATAGATTTGGACGCGCACTGTACAAGATTCTGTGCTTATAAATTACTACTATGTCACAGGTTATCCTAGATATAGACAAAATACATTCATGTGCAAAAGTTAAGGAAGTTACACATTCTGCATTTTTTTTAGACTTGCTTTTTTTAGGAAATGTACAGCCTCATAAAGGGCCTGCAACATGCAAATTTCACATTTCTATAAATAAGCTTAAATGTTATTTTTAAGTGCCATTTTTGGCTCGTTAGCATATGTGCATAGTACGCCTAATGTTTTCACCATGTCCTTTCGTATAGCTGTCTCTCCGAATGTAACAACTCCATCCCAGTGGTCAGATTTTCATGAAATTTTGTATTTGTGCCTTTTGAAAAGATATGTCCAGCCATTTCAATTTCATTTAAATCGGACGAATAGGAATCAGGCAATTATTATTTCTTCTATTATTTTTTTCCTTTGGGAAAAAAAATAACTCGAATTCCATGGAATGGGTTTTCATGAAATTTTATATTTGGGCCTTTTAGAAAGATTTGGTGGGTTTTATGAATTAAACGTTTATTGATGATAAAATTTTGATGAATTCCCGATAGGCGATGAAGAGATATTTTCAAAAAGTAAATAGAAAATATATACGATTTCGCCTTACTTTTCCATAAAAATTATTGGAATAGTGTCGGACAGTAAAGATATATGTTTATTAAGTTTTAGTAAAAATAAATTCATGCGGACCATAAATTTAATTGCACAAAATAATTCCATAATTAATTAGCAAGTTACTGAAAGACAGATGATTAAATTAAGTGAAATTTTTAATTTAATTTTAATTAATTATTAGAATACTAGATTAAGGCGCAGAGAGAGAGAGAGAGAGATTAATAGTTTTAAACCATTTCCTGCCTTTGAAAACCGTGAAACAGAATTTCAGTTGACACAAAAAGTGTATCCATTTCATTACTGTATTGTATTTCGCACAATCTTCCAAATTTCAGCTGATTATGATTTTTTTTAAAATTTTTTCTTCGTACGTGACTATTACAAAACTTCCAAATATATTGAAACACATCATCCACAATGTTTCTTCCTAATCTAAAATATATTATCACGAAGAATTATTAATTTCACGTTTAAACTCAGAAAAGATGAATGAAATTTGCTTTTTTTGCAATATCATTGTTCCATTATTCAGCTGAAATTAGAATCTTCAGTTCAAGGACATAATTATTTTTATATTCAGAAACATTTGCTTTCCTGAGAATTTTCAACTTTTCATTTATTGAAATACAATAGGGGTATAAATTTAGCAATTAGTTTCAAGATCATGGAAAGGAGAAAAAAAAAAAAAAAAAAAACAGGAAGTTTCAATATACAATTGTACATCTTTCCCGAGAATTTTCAACTTTTCATTTATTGAAATATAGTAAAGTATAAATTTAGCAGTTAGATTCAACATGGCGGAAGGAAGACAACAGGAAGTTTCAGTATACAATTGTACTCCTTTTTACAGATTATCTTTGTGCTTCATTTTAATCTGAATTTGAACTGAATATAATTATATAATTTGGAGCTGTTATAGGAAGAAATTTTTGGATTCGATTTTTCATCATCATCGTGAACTTGGTCCAGCTTAGGTCTTTTAAGACCTGTTCCGTTGTAGCTCTTGGAGGTGGTCTTGATCGACCAACATCTCTCTTGCTTGTAGGTTTGTAGTTAAAGGCTAATTTTTGGATCCGGTCTGGGTTCATTCTTTCTATGTGGCTGATCCATTTTTCCTGATACCGTTTTATGTCATTTACTATGTTATCTTTTTAATTTCTCGCGGATATCTAAATTTCATTGGTGGTCTAGTCTTGTAAAGCCTAATAATGGTCTTAAAAATCTCATTTGTGCTGCTTCTAGTTTGGATTCGATTTTTATGAATGCAAAAGTCTTTTTATTTTTGATTTATTTACTATTTTAACAATTTATTCAAAAGCAAATAAAAATAGGAACATCTTTACAAAAATAAGACAATAAACAAAATGTTATAGATATTAGTATAATTGTTACATATTATTAATATGGATAACTAATTGTGGATAGCAATTTTATGGTTCTTCTGTACGTGAGGCTTCCGATAAATTCCAATAAAGGTCAAGAATTGCATTGAAAATCATGGGCACACACTTAAATATTAATATGTATAACTTAACTATATTTCTGTGAAATTCTGTAAATAAAAACCTATATGTAGACATAATAAAATAACCATACTTATTAAAATTCATTCCAAGCTCCTTGTGGACAAAGGAAGATGTTCAATATATTCGGGTTTTTCTTCCAACTATCCCCCCCCCCACACACACAATTCTTACCCTGCACGAAGTGGCATTGCAATCCTGAAATATTCCATCAGTACAAGAAGAACCAGTTCCCCAACACAAGAGGGTTGCTAGAGTCTTCAAGGATGAAGGTGCTTTCACCTTCTCTTGTATAAATATACAGGGACTGAATATTCAAGTATCGGAATAAATGTATACTATGCATTACTATAATATTATTATATAATTATATATATATATATATATATATATATATATATATATATATATATATATATATATATATATATATATATATATATAATTATATTGCTGTTGTAAAAAAAGTGCTTTTTATAGCATTTTAAATGAATTTTAAAATCTAATGTATCCCAGTATATTGTAAGCCTTTTTTAACGTCTCAGTGTGGAGTACAAAAGAGATTTTTTGTGACAATAGCCACTGTACTAGCTTCGAGAGCTTTGGAATGTGCACAGAATAAATGATCACATCTGCAGAGCAGATAACAATCTGTTATGGTGTTTACTCAGTGTGAGGCGGGAGCGGTGGCCGAGGTCCGTGCTGAGAATAACATAGATATACAGTAAACCCTCGATTTAACGGACTAATAGGGGAGAAGGGGTGTCCGTTAATGCCGAAAGTCCGTTAAATCGAATGTAACCTGGGGGGTCATTTTTTATTGTTCTTAATGTAAAAAAAAAAAAAAAGCTTTAATACAATATATGTACTGTACAATATAAAATTATGTTGCAATTTGGCCTTTGATTTACGGATATCAGAAAGAATTTGCTTTTTTACGCCGTAAATTTCGCAAACACGTGCTACTGAGACGCTTTGTTCTAATTTCTCAATTAGCTCTAATTTCTGTGCCGCATTTAAGTTCACGCGCCTTCTTTTAACTCCTCTATCACTTGATTCCATTTTAAATTGTAAGGATTGCAAAATCATTTAATAAAAGGTCACAATTCAGAAATCACAGAAACACTCTGTATACAACCTAACGGCATGATAGCTTGATGCAGACTGAAACCAAAACAAAGCGAGTCGGTAGACCTGTAGTTTAGTGTCCCGAGTCACGTTCAGCTCGCAAGTCACCGCCTGCTCTTATCTGTAATCTGGGAAAACAGCTATTTGAACGCGTTTTCAGAAAGAATGAAAAATAATTTCCTGAATTTGATTATAAAAATAAAAGTAGGTAATTATCAAAACAATAATGGAAATAGGTAATTATTATTAATTAAAAATTATTAATAACACTAAAGTTTTGTCTAACCTAAAAATAATAATATGGTCGAGAATAATATGTACATTACTGTATTATTATTTGTCCGGTCCGTTAAATCCGAAATCCGTTATATCGGGGTCCGTTAAATGGAGGGTTTACTGTATTCAAATATTCCCAGTATTCAGTGATATAAATTCTGAGGTTTAACAATCAGCGAACAAAAAATCGGTGTTATGGTAAGGCTCCTCGGATCTTTATTGTGAACGAGATCATAAAGGCAAAGGTTTCCAGACAGATTTAACGCGTTAGTGGGAAATTCTGCAGCCCCCCCCCTGTAGTTATGACTTACCCTGTGGCTATCATATCTTTAGTAACCCGCAAGTGTTCACAAGTCTCTCTCTCTCAGGGTATTAAAATTTTTTTTGGCTGGTTCAGCATAAGCCTCAGGCTTCCTTGCACCATATGGCTAATAATAATAATAATAATAAAGAAAAATGTAACCGTCGAACTGAACATCATCTCTTTGGATGCCTTCTCTGAAAAGGGAAGGCATCCAAAGAGATGTTGTTCAGAACACCGTTCTAAAAGTTTCTGAAGGAAACTTTTAGAACGGTGTTTTGAGCTTCTTCACTTTGTGTTCTTTTTTTATTGCATCTAGCAACTTTACTGCAACAACTCGTATAAGTTAATTACTATAAAGGATTTGTAAAGCGAATCGTGTACTCGTAAATGGGGATGATGTATGGTGGTTTTAATTATCACGCCTGCGCCTTTCAAAAACTAGGATGCGCTGTAAATAATCATAATAAGAAAGTTCATTTCATTCACAACTTGCAGATCGCCAAGAAATAGAGCGTGGATTCTATTTGAGAAACATCTCGCTTGAGTAGTGGTGCGAAAACTGTGTCGCCAGATATTTTCGAAAGATTGCCAAAATAATAATAAAAATAAATAAATAAAATAAAATAAATATCAGTGAAAAGAAGAAAGTGGTGTGCGCACTAAATTATTTATAAAAATCTTTTATGAATGAACAAAAAAAATTACTTTTTATGTTAATATTAAATAAATTGTGTTTATTTTTATATTTCTATATATTTTTTTTATTTATAAAAAAATATATGTGCGTCATCGCTAAGTTTTAAATGGTGTAGCCACCTCCAAACATTTCCTTCTAAACACCAATAATGTCTGTCATTCTTGGAAACGCTGCTGAAATCATTTTTATTAAAGATTTTTCAGCACCGTCGCATTGCTTGGAATGCATTCAACTGATTAAAAAATAGATCATTTCAGAGAGTTTTTCAGTTTGAGGAACATTAAAAATTTCATTGAGTAATTAAAAAGTGTGAGAACGTCCGCCATAATCACATGAACAACCATGCGATTATGGTGGACGTTCCAACCTCCTTACACGAGTACGCTGGTTGTTACAACATTTTTGCCCCCGATGAATGCATTGCAATGAATCATCAGAAACGTGGAAGGTGGAATTTTGGTTGACTGATGTGAAAAAAAATCGTAATTTACAATTCTTTTGATATAGAAAAAGGAGCTCAACATTATTTTGACCTTCCATTTTGACATGTGAGCGTTCTTCGATCTGAAAGGCAATGAATTTTCTATTGTAGACTGGAATTTGTTTTTGGGTTCTAGAAGACGATCCAAGTCTTCACAAGGGTTACAATTTTTTCCAAAAAAGTCGGTTTCCCAGATTCCTTTCTGAAAGGTCTTAATCAATTTCTTTACATATCAGTTTTTGTTCATCACTGAGAGTTTTATACACAGGCTTTCCTTAAGTTTAGATCTTTGATTAAAACCAGTCTGTGTTCTCTGTTTATAACTGTTCAGTCCATAAAGTTTTGAACAGTTAATCAAAAATCAGTTGATCAGTTGAAAGGTTGAAAGGTGGTAATCGACTGATCACCACCTTTCAACTACTTTATGAATATCTGTATCCATCCTTTTTTAGATAAGATTACTGGATCATCTGCCATCTACGACGCCTTTCCTTTCTTATTGAATTCTCTTAATCCACAAAAAAAAAAAAAAAAAAAAACCCGTACTTTGAACATCATTCCGTTTTATAAACTTTGTGTAGAATTTTGTCAATGTTAATGGATTTTTTCCCCCAAATTTCACTAAAAACTTAATTTTTCTCTCTGTTCCAACTGTTTTTTGATATTTTTGACATTGCTAAAAAAACAAGTGGAACATAGAAAATGACTTTGTTGTTTATATTGATTATAGAAGAATATTCATTTGATTCAGTCCCGTACGAGAGATTGTTGTATAACCTGGAACATATTGGGATCACAGGTAAGATACTGAGAGAAAAAAAAATATTTAAATTATTAAGGAATCGGAGCTAGTTGCCCGTATTAGTATTAGTAATGGCCGCATGGTGAAAGAAAGCCTATGGCTTATGCTGCACCAACCAAAAAAAAAAAAAACAAACAAACAAAAAAAAAAAAACTTGAATAAAACAATGATAAAAAAAAACAACTAATAATTAATAAAAGAAAAGGAAATTAAACCTATCCTCCTATGCGTTTCGCCCACCCGAAGGTACTGTCCAGATGACCTTTGAATTTCCCCAAACTGTCAGCCTCTACCACCCATGTAGGCAACTTATTCCAGTAATTTATAACTCACTGGCTAAAATAAAACATCCTGCAGTCCAATCTAAACATCTCCCCCCGTAACTTGAATTTATGTCCCCTAGTTCTAGCATCATTTATAATCTTGAAAATTTTGTCCTCATTCATTTTACTGATGCCTCTCAGAGCCTTAAACACCTCAATCAAATCTTCTCTAAGGTGTCTAGTTTCCAAACTCTGTAACCCACATATTCGAAGTCTTTCTTCATAAGGACGCCCTTTTGCCGATCTCACCAGGCGAGTTACTCGTCTTTGCACCCTTTCAAGAAGCTCGATGTCTTTCTTTAGGTGCGGTCTGCATACTTGAACACAGTATTCCAAGTGTGGTCTAACAAAAGCATTATATAATGGGATTATCACGTCCCTATCTCTACTTGCAAAAGTTTGATAGATCATTGATAGGACACCATGGGCCTTCCTTGCAACCTGTGTACAATGCTCAGAGAATTTCATGTCTGGCCGTATCGTAACACCCAAGTCCCTTTCCTCCAGTAGTACTGGGTTTAGTTGAACTCCACCAAGTGAATAAGTTATTTTGGGATTACTGTTTCCCAGGTGTAATACCTTACACTTTGTTGGATTAAAGCATAGCTGCCATTTTTCTGACCATTCCTGAAGTCTATCTAGGTCTCTCTGAAGAAGCTCAGCTTGACAGTGATCATTAACTACTCTACCAATTTTAACATCATCTGCAAATTTAGACATCACGCCCTGTGTCCCTTCATCAATGTCATTTATGAAAATTAAAAACAACAGTGGTCCTAATACTGATTCTTGGGGAACCCCACTTCTTACATCAACCCAATCTGAGGATTAGCCATTTATCACAACCCTCTGCCTCCTGCCCTGAAGCCATCCTGATATCCATCTAAGCATTTTCCCAGTGATTCCAACCTGTTCCAGCTTATAAAGCAACCGCTCATGTGGGACTGAGTCAAAAGCTTTGCTGAAATCTAAATAAACAATGTCGAAATTATTCCCTAAATCCAGCTCATGAGTGACCCTTTCAAAATAGCGAACCAGATTTGTTAAACATGATTTTTCCTTTACAGAACCATGCTGAGTATCCTTGAGAATTTCAGTTCTATCCAAATGATCCTGAATTCTACCCTTGATCATTGCCTCCATGATTTTCCCTACCACTGAAGTCAGACTGACAAGTCGATAATTTTCCACTTCACTCTTAGAACCACCCTTATGTATGGGATATATATTGGTACAGTTTATATTTCTTTGTAAATGTGCGTATTGCCAAGCCGGTTTGCGTGTTGTGCTGGATGAAAAACTCGGAATAACTCATGAGGGAACCCTTTTTCCTCTGTCTGAGACCTCTGATTTCAGCCCCAAGAAGAATTCTGAAGTTTTTCTAGTCATCTTCAGACTCAGCAAGGTCAGAAGTGGCGTACTTCAGAGATCATTGCTTGGATCGCTCCTGTTTCTGATTTTCTAAAATGACAACTTCATAGATGATGATGTCAACATTTGCTAACTCTGATTTTCTAAAATGACAACAAATAGATGATGATGTCAAAATTTGCAGATGTGAAGATTAGGAGAGAGATTAATCACCAACGTCAAGAAGTGCTCCTTCAGGTTGACTTGGATATGGATAGGCTTCAGATTCAGGCAACTATTAATGCTACAAATGAAAACTTTTGTCTTTGTGAAATAACAACCTCAGTCAACCTCCCCTCTTTCACACTGAGGTTGTTACTCCCCTCTTCAATCATTAGAGGAAGAAAGGGTTTTGGAAATTACGATCCAGGAAGACATGAAGTTTTATGTGCAGTACAGACAAGCAGTAAGGAGGGGTCAATGGTGACCTCTAAGGTTATTGAATAATTTAGTGTAGAGATAGCGAGGTTATAGTTCCACTATAACACACAACTGGGAGGCGCAGTTGAAATATTGTATTCTGATATGGAGGTTACACCTAAAAAAAAAAAGAACATCAAATTATTCTTATAAACGATCATGTCTCACAGCTTGCTTGGTAAGCTCGAAAAAAGGACACTTATATGAGGACAGAATTGAAATATATGGCCTATATAGTTAGGTATCGAAGTACCTTAGAGAGGATGTGATTAAGGTTTGAAGCCTCTGAGAGGGAACAGTAAAATGAATGATCGTATTAAGTCGCCGATTAAATGACTCTAGAACGGGAAAAAATAAATTCAAATCATAGAGGAAGAGTTATAGTAGTATATATGGATTGTAGGAAATTTTCTTTCAGTCAGTGAGTTATTAATCATTAGAATAAGTTACTTTCATGAGTAGTTGATGTAAAATGCATGGGGAAATTCAAAGGTCAGCTAAATCGTACCCATGGAAGGAGGGAAACACAATTGGTAGTTAGTTTTTTAATACTAATTTATCATCTATTTTTTCGATGAGGGTAGTTTTAGGATTTTAGGTGTGCCAGAAACCTAGGCCATTTTTCCCGTACATAACAAATGTCTCTAAATTACCTGCGTTATGTGGTCGGTTTGCTGGACGAAGAATCCAAGTTACCGTGAGCAAACCATGCTGTCCTTGTCTGGGACCGACTAATTCACTTAGCGGAAAAGCCGCATAAAAATTCCTCGCATCATTGACGGGATTCGATCTCAGGTCTTTTTCACTCAGTGTTGAAACGAAGATGATTATTCCAACTGTACCACTTACGAGGCCTTTCCAATAAGAAACAAAACACTGCTCCAGTAAAACGCTTACAAACAAAATAGTTATAAATGATTCCTATTACACAATATTACTGATTCGTGTAATACGTAATCCAGAAAACGTCTCCTCAACAGTGTTTGTGGATTATTGCACAGAAAATTAATCGGATCAATTTGGTGAATCATATCTCTTAAAATAAATAAAAATTCTAATTTAATTCATATTTTATGTTAATTTTTCACTACGTAGCAAGCTTACGTCACTGTCTGTAAGTAAAGAAATAAATATTCAAACTCGCCCATGTTTGATTTTTACTCATGTTAGTGCAGAATTTTTTTTTTTTTTTTTTTGAGTTTTTTGCTAAATTTTTGGATTAAGTTTGATAGCAGATCGCTTGGGTCTTAAATATAATCCGAATACGATAAGTTAAAATGCGTTTCAGAATAAAATATTTATGGAAGATTATTTTAAACATTATTGTGAATATAAGCGACAAAGATAGGAATATTTAAAATAAAAAAGTACTGTTAATAATTATCTGGGTCGCTATTTGCAGCTCTAGTTAATGTTCCGTTAGTCGTGTTCCAGTTACTGTTTTGAAGTTCAAATACGCATGCGTGCTTTCGTCAATTCAGAGCCATAAAAAGCAGCAATATCACCTTCAAGTAGTTGTACCTACGGATAACCAGAGTTTATAGGTGCTTCTATCAAACTGTTTAGAAAATATCAATAAGGAAATGAAATGAAATGAAATATCTCGCTGCTGATAGTTGTATAGAATAAACGAAATATGAATATTTTGAGAAATATCATTTTTTTCTGTTTCCATACATTTGTTTTCGCGCTGCGAAGTGAAAAGTCGAATGCAGCACCTCAATAGATTATCCTATTCTGGGAAGGAGAAGAAAAAAAAAAGATTTTCGTCGTTAAATCGTTTTTAAATGCCTGGAAGTTTCCTTTGGAACGCTGCCTATTTGGCTGTTTGGTGTGTGACGTTTCATACGTAGCTCTCACTGTGTGACATTCTTTAAATATTTAAAAGTCTAAAATTGTGTCCTTTAGTAACAATTAGCTCAAATAAATTATCTCAATATCCTGCAATCGAATTAAATTATATTTTACTTAGAATCAACATTACGTAAACGGGTGTATTGTGTATTAGGGGTAGCCTCCTCCTTCTAATGCAAATTATACAATGTGTGCCCCTAAACAAAATAAAACATTTGCCTACTGACCTAAAAGCGGGCGGAAACTTCAACAAAAAAATTAATTCGGTTGTTTCCTTTTATTTTCATACTGCCCTACTTAATTTACTAAAAACTACCATAGACGATGACCTTTGATTATTGATGATCGGGTAATTAGGCCTGGTTTCCTATTAGCCAGTTCCACTTTCGCTTAAAAAAGAAATTAATCGGATTTTATTGTCGTCTGCTGCCTATCCTTCTTGGTGCTTGTAAACTTCATGATTTTTACATATGTTATTAAATCCAGGAGAGATTAAAATTATTTTGCAACATAATTAGAAGCGTATTTGGTGTTATTAAGAATCAACCCCAGGGGGCTCACATCTGATGAATATGGGCTTGGCACACACCCAGGGTCCTGAGCTGGATATCATCATTCTTCTCTTTCTTGGTGATTCCTTTCTACTTTTCTCTCTCTCTCAGGGTAACTCGGGATTTTTTTTTTTTTTTTTTTTTTGGTGGTTCAGCATAAGCCTCAGGCTTCCTTGCACCATATGGCTAATAATAATAATAATAACTAGAAGGATTCATATAAACATTCTCACAGCTCATGTTTTATAACTATCCAATCAAGTTATGAAAAGTTCGCATTATAAGAGATTTTATATAAGCGCATCGATTTTACGACTTATCAACAAATGAGAGGCATCACATTTGTTTATATAACGCCCATCCAACTTAAACGAACCGTATATATATTATCTCCAAAGATAATCAGCCGGTTGATTTTTAAACATTTCAGAACCTTTGTATATATAATTAAACTTTTGTGATTTAATTATATATACATTTTTACAATCATGACAAATTAAGTATTTAGAACTTAATTATATGTTATGACATCAAACTGCAAGAGAGGACATAACTCTTTTAGTGTATAAATACGTTTTACTTATGATTATTATGAATGAGACAGCTCGAAACAAATATGTACATATTTTGACGAATAAATTAAAACTGTTAGGGAAAAGCGGCAAAATTTTACTTCTAACGACCGACAGAAATTTGGCTTCAATTTGATTGAAGCCAAATTTTGCTAATACTAATACTACTATTGCTAATATTGTTGTAACTTTTTCCGTTAAAACATTGTATGTTCATAGTAATTTATTATATTGTTACTTATATTTTGAATAACTTATAATAACTTATCCTTAGACAAGGCTGACTGAAGATACCGGAGAAAGAAGAAACTGCTTGGGGAGCTGGGTATAAAGAATATAAAGGATCTTTAGACGTTCCAGTCTTAGTCCATATTTGTGATATTTATTAACGACATTGATGAGGATGCTAGTTTTCTTATTGGAAAAATGATGCAAGAAAGAAAGTTTATATAGCATCAGCCAAAAGAAAAAAAAAAAGCTTAATTTGACTATTTGATACTAATAATTTATCTAATCCTTCTTTAAATGTATTCATGCTACCGTCCTTCACATCACTAGATGGAAATTTATTCCAACAATCAATTATTCTATGACTAAAGAAAAATTTCACACATTTATTCTACAAAATTCTTTTTTAAAATTTAAATTCATATCCTCTTGTGTCGTCGCAGAAGATGCGATAGACAGTTAGTTTATACAACCCTTTTAAAACCATATAACAAGTTTGATGTTCAAGTTTTCTGATGGTTAAAAGGGTGGGTGACTAATAAGATAGGATAAATTGCTATTCAAATGGCCCTCGTGGGTAGCACAGTTGGTAAAATCGCTGTCCTTCTCACACCGGCTGGAAGAGACCTGAGTTCGAGTCCCGTCGATAACGTGAGGAATTGTTATGGGCCTTTTTTTTTTTTTTTTTAACAACATGCCTGAGTTAGTCGGTCTCAGGTGCGGGTAGCATGATTTTTCTCTGGAAACTGATTTTAGCCCAGAAAACAGAAAATCAACCATAGGACTCGCGCAATTTACAGACAATATACACGGAGCAATATGGACTTAGTCGCTAACTCCTAAAAAAACCCTTACTGCTATTCAAATTTTCCAAAAAATGGTAACCAAAGTACAAGGTTCAGATTAGCCTTCAGACAGTTAAAGTAGTTGAAGGGGGGGGGGGAATGTTTGGAAGCACTTATTCATGGTACTTATTTAATCTTGACAAGAAATTCTCTCAAATGTGCAAGCTGATCGCCAGGATGGTACATTATTAGTACACTCTGAATTATAGTTTTTGACATGGTTTGGTTTATTGTGATGCACATTGATTTTGTCGGTGGGTCAAAGAAGTGATTATTTAATTATACAAATGCACTGTAAAGTTACACACACCTGTGAAGTGACTATTCGATAAAGTGCAATATGTTATTGTAAAAAATGATGTAGGATAACGCCATTTAAAAGTTCTGTTTATGCACCAGCACGACCACTACGTAGGAGGAGTCCTCCCTGACAGTTTAGTGGATTCATCATTCGTTTGGAGAGATCTGAGTTAGAGTCCGTCGTAGACTGGAGGAATTTCTAGAGGCCTCTTCAATTGAGGCTGTAGTTAGGCGATTTCATATAGAAGAAGTAGGATTTCCCTTTGAATTATTCTGGGGGTTTTCAGCACGCACAACATGCAAATCTGCCCGTGAACACACCGTACGTCCGTGATACAACTGACATCCTATAACAAGATCTGAGGAGTTTACAATTAACCTTTTTTCAATTATTGGAATGGTTAACTGTATTTAGCAATCGTGTGAGCTTGAAAAACGGTTCACTGAAATATGTTTCCTCATCAGATATCTTAGTTTTTTAGCGTGTTACAGGTATGATTGGATCAGGATTTACAATCGATAATAATACATTTCATTTCTATAGCGAACCTAAAATATTAAGTTTTATGTGAAATAATTAAAATACTTCCCTCACGTATGACATTTTTTAAAACAATGAAAATTTCACTTTTGTTATAATTTGAAATTAATATAGCTGTAATCATTAATATCAACTTTTTATCTAAGAACACCAGCCAAATAAATTCAACGCTGTATTTTATATTGAAATTTAAACAAGGTCTTGAATTCTACATATAATTATAGTAGGATGATCTCATGTGATCTCAAGTATAGGCATTATGATTAGATAATGTTGGAAGGCAGGAAACACTTTTGTAGCTTTTGGGTTTATCATTTTCATCATGGGGCACAGGGGAATAAATTCTGGAGACCCCCACTTCCCGGGCGAGATTCCCGAACGGCCTCACATCATTAGTAGCCATACCATATCAATCGTCAGGTCCCTGATGCTTCGTCCCCTGTCCTTTCCGGTGGCGGACCCGATGATACGTGTTAATTTACTGCCACAGCCTACAATCCTTCCTTTGTTACCCCAGTATTTTCGAATGAAATGAATGCTGGTCCTTCACTGAGGCTTTTCCAAGGCAGTCACTCAGTAGAGTGGGTGCTTTGGCTTTGGCTGCAAGTATTATACATGGACCAAAAGAAGCAAGCACCTGGTGATTGGGTAGTGGCGAAACCATCATACGGTCAAGTCTGCCATAGCGGAAAGGGGAAGTGGGTGAAATGTCAGGGAATCCAACCACTGGTATGATGTGGCGTTTAAAGAGCAGGAGGGGACCGGTCGAAAATCTCGTGCGGTGGGTTGGTGAGCCCAGAATTTGTAGTTAAGCTTGTGGTATATGTTGGGGGGGAAGATATGTGTCTATGAAAATAGAGTTATACGGGTCTGAAATCTTAAACCTTATTTAACTAACTTCCTTCAGGAGACATCTTTCTAACAGCCATAGAAACAAACCGCTTTTTGTTTTCGTTTTGTGAAATCGTCTCTTAGCACCATAAACAGCAAAAACCCACCCCACGAGTATTTTAACGCGGATATCATCATCTGTAGAGACGTCTATCAATAGCAATGTGCAATGTTTTTAGTTCGCGATATATTTGAAATAATTTATTTCACTATCTACTGTTTTTAGGACCTCATGATCATTGGGGTGTAAAAAATTTTCATCTCTCCCACCCTTCCTCTTAATGTATTAGATTCCCATTGTTTGGAACTACTCTTATTTCCCTGACGTTCATGAATTTTAATATGCACTGAAATCAGATAGTTAGTGAACTTTTGCTTTTAACTTTGTCATTCTGATATGAAGTATTTGGACTATACGTGTACAGTTTTGGCAAGGGAATAATGTATGCGCACAAGCACTGCTGAGGTTCGCATTTCATTCTTCGTGTATGCTAAGGATGCCGTTTTAGCATCACACACGTGCACACACAGACGCACGAGCCGAATACTAGCTGATTTTTTTTTTTTTATTTGCTTCCTTGGCAGAGCTTGCAAGTGTTTGTCTAGAAACAGAGCATCCCCTGAAATTGGGAGGGGGAACCGAACACAGTCGTGCACGTGATATCCATATGGCACGTTGCACAGATTTCGTTTACAAGACAAAGTAGAAAATTAGATCTCAAACTTTACAAATGGAATGCGAAAAGTCGCACGAGACTTATTTTTAATTTATTTTTAACTGGTAACTAGATTGAAACAGAGCAGTGATCTCATAGCCATTTGGAGGTTGAGGTCAGGGTTGTCGTGAGCCTATTGTAGTTTATTTATTTTGTATACACAGTGTCTGGTCGTTCTGACAAGTCGATTGCTGCTCTTTGAGCTCGGCTTTCAATATCACTTTCCTATACAAGTATGAAATAAGCCCTCTACCATTAACCTTAATGACAAACAAATATATCTCTCACTACAAAACTAGTTTTAAGTTGGCCGTGCCAGGTGCAACATTTTCAGGTCCCAACGATGGGTATGGTCTGACCACAGTAAAATAAACACGAAATGACATTGGACATTGAAACTATTGAAATGATACATGACGGATGCCTGACGGAAAGATATTGTTTCCACCTATCAAGCGATTTTAATTCCATCCACGGAACTGTAATCAGTAAGTTGTTAAGTTCAGAAGTTCCCCGGAGCGCACCGGAAAGCCACAGCGTTTTCGTGTGTTCTGATACATTTCGCTTGTGACGAACCGGAACTGATACCCCATATGTCATGTATATGATTATTAATTAAAAATAAGATTTTTAATTAAAAATAAAGATTTAACAAGCATACCGTTTCGCAAAATTTTTCGATGCGTCCCTATTGGCAATTTGATTCTCGAAATGTTCGCTCTTAAGACAGTGAAAATTAATAAAATTAAATTAAGAAAATTAAAATAATTTTAAATAAATAATAAATAAGCAAAAGAAATTTTTCTTCAAGTAGAACGAACCATTCAGTGCATCCACTTGGCCACGGTTTCGTTGATAAAGAAAATGTTTACAACAGCATAGCGGCAGCGCAATTTGTTCCAATTACGTTGAAGCAAATTATAGACTAATTATTATGGAAAGAGAAAGTAATAATTGTCGTTATTTTTTATTTTATTTACATATTTTCTTATTTCTTTTTTCGTTTGATATACTCTATAACATTAGATTGTGTGAATTAATTAAATACGGCTGCTTTTATTTTTCGTTTTTATTTAAAAATAAATAATTTTCTGGAATAGTTACAATACACAGTTGGTGGCGTTAGTGTCTGGTTTCACTACAGTATTTCGTATGCTGCGTTGTATTAATTGGTGTTGGTGAGTGTTTGAGGATACCAAATATAATTTTATTGATGATGCTTTCACGTTGTGCTGATTATGGATAAAATGCAATGAAATTTCTGTACATTCGTTATTCGTATTTGGTAAAATATTGTGTGCCATCGTTATCGTATCGGTAAAATATCTCATTTGAATCATACGTGAATCGTCTGCTACTTATTTTTCAGTATATATATGTTTTTCCTAATTTAATTTCCCATATCCAGTAATTTATTATATCTGTTTGCAATTCTGAAAATTCGAATTTCTATGCAAAGGAAGCTTCAAGTAAATAATATAACGTGAAATAATATATAATGTGTCTTAGTCTTATAACGTGGAATAAATACAGAGAATAAAACGTGAACTTCATTTATAGTGTAATTTCCATTTCCCATGACTTCTGTTGTTTATATTTCTGAGCTCATTTTACACAGCCGAAAATTAAGCCAGGTAAGAGTTCATATTTTTCCCCCTTTTTATTTTAGTAACACAAGAGTGATTTATATATGTATTTCATTTAATTTTATTTTGATAAAAGAAATCCTGTATTATTGATAGAAATTTTAGATGCACTGAATTCGAATTGTTTTGTAGTTGTCGATGGAATTGTGTGCTTTTGTAGTATTAGTTTGCTATTTGATGTAGTAAATCTAGAAACAAAATAAACGTAGGGAATCTCGTACCTCAAAATCCAGTAGTGCAGTGTTGCACTGGCTAATGGGATTTTCTCCTCAGATGGGCGAATACTATTATGATTTGAAATTACCAATGGGAGACTAAGATTTTGGTTGGAGGGGGTGGGTTAAAAATTGAAATTGTGCCGGATGATAATTTGGAATTCAAATATTTCCAAGAGTTCTTTAATGTTATTTATTATTAATCAATTCAGTCACTGCCCCCTTTTTTTTATTTATTTTCAAGATGATGCAAGCAAAAAAAGGAGAAGCATTCTATTTTTTTTTCAAGATGATGCAAGCAAAAAAAGGAGAAGCATTCTATTTTTTTTTTTTTCCATTTTTTGTCTTGGCTGTTAACAAGCTTTTTTTTTTTTTTTTTTCTCCTGGGAAAGAAGAATGTCACGTTTCAATAATCTAACGCCTACTCAGTAACTATAAATTACTTGATTTCGTAAAGTCTGAGTCAGCAACAACGAAAGAGAATAAATCCTTTGTAAAATAATAGAAAGCCATATTTGAAAGACTGAATATTTAGCATTTCTATTCTTTAGCGAAACATGAGCTGTGACCTTTTGTTCGGCCCACTGCAATCTGCGTGAGCTGAGCTGAGCTGAGCCAACAAAATACTTATGCAGAGTTCAGGAAACTTCCCTACAGGTCCCTTTTGTGTTCTTAGACAAACACTCACATACGAACTGCATGTAACGGCGTATCCGAATAATGGTCTGAGTATTTTATCACCTTCCTTTTTGTGGTGAAAGTCAACAGGTTTCGAACAAAGTTGCGTGTTTTAAACTGAACGTCATTTCATTAGAATTACTTGAAATAGCATTTACACAACAATTGTTGTTTATTAATCAAAGCGCCCCAGAAACTAAAAAAAAAAAAATAAACAAAGATCTTTATTGCAAAATCATTAATGCGGTATCAGCACAGACGTGGGGTGGGGAGTTACAGCGTACATTGTTGACATAATAAAGCAAATAAAAGGAAATAACAAAAAGTAAAAATAAAATAAATGAGAAATGACGAAACTAGGGGAGGAGGATAAGATAAAAGGTACAACAGGGAAAATTAACTGAGAAGGCAACACAGACGTCAGGCTCTGTTAAAAGATAGTGGTAATCTCGTCAATATAGGCGCCTCCGTATCCAGGTGGGTAGGAGCAGTAGTGCGTAGTACACGCTTCTTGATTAGACCGGGGTTCGAGCCCGAGACTACCAAATACGGAGGATGCGGAAGGTCAGGGAATGACCACCGCATATCCCCAGCCCGGATTAAGGGGTGAGGATTGGCGTCAGGAAGGGCATCCGGCCGTAAAAATTGCATGCCAAAACAATAAAAAAAAAAAAAAAAAAACGCTGACCCCATATATAATGAGAAAAAGCGAGGACAAAAAAAAAAAGTCTCGTCAATATATACCTTTGTCTCCAGTGACGGATTAAGATATAGGCTAGCAGGCCCTTTCTTGCCTGTGGCGCCAAAAACAGAACAATGGGGCAAAAAATATCTATATCTGCACATTTATTCTGCAACCATCCTTCCTCAATTCGAAGCAAGAGGAAGAATGCCATCAACATTGAGCTTACTCAATCCATTAAAAGCCTTAAACACCTCAATCAGATCTCCCCGCAAGGTGCCTAGTCTCCAGACACTACAATTTGCAGAACTGAAGCCTTTCTTGCTATACTTCTTTGTCTTTTGTTCCCCCACTAATCTCGTTGCCCTTCTTCAGCGGATGTACATCCTTTCTAAAGTGCGGCCTCCAGACCAGTATACAGTACTCAAGATGCGGCCTGGTGAGACAGTCAAAATAAGTAAAGTTTATTAAAAATAAATTATTATTATTATTAAAATTTTATTTTCACATCCGTGGGCAACCCCGGAACAGCCAAGTTCGGCCAGAAGGGTGTACATTATGCAAATTCGAGTTGATTGTATTGATTTGAATTACAAGAAATCAAAATAGATTGTAAATTCAAAACAAAACAATAACTAAATAAATACAAAAAAAAAAGACAAAACAAAAAAAAAACGGTGAAAGAATTCCCTGCCTTGGCAGGGAATTCTTTCACATAATGATTATTGTTCATGTTTATAGACTTATTTCAGGGTGTCCTGTCTATAGCGCTTCGCGCTGCAGAAAGACGATGCTTCAATTCCCAGGGAGTTATACATTCCAAACGTATTCGCCGGAAACACTGATCTAAGGTATTGCACGTTTTTCAGAGAAGATTGTGGACAAGGTGTTGAACTGCACCGGGTTCGTTGCAGTTCAACGAACTGCAACGAACCCGGTGCAGTTGAGGTCTGAGGGTTTGTAGAAACATCCTAGATGTAAGGCGAATCCGTTTGGCGGCATAGAAGGTGTGCCAAGATATAGATTCCTCCCTTTGATGATGGTTTCATGCCAAGGTTTACATAGAGCATGCTCCTAGAGATGGTAAAAGGTTACCCCATTTCCCTGTTTAGCTATCTCAGGAGCCAATATTTAACCTCAAGAAATCTCTTTAGTTGAGTAGAGGAAGCTCTTGACTAGAGTACCGAAACGTAGAGCGGAATAGGTGTCAAGTTCCTTCGGAGGTATTCCAAAAGGAACTCTCGAAGCCTAAGACCGACCAACTCCTGCCGGATTGCCCAGTACCGCAAGCGTTTTAGCCTGGCCATCTTGAGGTGGTTTTTGAAAGTAAGCCCGTCATCCCACTACAACCCTAAATCTGTGTGGGAGTGAACCATTTTAATGGCAGTCCCATTTATTGTGAGCGAGCATAATTTCATTATTTAATTAATTAAGTTTAATTTAATTAAGTGCGCAGACACTGATAGATAATAAAAAAAAAACACTATCTGCAAATTAAAACTTAAATTATATACAGCCAATATATATATATATATATAAAGATGAAAAGAAAATAAAAGCGATAAAACAAGCACTAGGAAGCTTTCAATTTAAACAAGATTATGCAGATGTAGCCTTGCGCATGCGTTCACAATAACAGGTGTAGATCGTGTGCGGCGAAAAGAAAGGAACGGAGGAAAGGGAAGAGGAACAACGAAATACACAATAGTCAGACTCCGCAGGAATGGTGAGGCGTACATTAGCCCTGTTGTTAACTTATTTTGATTGTCTCGTCGGTAGAAGCAATATTTATTTCATTTGACAATTCTTGGCGCTCCAGGTCGGAAAGAGTTGTTCTTGTTCCTGCTATCAAAGTTTCAGTATATCATTGACAAAACCCCATTGGGTGTCCTGGCAGCCTGTCTACACTGCTCACAGAACTTCGTATATGTCTGCCAATTACACCCGGGTCTTTGGTCTTTTTCATTTTCCACTACCCTGAGTGTAGTACCACACAGTTAATTAGTTATTCTGGGGTTACTGCTACCCATGTGCAGTACCTTGCATTTATCAATGTTAAACTTCAACTGCCATTTCTCAGCCCATCGGCCTAATTTTCCTAGATCTTGTTGCAGTAGCTCACCTTGATTGCTTTCCAATCCGCCCTGCCAACCTTTGAATAACCTCAAACTTAGTTAGACATTAAGCCAGATATACCTTCACCAATATCATTAATAATTATTGAAAACAGCGATGGACTCAGCACTGAACCATGGGGGACTCTACTAATAGCATTATCCCATAATGAGAAGTGTCCATTGATAACCACTCTTTGTCTTCTCCCACTTAACCATCCTTTTATCCATAGCAGTAACTCGCCCTTAATGCCATATTGCTCCAGTCTGTACAGCAGTCTTTTATGTGCAATAGTACCAAACCCTTTCCTGAAATCCAAGTATATGATATCAAAATTATTTTTTGCATTCAGTTTCTGTGTCACTGCATCATAGTGTTCGATCAGATTAGTCAGACAAGACCACCTGTTAACAAAGCCATGACTGCAGTATAATTGCATTCCTGTCTAAATAAATGGTCTTTCATCACTTCTTTAAGCAGTGACTCCATTATTTTCTCGGGAACAGGTGTTAAGCTAACAGGTCTGTAATTACTCATGTCTCCTTCCTATTTCCATTTGTGAATTGGGAATACATTCCTACATCTCCAGTCCACAGGGACCTTCCCTGAATCCAAGGATGCAGATTATAACCAATCTGCCCTCTGGAAGACAGGTGAGCGTAACCAGTGCTGGGTTTAGGCAGCCTTGGGCCCAGATGCAAATATTTTTAGGTTCCCTAAAAATAATGTTGTAGAGGGTTCTGATCGACTGTAACTGGGCTAGTATTGGTATTAGCTATCTATAGGTGGTAGATGACTTTCATCAACCGGTGAAATACCACCACTTTGCTTATTGGAGGCTTGAAGTGGTGAAACCCATGTTTAGTCTCTAGAGAAAAGTTTCCGGTATCTCCCTCCTTCAACCCATGCACGGTACTAAGTACTATAGGTTTTGATACCTTTCGTGTTTGGGGTTTTCATAAAAAAAAAAAAAAATAAAAAATATAGAGCAAGGAAGCAACAGGCTTTTACTGCACTGGCCATAAGAAAAAAAAGAAAAAAAAAAGTAGAAAAGAAAATTCCAAATTATGCTGCGCTTTCCTCTTAAAGTAGGTAACCATCCAGATGACATTTGAATTTCGTTAAACTATCAGCCTCAACTGTCTGCAAGAGCCATTTGTTCCAATAATAAAAAAACTCATTGGCTAAAAGAAAACTTCGTGCAATCTAGTCTAAAGCACTTCCCCTTTAATTTAAAATTGAAGGGTCTTTCTTCAGTAAAGACCGATGCGAAGTACCTATTCAATTCATCAGCAACATCATCTAGGTTATCTAAGACTTTCCCACACCTATTACACAAGGGTCCGTTCTGTTTCGTTTTCTTCTTTGTATTCATATACATGTTGTTGTTGTAGTAGGGTTTTAGGAGCGTTTATTGTCATTGTTATTTTATTGGGTTTTAGGAGCATTAGATAAGGACCTCCCCTGAATCCAAGGATGCAGATTATAACCAATCTGCCTTCTGGAAGACTAAGGCTTCTGGATACTAAAGCCATATTGCTATAAATTGCATGTGTTCTGTCTGCATTCCATCTGCATGTAGCGACTCTCGTCATACTCCTCACAATTCTCTAACACGTATTCAGGCATTACTCCTGACTCAACAAAAGCTATTTTTTGCGGCTTTTGATAAGAAGCATGACCCTTCTATCTTCCCCTCCCTATCTTTCCTAAATACATTATACGCACCATAGTGAAACTCGTCATCCCCAATATCCCTTTCTGTTAGTCATGTTATGTCAACATCAGTCAAGGTTACTTGTCCTAACTTAGGAGTTCGAATTCAGCTATTTTATTGACAACGCCCCTGATATTATTGTAGACACAGCGAATCCTAAGTATTCTTCTATAGTTGTTGTTGTTATTTGTTTTTTAGGAGCATTAGAAACTAAGGCCATATTGTTCCGGGGATATGCGGTGGTCCTTCCCTGACCTTTCCGCATCCTCCTTATTTGGTGGTCACGGGCTGGAACCCCGGTCTAATCAAGAAGCGTGTGCTACGCACTGCTGCTCCTGCCCACCTGGCTACGGAGGCGCCTCTTCTATAGTGTATTACCCTGACACACCCCTTAAAGTTATTTAGGCTTGTTTCTCTAGCTTTATCTTCCGCTCATTTGAAACGTTGTCACCCTCAGAACAACTTGCCAAAGTCGGCGGTTGTGGTAACAAACAAAAATTGTTGAGATACGTACAAGTACTGCTTTGACATATATCATTAGATAAACACGTGTTTCTATTACCCTTATCCGGCTAACTTGCTACATCGAGTAGAAAAGATCTGTGTTCGAATCTCGTCAAATGACGTGAGGATTTTTTTTTAAGGCCTTTTTTCACAACGTGCCTGAGTTAGTTAGTCAGCCTAAGGCGAGAGTAACGTGGTTTTTGTCCCGGAATTTTGTGTATTTTGTCGAGCCGACAACAAATCGACACAAACAGAACACAGTTTACAGACATATTATATACGGCGCAATGTGGCCGAAGTTGCTGATCTGCCTGAAACCTTTTAACAACATAACATAACTAGCAGTTTCTCCTGAACCGTTAAAATATCCTTAATGATATTAGCAAAAGCCCTTGCCTTTGTTCAAATAAATATCGCCTCTACGAAATAGATTCCTTCTACCTACGAGTGCAGGCCACGCTGATAAACATCCCCCCCCCCATCCAAGCCTTGCAGAATCCATCAAGTCTTAAGTCAATCCACAAAGCTTTCAGCATATAGTCCCTCCTGTCATCTCTGGGCAGACATAGACACACATTCTAACCAACTCGAGGCAATTTTTCAGAATTGACCTATATTTATCGAACAAATCGTTAAATCGTGTTCGTTTAATATCGTTAGTCCTCACATGAATAATAGTGCGCTCCTTAAAATTGTTCGTAACAGCATCAATTGTTGCTCTCGGCAAACACCCTGATTCTGATACGCCTGTCTTTAAAAATGTTACCTTTTTTCCTGACAATAAAGTCTCCTAATAAAACTAAATCTCCTTCGACCAGAGCAGCATGTACATGACTGTTCTGTTCTGGGACCCGAATCTTTGGGTACATCACTTTGCAGATCACGAGTTACTCGAGTCTCTGATGAGTTTCCAGTTACATTTGTTTCTAGGGCCAGCATCTATGTCTTCAGTGACTCAAATTCTTCTAGTAATACACACCAAGTTTTAATTTGAGATCGGTACACTCCTTACATCGGGTGAAAAGAAAAGAATTGTCAGTTGAGCTTGATTTGTCTGCTAGACGGACCTTAGAATATATGCCACAGACTATACGAGCGACGAACCGTAAATGTTTGCAGGAATTTCCGTCTGAGTCAATGTCCTTGGATGATGTATAGAAAGTGGATCTTGTAACAACTATTATTTCGGTAAAATTTGAAATTAAGAAAGATTGCAAAATTTAAATGAACGAAGTATTACCTAAATTGGACTGTTACCAAAGCTTTATCCACTAGCGAAATTAAAATTAAGCTGCGAAGTTACCGTAAAGAATTTAACTTAGTAGAAATACTTTAGAAAAGTTAAGAATTAAATTTGCAAAATATTGTAGACATTAATTTCACAAGAATTATTGAAATAAAATTACCAAAATTGTGGGGCGGCATTGTTCAAGTAGGCACCATTCAAGTAGTATGGATTCCGTCAGTTTCGATCAACTGGTGATATTCTGGCTTATGTTACCCATTTATGGACTAATTTAATGGAAAGGTTCGGTGAAACACAAGTAGTTGCTCTTGACATCTCAAAGGCTTTTGATCGTGTGTGGCATAAAGGTCTTCTAAACAAGCTTCCATCTTATGGTTTGCCAACTGTTTTTAGTAATTGGTTATCCAATTTTCTCTCTGATCGCTCACTGAGGGTGATGGTACATGGCTCTCTGTCTTCTAACTTCTCCACTAATGCCTGTGTCCCCTCAAGGTTCAGTTCATTCCCCCACTCTTTTCCTCTTGTATATTAATGACTTTCTTCCATTGACTGGAAATCCTATCCATAGTTTTGCCGATGATAGCACATTGCATTCCACTTTCCATTTTGAGAAACCTTGTCCTGCTCAATCAGCTTCAACTTCTCGAAAATCTGCTACCAGTTCCTTAAATGCCGATCTTCTGGTAATTCTCATTGGGGCAAAGACAACTTAGTTGATTTCAACCCTTCTAAAACTCAGTCTTGTCTTATATCTCGCAAAAAGGATTCTTCTGCTCCTATGCTTATCTTTAGTGACACTCCGATTTCTAGGCAAAATGATATATCTCTTTTGGGGTTTACCCTGACTTCTAATCTCTCTTGGCACAAGCACATTACAAATATTGCTTTCTCTGCATCTAAAAAACTTGGTTTTCTCTTTCGTTCTCGGCGTTACTTTTCTTCCAAACAGCTGTTCAATCTGTATAAATCGCAAATTCGCTCTGCCATGGAATATTGTTCCCACATCTGGGGTGGTACCCCCAAAATCTCTCTCAGGCTTCTTGATTCCATTCAGAAGAGGGCAGTTAGGTTAATTAATGATTCATCTCTAACAGAGTCTCTCCACTCGCTTTCTCATAGATGTACTGTTTCTGCTGCATTCCTCTTCTACAGATACTTCCATGGGCACTGTTCTTCTGAATTGGCTTCTATAATTCACGCTCTCTCTTTCAAAACAGTCCTAACACGTGCCGCCAACATCCATTTACTGTCCAACGTCAAACCCACAGAACCAACTTTTCATCTTCCTCATTTATTCATTCAACTGCCGTTTTCTGGAATAACCTTCGGTCATACGTATTTCCTGAAAATTACAATCTACAGAAGTTCAAGTCCAATGTCAACAAATATCTTCTTTCGTCTTCTCAACCTCCAACCCAAGCACGGTACTAAGTACTATAGGTTCTAATACCTCTCGTGTTTGGGGTTCACAAAAAAAAAAAAAAAAAAAACTCAAACGTTGATCCACTTGTATCATGGAGCCTATTTTGTGCCACGAACGCACTTCTAGCAGAATTTCTGTCAAATTTCTACCCCAGCCTTCAGTGTTGACACTTGGCACAACGGATCTATTGATTCATGTGATGTCTTGTTTTGATCATGGAACGTGTGGAACCGGAATTTCGTCGAAGCAGGTGAGCTTTTTCCACTCCCCAAATGCATTCCCTATTGGCGTGCCCATTGTACTTGTAGTTGCTTGTTTTTAGTTGAAAAGTATTGGAACCCTTGTCAACTAAAAGTTGCTATACCTATACCTCAATACGTGAGAGAGTCAGACACATTGTGCATTTCGTTATGTCCCTTTGCACTCCTGTTTTATTGCTTTTTTCATGGCTGATTGTGCCCTGTCAGTAGAGTGCACGATTCTATACATCCTCCATCGTATTTGACTTTCTGCTTGATATGTAGCATCATATAGATACGTTAGACTGTCTCTTACGGAGCAGTCAATTCCTTGGATGATGAAGGCTCACCTAATAAACTGACCATTTTACGCATATATAGAGTTAACTCGAAAATTTATCTAGGAATAATGTCGAATTTTTATTGATATGATTTTAAAGAAATTTGTGATGGCTTGCCAAATCTTTTTAAAAGACCTAAATATAAATTTTATGAAATTCCTCCAGAGTTGAGTTGTTACATGCGGATGTACAAAAATGGCATAGACCAGTGTTTCTCGACATTTTTTATAATGCATCACCTAAACTGTTAAAAAAAAAAAAAAAACCTGCATGGAGAGAAACCAAAACGACTAATTCGAATTCGAGAAATACAGAAATAAAATTCGTCGTTTTATGTCTGTATTGACAAGGTGTGCAATTCTCCACAATATACGGCTCCAACGCAATATACTATATACAGGGTGTCTCAAAAATACCCTGCATAACTTCAGGAATGAGTTCCTCATATGTAGACAATAAAAATATTTTATATCAACATAGTTCCGGAAATGCTTGGTTCCCGAGTTATTAACCGAAATGTCTTATCTCCCGCAGGTAATTACCTTTATCACAAGGTACTGACAGAATCTGGTGGTTTTCCATTCCGATCATGTACTCAAATCAGGAGCAAGCGAATATGCACTTTATGTACGGTTGGCGGACGGCAGTGCTCTGGAGGCTCGTCGTTTGTACCACGAAAGGTTCCCAGAACGAAGATGTCCAGATAGGAAAACGTTTGAAGGTATCCATCGTCGCCTTTGTGAACATGGGACCTTTACACCTCGTGCTGCCAACAGAGGACGACTAAGATCTACGACTCCTGGTCGGTGGATAGGTAGAGGTGGACCAACTGCCCGGCCTCCACGCTCACTGATTTAAACCCACTAGATTTCTTCTTGTGGAGCCATTTAAAGTCATTGGTGTATTCGACTCCGGTAGCTGATGTGAAAACTCTCCGCAATCGAATTGTAGCAGGTTGTGAGACAATACGAAACATGCCAAGGATTTGGCATCGTCTTCGCGAGTCCATGAGACGTCGATGTGAGGCCTATATTCAGGCAGAAGGTGGACATTTTGAACAATTACTATAAGGTGATGTGAACAGTTGTCATAGACAGACCTTCAAAACTCGGAAACCAAGCATTTCCGGAACTATATTGATATAAAATATTTTTATTGTCTACATATGAGGAACTCATTCCTGAAGTTATGCCGTGTATTTTTGAGACACCCTGTATAGCAACCATCTCTCTCAATTTTTCATATCAAAAGCATAAATATAATTAACAAAAAAGTCTTGAAAAAAATTTTTGGCATTAATTGTGTATCATAAGGCGTATACACTGTAAAATTTTGTATAAACATACATCGCTCAAACAAGTATTAAATTAATTTTATATATTGATCAAAAATTTCGCGATCCACTCAGATTTTATTGCGCCCCACTGGGCGTGTCCCGACCCACAGGTTGAGAAAGGCTTCTGCAGACATTAGGCTTTTTATGTATTTGCGAACGCTCCTGAAAAACAACAAATTTGAATTCCGAGGACGCGGTTATTTTATCAGCACCCTCAATCATGGAACGGAGTGGCTTAAAAATCGAAATTGATTTTCTTTATTTCTTTTTTTGACTACTGCTGTTGCCACTGAGGAAACGACCAAGTCTCCAAAATACTTGCTTGTTTAACTTTTTACTTCAGAGGAGGGAAAATCGTTTTTTATAAAAACTTTTCCCGAGTAGCAGAAACGACTGTATGTATTAAAATGATTTAATAATATGACATTTGTCGGCGTCGACTTCCATTACCAGAAGTTGGAATAATTTTTCGGCATATTAAAACTACCGTGAATTGTTCGATCTCAGACGGAGGTAGATTTATTTAAATTTCTTTTCTTCTTATTTTTTTAAAACTCCCGGTCAGATTTATCATTTCATAAACAGTAAACCGGCTTTAAAATACGTACAGTTACACATATTCGGTACTCCGAACTGTGACGCTTTTATATTTCTTGGCGAAAAATGCTTCTTCAGGAATGAGTGGTGATGAGAAGCATTTATAGTAACGTAGATTGATGTAGTAGATTGACGTAGATCAATGACGTAGATTGGTGTCATCTCAGTCGTACGCAATAACCAGCATCACTTTTACATTCCCTGTTCCTATTTGAATTTTCTTGGGTAGGGAACACTTGAGAAGTGTCATTCGTTGGACTAGTAGCATTTTGAGTTCAGCTCTTAATATTGAGCTTTTCATTCAGTGCGATTATGAGTTTCAGACAAAATATTTAAACATAAGTATAAATAAATTAATTAAATTAATCGCACTTTCGCATGCGATTGAAATTTTAGTTTCAATGGCATGAAAATGAAATGAAATGAAAACGAGATTTCGATTGGCTAAATTTAAATTACGTGACGCCATAGTTGTAAATTTAGGGAGTGATGCTAACGCTTCTACTGAACAATAGGGCACGTTGGCTGTCCTGTATGCGCAGAGAATACACTGGTGTGCAAAATTTAAGGACCAGTCAGATTTTCACATGTAGCTTCTCATAGGAGTGACATGGATATGGGAAAAGCATGCCAAAGGAACCTCGTGAGGTTCCTTTGGTATGCTTTTCCCATATCCAGGCACAACAACGGAAACAAAACAGTATAGAGGGACTTTATTCAAAAATGGCAATATAGCACTGACTGCCATGATACAGATGCATCACTGCCAAAGATGGAAAAAAAGGGAAGAGGTGGTCCTCAGTAGGAGATATGGCTACCCCTAATGTCGATGCAGGTTTTGCACCGCCTGTCCATACTTATAACAATGTTGTTGATAAGTTCTTGCGGTAACATCGTCCATTCCTCTATCAGCGCCATCTTCAGCTGGTGAACATTTTCTGGTGGGTGTGGACGTGCTGCTAGGCGTCTCTAGAGCGTCCATATGTGTTCGATGGGATTTAGATTGGAGGAAACGAGTAGGCCAGTCCATTCGAACAATGTCCTCACTTTCCAAAAGCATATCAACAGCTTCAGTGCAATGGAGTGTGCGTTATCATCCATAAACGCGAACTTGAGGCCAATGGCACCTCGGAGCAGACGCACATCGTGAAGGATTACCTCAGTACATTAATGTGCACTGGTTACAGTACCACCTTCCAGTATCTGGAGTTAAATTCAACTGCGTTTGGAAAACAGTGTATAAATGGACAGATCATTGTAGTGAAGGAGTAAAAATTCCGGAGGATGATCCATGCCGTTGAAAATCTCACATAGCTTCGACAGAAGAAAACATTGTCTTGGCAGTTAACTTCATCATGACGGATCAGTGTTGTAGAGTGTGTTTAATATCAAACGGCACCAGGGGTTTCCTCCATCTCTGCATACTATACATTGTGGGTGTGAAACAGAACACTGTCAGTGCCAGAGGTTTAAAAGTGTATGGATTTTATACATGTGTCGTGTATTGTTCCTCTGGTCATTTACATGCTGGGACCCAACGTTGACCAGGTACACCAGTATTATAGTTTTTTACTCTGGCAGGTCCTGCCACTGAATTTTCTGAGATTTCAATATCTAGGACCTTAAAAAAAAAAACAAAAAAAAAAAACCGTTATAGGTAGTGATTAGCCAAAGGGAGTATAGCCTAGTTATGCGATTTGATGTTATTAAGTTTTTGGGTGTAGGGCTCAAGCAATTTAGAGATGATTCGGACATAGTAGTTGTAAGTTAGAGAAAGGAGTGGGGAGAGTGAAGGCTGGGGGGGAAAAGACAGAGATAAAGGGTACATAGAGAAGATGACTCCCAAATCAGTGGAGCAGGCCCATGCCCCACCAGAGGAAAAAAAGGGGCGGCGAGGGAGAAAGGAGCCAGGAATCACCTCCCACTCCCGCCCGTGGAGTTGAGGCAAAGGACCACGCAAAGGAGCGTGGCTAGGATGCATAATGGCAGCATCTGAGCTGTACTGGTGGTTGTGTCACTCCTGGGACGAACCAAGGAAGGAATTGTATGGCACTATTCCCGCGGAGGTTTATGGTTGAAGAAAAGTTCGTTGCCTAGAAAAAAGGTCTTGGGCAAACTTGGAAAAGGTGCGGTAGTGTTGCTCGTGTTCCAGAAGATGGTTTCCTTGATCCTGCGGAAGGTAATGAATCTGTGTAATGAGAATGCGTCGGAGATCTTCGTAAAGCGGGCAGTGGTACATAAGGTGGTCCCAGGTTTTTTGGGATCCGCAGTTACACAGAGGGTTATCTGTGATATGGAAGGAAGGCAGTTTTGCACGAATGTAACCGTGCCCTGTGAGAAGGAAGGTGGTTTGTAGGTCCGGGAAGAACCATGTAGATTCAATCTACAAGGTTCTCCCCCTTTGTGGACTCTGTCCACCTAGCCTACCAGACCTCTGTTAAATGGGTGATAAGTGTCTTTTCTTCTGCAGTCCTGTTGTTGAGTGGATCAGAGGTGAAGTCTAATATTGTGTCTGATTTTACTTTTGAGAGTTGATAGAGTAGACCTCTGCGGACAATTTCTAGGTCGGTCTAAAGGTAGTAAACCTGCTAGGACTTGCAAGGCATGGGTTGAGACTGTGTGACAAGCTCGTGTTATTGTTAGGAGGATGGAGCACTGGATGGTTTCTAGCTATCGGCGATTGACAACGGTCTGCGTCTTTGCAAACCACACCCTGGGGGCATAAGTGATGGCAGGGATGAAAACTGCCTTATACACCGGTGTGCAAAACTTAAGGACCAACACTATTTCTGATGGTTCCAACCACAAAATCTTTATTTAAGATACTCTTTACTGATGAGAGTAGATTCAGTCTCAGCAGCGATTCTGGATGTCAGCTAATCTAGCGAGAGGTTGGCATACAGTATATCACCCCGCAAACACCACCGAAAGGGATTGATATGGCGGTCGAGGTGTTCTCGTCTGGGGAGGCGTTACCTTGGATGGACGTACACAATTCCAGATACTGGAAGGCTGTACTGGAACTAGTGCACGCTACTGTACTGAGGTAATCCTTCCCCATGTGCATCTGTTCCAAGACCATTGGCAGCAAGTTCGTGTTTATGGATGATAACGCTACACCCCATCGCACTGAAGCGGTGATATGTTTTTGGAAAGTGAGGACATTTTTCGTATGGATTGGCCTGCCCGTTCACCGATCTTAATTCCATCGAACACATATAGGACGCTCTGGGAAGACGCCTAATGGCACGTCCACACTCACCAGAAAATGTTCACTAACTGAAGATGGCACTGACAAAGGACTGGACGATGTTACCGCAAGAACTTATCAACAACATTGTTCTAAGTATGAACAGGCGGTGCAAAGCCTGCATCGACATTAGGGGGTGGCCTACTGAGGACCACCTCTTCCCTTTGTTCCATATTTGGCAGTGATTCATCTGTATCATGGCAGCTAGTGCTATGTTGCCATTTTTGAATAAGTCCCTCTGTACCGTTTTGTTTCTATTGTTGTGTCGGTGTTGTTTCCTTCATCATTTCTGTACCTCACGAGATTTCTTTGGTATGTTTTTCCCATATCCAGGCCACTCCTATGAGAAGCTACAGGTGAAAACCTGACTGGTTCTTAAATTTTGCACACCAGTGTAGAAGGGCTCCAAGGTGTGCTTTTTGAGGCCCGAGACACGCCGGGTTACCCTGTCCACTAGGGCAGTGCAGTTTGTGATCTTCTTATGTATGTTGACAGGATGCGGTAGGAAAGACAGATTTTCGTTGATGACTACTCCAACGTATTTCATTTGGGCTTGCAGTTTTATGGCAGTGCTGTGGATCTTTATCTGTGGCAGTCTGGTTGGTGCAAGCGTGCCCCTCAGTAAGACAGAGCAGCTGTTAGCAGATAAGATGTTCAGTCGGTTAAGAGTAGCCCATTCTTGTAGCACTCTTAGCGTACGATTTTCATAGGTCTCTAAGAGAATCCCGGAGTCTGCCCCCCAGCATCAAGATCAGGTCATCCGCGTATGCTTGTGATTGTAGCTCTCCAAAGTCGATGTTCAAGAAGTCATCTAGGACGTAATTCCAGATTAGGGGCCCTAGCATGGAACCCTGCGTGTAGCCTCGATATATATGTCTTGAAACGTGACTGTGGGGGGGGGGGTCTTCACTATGATGTTTTTTTCTGAAAGATAGCTGATGCAGTTATATAAGTTCTCCAGGATGGTGGCTCGTCTGAGTGGACCAAGGACATTCGGCCACCATAAGACGTTCAATGCCCCGGCGAAGTCCACGGATATTGCCAAGAAGTATTATTGTTGCAGTTTGTGGCTTTGGCTCTAATATTTCCCAGTGCATCAACAGTTGATTTTCCTGGCTTGAAACCAAATTGGTTTAGATCAGTTAGCTCTGCGGTTTCGTAGTGGGTTTCTAATCTCTAGCGAAGGAGCTAATCAAACACTTTGCTCAGGACGGACAACAGAGCAATAGGTCTATAGGATTCTGGCCGTTCTGGTGGTTTGGACGAATTCTAGAGTATTAGGTGGACTACTGTAGTTTTCAATTCTATTAGGAATGCACCACGTTTCAGGCAGTGGTTATAGAGGTTTAGAATCAGATCAGGTTCATACTTAATGACTTTTTTTGGCAATTTCTGGCTCAATTAGGTCTTTTCTGGGAGATTTCTTATTCTTGATTTTGTAGACTGCAACAGTGAGCTCCTGTATAGTGAAGGGTGGTTCTACCACTGTGGTGTGATATTGGGCATTTTCCCTCTCCAGTTGAAGTTGTTTGGTGGTGCGATCCTGGTATAGTTGCTTAAAGATATTACGGATGGAGTCCTGCCACGTTGTTGTCATCTGTCCTTCAGGTGGCTTTATGGAGGGAATGACCTCTCCCCTAGGGAGTTTTCTAGTTGTTATCCTATAAATACTCCCCCATGGGTCAGAGTTGCCCACAGTGGACACAAGGTGCTCCCAGGTTTATTCCTCTGCCTGATCATTGCCGTATAGGAATTCCTTTCCTCCCTGTATTGGTTCTTGAGGTATGCCACAGGCCAAGACCTCCTGGCTCTCTGGAAGGTACGCCTCTTTTGGTTGACCTCTTTTCTAAGGGTCTGCAGTTCCCGGGACCACCATGACACAGCAGACGGTACAGGGCTTTTCTGCTTAATAGCAACATTGGCTGCATTAACTGTAGTATCAGTGATTTTACGCTGGTGGGAGTCCAAGTTGGAATTCATCAGAGTGACAGTTTGGAGGGCTCTGGCATAATCGCGTAGTGTCGTCTTGAACAGTGGCCAATCCGCCTTTTGTATTGAGTAATGGTGAAGTATCTGCCTGGAAGAGGTTGTACGATGTAATGTTCATTATTTTATATTATTTATTAATTATTTATTTATTATTATTATTATTTTTTTTTATTTATTTATTTATTTATTTTATTTATTTATTTATTTATTTTATTTATTTTTTTCTTTTTTTATTTATTTATTTTTTTTATTTTTTTTTTTTTCGGCCTTCCCTGGGAAGCTCAGGCTAACCCCAGGGTCGGCCAGCCAGAGTTCTCTTTCCACATACCTGGTCCGGCTCCCAGTGCCAGTGACGGTAACTAGCAGTCTGTGGTGTTCCACAGACCCTAGGCTAAGCGGCCAGATGAACAACATAACCCGCACTAAGCAAACATGAACACACACTAACATATGCTATCTGGCCTTGACAGTACTGTACTGTCTTACTTCACAAGAGATTCAAATGCGGAGTTGTGCGAAAGCACCGGTGCCGCTTGTCAAAAAAACACTATGTCACTATGTTCTCTGCATGTTGAACGTGATGGTGCGGTGTATATATAGTATATAGTGATGGTGCGGTGGACATGTGTATATGTAAAGGGCGGCTCCTAGAACGTTTGTTCAACTCCGCCTCGTATCTCTGTGAAGAACAGTAGCACTACAAATGGGCCAGATATGTGTGTGACGTCGGTTTGTGTGTATTATGTGTGTGTTCTGTTGTTCTGTTCTGGCCGCTTGGCTACCCAGAAGCATCAGTCACCTGGACAGATGATTCTGGGTACTCGTCCACACCACGGGAAGGTGGGCCAGTCCATGTAAAGCACGTACTGTCTCAAGAGAGACTCTGACCCACCTAATGTTGTCAGAAGGTAGGCCAGGATCCTCTGGGGGCCCATTCCAGAGGGAAAAAAAAAAAAAAAAAAAAAAGGATCACCCGTGGTGCTGGATTTGGAACCAAAATTATTAAAATAAAACATTTATGTAACTAAATAATAAAATAAATAAAAAAAAAATAAAATTAAAAAAAAAAAAAAAAAAAGGAAGAAAGCACTTAATTTTGTCTGCAGGCCGAGGAAAATTTCATTTCTTGAGGATTTGAGTTTATGTATTATTAAAGGAGATCTAACCAGCTATGCATCAGCAGGACCGTTGTGCTGCATCCTGTTGAGATCTGTCGACACTGAACGCCTTCGAAGAAATACGCCTTGAGCGAAAGCTTGAAGAATCTGAAATGACTCCGAGCTTTGAAGCAGAGACGACTCCTGTCCTGATTGAAAATTAGTAAGTGCTTGAAGAGGAAGTCTGAGATCGTCATACAGGGAGCAATGAAACAGGATGTGATCCCAACTCTCTGGTGATCCACACGAACAGAGGTCTGTTTGTGATAAATTGAACCTAAGAAGACTCTGGTTCATCGATCCATGTCCTGTCAACAGGTACGACGTGAATATGTCCATGCAGAACCACAATCGAACACGTTTATCGAGGAGAAATGAAACTTGTGGTATAAATTTTCTCGTTGTTGCACCAACGGGAGCTGTGTCCCATCGAGACTGCCAAATGTTTACTAACTCGTTCCACAGTCTCCTTCTTTCTCTTTTAGCATCTTCTCGAAGGTTGATGGTTATTCCAAGAAATTCGGTCTCAATCTGCCTTTTCAGTCTGTATAAAAAGCCTCTATAAGTAACTTGCAAGTCTAAAGGTAATGTTCCGGCTAGTACTTGCAGAGCTTGCGTCGAGACTGTCCTGCATGCCTTAACTAAACACCGCAAGATGGTTCTCTGCAATGAGGCGAGTTTTGTAATGAAGTGTTTGAGCCGTGCCCTGTGAAACCATGCACCGGCAGCATACGTGATTAGAGGGAGGAAAACTGCATTGTAATAAATCCTTAAAGTTTTTCTGGAGAGCCCCCATTCAACACGGGACACCCTAACAATTGCACCAGTAAATCTACGTATTTTAGATGATAAGTTTGTCAAATGAGGAATAAAATTGAGACTGGAATCAATTACCACTCCTAGAACCTTGTACTCTTTAACTATGGGGAGACGAATGTTGTTGATCTTGACCAACGGAGGACGAGTGATATCCAACTTTGATCCCAGAATCATCATCTTTGTTTTTGACAAGCCACAGTCCAATCGTAGAGATCCCGGAGAACAAAATTTGCGGTATTTTCCAGATCGGCCCTAGAGTTACCATTTACCAAGATGGTGAGATCGTCTGCATACGCTATTATTTTGACGTTACCGAAAGATCGGGAGAGCCACTGCTGCAGCACCATGTTCCATGTAAAAGGACCCAATATAGAACCTTGTGGACACCCTCTAGATACTGATCTTGATACTTGGCTATGTTTAGCCTTGACTATTATGGTTCTATTGGCAAAATAATTGCGGATTAAAAGGTAAAGGTGGTTGGAGCACCTAGCCGATCGCAGACGCTCCAGGACGCTCTCCCACCAAAGGGAGTCGAAGGCACCCTCGAAGTCGATGAAAACGGCCAGGGTATATTTATGTACCGAGTTTTGAACTGAAGAGACAAAGTCCACAAGAGCATCCTCGCAGGAACGTCCGGGACAGAACCCATATTGACTTCTTGAAAGCAGATCCTGTTCTACCAGTAGGGTATTCAATCTAATGGCCATTAGTCGCTCTAGCAATTTACCCAAGTTAGCCAGCAGAGCGATCGGCCTGTACGATCTCTAGCCGCTCCAGGAGGCTTATCCGGCTTTCTGATCAACTTAACTAGAGCGACCTTCCAAATTTCCGGAAAAGTTTCTTCCTGAAGGCATCTGTTGAATAAGTTTAGAAGAACGTAAGGTTTTAATTTCAAGACTCTGATGATAAAAATGTTTTCTATAAGATCTAGTCCTGGGCATTTCTGAACATTAACTTTATGGGAGACAGCCTGCAGTTCATCCAACGTAAAAGGTTCGGTGGTTGTTGAGGACACATAAAATTCATTGTCTGATCGGATTTTAGAGTGAATAGGTAAGTCTGAGGTAGGATCATCCAACGGAAAAAGAGCATCTAAGATTGCATTTGTAGAATCATGCCAGTTCAGTGTTTCCACGGAGTCTGCCACAATTGAGCCAAATATGTTAGAACTAGAGGTTTTTCCTCTTACAATCTTGTATAGAAGACCCCAAGGGTTAGCATTTCCAGAGGTGTGAACGAAATTCATCCACGTTTCGCGCTTTCGAGAGGCAATGGCCTTCACGTAGCTTTTCCTCAAAGAAGAATACTGCTGGTAAAAACGATTAACGTCGGCTTGGGGCCAGTCTCTATGCCTTTGGTAGTACCTACGGGCTCGATGAACTTCCCTTCTTAACTGCGATAACTCCTGCGTCCACCATGAGCACGTCTTCTGGTTGCGGTGGTCAGAAATTGTCCATCCATTACGAACGGTCCAGTTTGTGATGTATCCCACGAAGGGTCTGGTAGCGAGGGTAACGTCTATCGTCGCCTCCCAGAGCGTACTGGAAAAGGTGGGAAGATTATTAGGTTTATTAAGGACTATGAGGTTGCATTGGTCAGGAACTGGAGTCTGTGTCCATTTCGGGCTCCTCTACATTCGGATGTTTCGCTGTGCCAGATGGGAGAGCAACAGTTTACATCAGATCCTACCAAAATCTTTGCTCCATGGAGCACCATGCTGAGATTGTGCAGGTACTGGATGGCAGTGGCGATATCCTCTCCTGTGCAACAATACAGAGAGACCACATAGAACTCACCCAAAGAGCTAATTATGTGGGCGCAGGCCGAGCAGAGATGGGTAATTTTCATCACAGTGAGGTGGGTGTTACGCACGATTGCTGCAGCCCAGGGGGTTTCTCCGGCTGTTTGAACTATCTTGTAGGTTAGGGGATAACCCGACACCTTATTAGCATAAGTGTAGGCCTCTTGAATGAGAAGTATGTCATAGTTTTCTTCCTCAATCTTTTTTTTTTTTTATCTGTTCAGCGATGGCTTTGGATCTCTGTGCATTAATTTGAAGGAATTTTATCTTGTTGTGATTGTACCGTTTAATTTTTGTTCCCATAATTGGTTCTCATTGCTTTGCACTCATTGCTTGCACTCATTAAGGTGGGGCCTCTGAGTAAAAAAATGCAGGAATCTAGGTTGAGGTGGCTTGGACATGTGGAACGTAGAAGTGAGGAGTATGTGGGGAAGAGGTGTGAAAAGTTGGAGGCGATAGGAAAGAGGAAGAGGGGGAGATCTAAGCTGAGATGGAAGGACAAGGTGGCAGAGGATTTAAAAGAGAGAAGATGGAGGAGAGAGGAAGCCCAGGATAGGGAGGAATGGAGGAAAAGAATTAAGGACGGAAATGCTGACCCCATATAAACGTGGGGAGAAGGCGAAGAAGAAGAAGTATGGGAACTCTTGCTGTAGAGCGATTGCCCGAGGCAGGGAGGTGACATGAAACAGAGAGAGAGCGAGGAGAAATGTTATTGGTCAGCGAAGCTAGTGTCCACTAACTGACATTATGCTATACAAGAATAACTACAAGCTAGCGTTCATCTTAGAGAAGTGCATTGTCATAAGAGAAGTGCATTGTCATAAAGGAGAATTGTACAAAATACTTCACTTTTGCTGGAGCAACGCAGTAGAAGGGCATTTACCGATGGTTACTGAATCACTTGAATGGGCGAGCATTTAATATAATTCACATAAATTACTTTTGATTAAGAGCGTTAAACACACACGTGTGATAAGAAATACTATTACTAGGCGCTTAGTAGTACATACGGTATACTACTAGGCGCCACCTGATGGTCCGACGGATCGGTGTATGATAGTTGCTGATGTGTCTAGGGAGCTGGATATCAGTCAACGGTCTGACTTCAGCTCACCTCCCAATGGTGGTGGGGGCAACGCGGGGTCCCACTAGGGGCCCTGCTGCAAAGAAGCCAGAGACAACAACAAAACATAACACTACCTTGACAGAAACCAGACATTACATTTTTTCTGGCTTTTAGAGAGAGTCTGTACCTCTTCACAAAGTACCATGGCACAGATGTGGGAAACCACCGGTGGTGACTTCCACAAAGTACTATGCATTCATGACAGACTGCGGTACATATTCAAATTATTGTAACGGCACCAGTCCTTGTTTCTCATTCGTAGGTGTTTTTTGTTTGTAGAAGTATACGTTAACGGAGGGGTTTGCATGTTGTGCAGGTTGAACAACCCGGAGAATCTTCCTGGGAAATGTTTATCCCACTTCTTGGCACCATGCTACAGTTCTAGCCTTTTTGAAACCTAGAAAAGACCCCTTCAATCCTAATACTTACAGACCAATATCTCTGTCCAGTTGCCTCGGTAAAATTCTTGAAAAAATGATCCACAGTCGACTCACTTGGATCATTGAAAGCGAACATCTACTAAGTAATAGTCAGCATGGCTTTCGCCAAAACAGGTCCTCCTTTGATCTGATGATCAAGGCTGAATCCGAAATTCGCAATGCCTTTGTTAAAAACGAACACCTAGTTATGGTCTCCATAGATATAGAGAAGGCATTCGATACAACCTGGCGTTATGGAATTCTCCGTGACCTCCATAATCATGGTCTCCGGGGCAACCTGCCTATATTTATTAAGAACTTCCTCAGGAGCAGATCTTTCCAGGTGCGATATCAAAATTCCCTTTCTACTACATTCTTGCAAGAAGGAGTACCACAAGGGTCAGTTTTGAGTGCAACTCTGTTTGCCCTGAGAGATTCTATCACAAAAGAACTCCCAAATACTGTAGAGGCGTACCTTTACGCTGACGATCTCTCTATTTCTTGCCATTCACAGAATATGAGATCTATTGAAAGGCAATTGCAGATGTCTCTGAATAAAGTACAAAAGTGGGCGGAGCTCAATGGATATCGTCTTTCCCAACAGAAAACAGTTGCGATCCACTTTTGCAATCAACGCAAACTGCATACGGATCCTGAACTTCGGATATCAAATACCACCATTTCGATTGCCAGCAATATCAGAATCTTGGGACTAATCCTGGACAGTAAGCTGAACTTCTTTGATCATGTTAAATTATTACGTACTACCTGTCTCAAAAAGATCAACATGCTAAGAGCTTTATCTGCCCATTCTTGGGGAGCAGACCGTACAACTTTGCTGTTCTTATATAGAGCATTGATCAGATTCCATTTAGATTATGGTGCTCCAGTTTATGATTCTGCCCGAAGGAGTGTACTACGCTGGCTGGATCCTATTCAACATAATGCACTTCGGATTGCAATTGGTGCGTATAGGACATCTCCAACTCATAGTCTATACATTGAAGCTCATGAGCCCCCTCTGCATCTCCGCAGAAAAATGCTGTTACTTAAATATGCAGCCAAAATACAGACTTGCTCTATGCATCCTATTCAGCCATACCTTTTTAATCAACCACTAGTTAATCTCTATAGAAATAAACCAGGTAAAATCCGACCAGCTGACCTACGGCTCCTTGAAATATCACAGAACTGGAATGTTCCTCTCCACAATAGGCAACAGATAAAGAATTACTCTCATCCTCCGTGGACCCCCTTTCCTCAACTGACTTGTGATACTTATTTTCTACAATGGGGAAAGAATCGCCTACCGACACTGAATGTGCAACAACTCCATGCTAGCCATCTTCAAAGCTGTGCTGACTTCTTGCCGGTATATACGGATGGTTCCAAATCTCTTTCAACTGTTGGAGCAGCAGCAGTGTTTCCCTCTGCTATCATATCAGCTTCTCTTCCATCTGAGTATAGCAACTTTTCAGCAGAACTGTATGGAATACAATTAGCTCTAGAAAATTTGACTCTACACTCATCTGCAAAATATATAGTTTACACTGACTCCCTCAGCTCAATTAGAGCAATGCAGAATCCCTCTCAAAAGAATCACCATATTTTAATGAAAATCAGGAGTTTGCTATTGCAAATTGATCACCGTCAACAACTAGTGAAGTTTTGCTGGATTCCGGCACATTCAGGCATAAACGGAAATGAATTAGCTGATATATCTGCTAAAAATCCATCAACCTTAGACTTAACCTCTCTCTTAATTCCAGCATCTGATTATAATATCATAATTCAAACAGCATACCATGCACAGTGGACAGAGCTATGGCATAAAGAAACAAATAACAAAACTTTTTCAATTGAAACAGGATCCAAAATTGTGGCACTCGTGCACTCAGACAGTTCGGCGAGAAGAAGTGGTACTCGCACGGATAAGAATAGGGCCTACCCATCTGACTCACCTCCATTTACTCACCGGCAATGATCCTCCTCATTGTTCACACTGCTCTGAACATCTAACAGTCAAACATATTTTGATTGACTGTCCACACTATCAACCACACCGTACTTCAACACTTCAAAATCTGGCTAATCTTCATGACCCGTTGACACTACATCATATCATAGGAGAGGAGGCCAATATTAAGGAACTTTTTTGCTTTCTGAAACAAATTAGAGTGTATAATCTTTTATGAATAGCTTTCAGAACTGAAATGAATTTGAATTGCTACGTTCTTAATTATTTTCTGATATAACTACGAATAGGCGCACTATAGCCATAGCAGCTAATGCGCCAATAAACAACCAACCCGGAATAACTGATGGGACAATCTTATGTCCTCCTTCCGAGATCGGCTAACTACAGAAATTCATCCGATCACCGAAGGGAATCGAAACCAAGCTGCTCCAAACGAGTGACAGACGGCGATGTATCGTGCAGACAAAGTTACCACGGCGGATGGAATTATCGATTATTATCACGGCCGATAAAGTTGAAGATTTTCGAAAGAACTGGAAAATAGTAGCGAAACCACAAATTCTTAATCCCCCCCCCTTGAGATTCACGAATGACCTACCCATGCTCTTTGACAACCATTCTAAACCAACTGTACTGGGTGTCTGAACTTGCCGGTCCCCTTCACGGTAGTTCTGCCATTTATGGGAAGGTATTTTGCTTAATGTTGTTCGGATCACAGGGACTATTTCTGTTATTTCATATATAGAGGTGTTGAAGACCAAAAGTAATCTGCGCGTACCATCAAAATCAAGAGCTCCAGCGTTTCACCGACAGTCAAACGTGTTGGTCCGCCGTCAATCCTTATGTAATTACACTGGCAAGGGTCGGCAACCTGCGACTCACGAGCCGCATGCGGCTCTTTGAGCACCTAACTGCGGCTCTTTAACTTTTAGCCCACATGAAGCAAAGTTTGAATTGGAGTTAGAAGACTTAAAAATCAAGGACATACGGAGTGCAAAACTAAAATGCCTTAAAACTGAAATTGAGGATTTGGAGAGACAAAAGAGAAAAGAGAATTTGGAGAGAGAATTGCTGTCCTTTGCAATTCTACATAAATGGATACCGATAGATGAGTTGAAAAAGCAAGATAAAATTGTGTTTGATTCGTGGTGTAGCTTACCGGACAAGTATATAAATTTGAAAATATTTGCGTTTGAACTTCTCTCAGTTTTTGGTTCGACATGAACTTTATTAAAAATAAATCAAGAAACTGTCTGAACAATGCGAGTCTCTCAGCATATTTAAAGATGAAAATTACTGTATACTTTCATGATATTGAGAGACTCGCTCTAGACGTTCATCAGCAAAAGTCACATTAATTAGAAATATTATTAATAAATAAATTTTAAAATATATATTTTTATAATAAAACACCTTCCTACTCTCTTCCATTTCTTAAAAAAACGCCTCCATCCCTCCCTACCCAGCTTGAGCTGAAGTGCGGCTCTTCGGATTCTCTCTCTTTTTTTTTTAATTAGATCAAAGGCTCTTCATTCAAAAAGGTTGCCGACCCCCTGCACTATGGCAACCAACAAGAAACTGTTCTGGGAAGGGATTTGAGGGTGCGTCCTCTGTACAGCATTGCTTGTTACCTTGCTATTTTTATGTTTTTGGAAGACTGCAAAATGATCCGGCAGGATCATTCTGCAGTCTTCCAATTCTGCGGCATTCTCAAAGTCGAATAAATATCACTATTTAATTATTTACCTGCGTTTATATGGGTCACTTCGGAAAAGTCCTGGTAAAATTTAAGATCTTGGGTACCACTCCATACTTCTTCCTAACTTTTCGAAGTCAGGAAGAAGGCAGTGATTGACAGGTGCCACTTACTGTTTAGCCCCTCCTCCTTGTCTCCAAGTTTGACATGCCTGTGGTGTTTATCTACCCACTTGTCGCTGTTTTAAAATCGGGAACTCGTTTTCCGATTTTAAAACAGAGGAATGGAGGGATAAACACCTAAGCTGAGCGCTCGACGACACAAAACAATCAGAAACAAAACGCATTCACAATAATCACCCAATCACAGAACTCGACCGTGCAATCACTCCGTTCTACGACCATTCCCACTGCACGGAGACAACTGGTAACCAAATAATAGATTTTAGCCGAAGGCCTTTTGCTTCGGGTTCCATAATTCATGAGGAAGATTGTTGCATCCGAAAGAGCAGGACTAAAATATTTAACTGAAATATTTAAAATATTTACAAATATACAATATTCATTAATATACAAAAAAACGTTACAATGGAACATTAAATGTTTAACAGTGAAGCACGTGCACGAGGTTAGTGAACGTTATGGAGGCAGTTGTCAACAATTAATTACATTTGTAGTGACATAATTGCCTTGCCCTCTTCTTCCATTGGCTCGAATAAATATCACTATGAGGAAAACATTTTTAACGTATAGAGAGATTAAACTAGGACCTGGTGACCAATGCCACCCTGCTTAAATTTATTTGGTAGTTCCTCTTTCACAGTTAATTTTAGGTTAGTACTTCGGCTTCTGTTAATTCTTAAATGAATGTCTATTTTAAAAACTTTTATTTTAATCTTGTTTCATCGTGATTTAAAGTCACATTTTTGATCTCTTCCAAGTGATGTGTTGAACTACTTAAAAAAAAAAAAAAACAGTAATGGTACAAGAAGTTGTAAACAAATGCTACATAACACGCTCGCTTTTCTCGAATTTACATTGGGATACCGGACCTCTGATGAATGGTTAATTCAAGTGGTAACATAGCAAATGGATGGCGGTAGCAGTTTAAAAGTAGGATATAAAAGGTATGCATACTCAGCTACAGTAGCTGGAACAGAGCGGTACGAGAAAAAGATCTAAGATCTTTTCAGGAGAGGTGTATAGTGTATACTGTCATGCGGCACTTGGGGAAGCCCCCCATCTCTGCAATGTTGCTTTATGACTCAATACAAACTCTGTGAAGGCAGCCTAGATAGCGTGTGTATTGTGTGGTTTGCGTCTAGTAGTGTTAGGTTATGTCGGTGTGTTGCTCCTGGGTGGTACGTGGAATAACATCGGCCGCTAGTTTCAGTGGCGTAGCCAGGGTAGGGTTAGCAAGTACATTGTACCCCGTGACCCGAAATTTGGTATGTGGCGCTTTTTTAGAAAGCAGATGGCGCCTTTTTTGTGAATTTTTTCAATTGGTGCCTTTTTTATGAATGTACTTGCTGACAAAAAATCCTGGCTACGCCACTGGCTAGTTTTTTTCCCGACCACGGAGAGGTGTTTCTTAGGTTGTCATATATGAGGCATGCACATTCACCAGATAGGAAAGAGTGGATACCCAGACTTCACTGTTGGAAACATCGTACACCAGTGGAGGACAGAAAGCCAGGAAGACCCCTATTAATGATCCCCAGAAAAAATCGACAGCTGGGTTGGCTCGCAGTATAAAAAGTGGTGGTTACAAATTGCGTTTTGATTTTTGAAACTTTCTTGTTTCAGAAATCATTATCTGTAATTGTTATTTTAGGTAATGCTTTTTCAGTTTATGAATTGACTGGAAATTTCGCATTTACTTCAATACATTGGTAGCTATGAAACTATTAAAAAGATGTGATAAAAATAAAGCTTAATGCCATGGGCGCAAACAAAATCTCCTGTTGAATATGTATTCGTGCAAACTTTATCTAATGTTATTCTTAAACTTGTCAAAAAATACTTATCACAAGATATAAATGTATTACTGTTTTCCTTGTATTTTTTTTTTTTTTTTTTGGAGGTAGGGGTTTACCGCATTCGACTGTTTTAGTTATATTGGTTCGCAGGTGTATCCTAAAAACCGCCTGTTTCACCAGCACAACTTATAAATAGCGAATGATTTCGGCAATTTCCTTTATCCTACAGCAAAACTGACAAAACAGATATTTGAGAAGGTAAAAGGAAAATTAAAAATAAAATACAATAAAAATAATTTGTTTCACCAACTAACAAAATACTGTATATTCAAACATTGTTCTGGTTTCACGTTTAGCGTAGACTAAATAATGCTCACGCTAAACTGCAACAATAGGAAGCGCAGGGATTTTATGCATACTGAAAGAGATGCTTTCGCGGTAGCAGTTGGTAGAATCGCTCATTCTCCCCCACACCGCGTAGGAAAGACCTGAGTTCTAATCCATTCATTGACGTGAGGAATTTTATGGGCTTTTTTTTTTTTTTTTTTCACAACGCGGCTGATTTAGTTGGGCTGGCGAGGGTTGTATGGTGTTTTCCCCGGAAAGTTAGGTTTTTCGTCCAGCAGACAGGCAAATCGACAACAGAACACTTGCAATTTACAGACATAGGCGTTGCTAATGCACCTAAAACTCTACAAACAAACAAAACAATAGAGAGAGAGAGAGAGAGAGAGACTAAATTCATAATTATGCACTTGTGGTCCATGCGAAGGACCGTAAAAGAAAAATGCAAGAAAAGTTTCATTCCAGATTGCATTTCAAAAAAATGAAGTTGGTAGTAATGGTATTGGCCTACTTTTTTATGGTTTAGGCCTGGTCCACGTTGTGATCGATGAAAACTGTGAATATAGCTATCAGTTGTGGTATTCTGAAGCATTTTGTCCTACCTATTCGTACACTGTGGCAGTTCCTTGGAGAGGGGGTCGTATTTTCATCAATATGAAAATATACTATGTCACTAAACATGGTCTGTGCAACAGAGATTTGAAGTGAATCTATTATTTCTAGCCTAGACATCTAAATCCAATCGAACACTTTTGAAAAGTTTTGGAACAATTGAGAGCCAGAACAAGATGTCCTAGTTGAAGTAGAGAATTAGCCACTTACCCGAAGCATGAAGCGAGGTTCCATCCTCCACATACAAAAATCCTGTAGAAAGTGTCAGTAATCCACTAACCCCTTTTGATGTAATTAAAGCCCATTGGGGTCATGCTCGATATTATAAATTAAATATTCTTTTGTAGTTAGATTTTTCATTTAGTGGTATCTCTATTGGCAAAAACGGAAAAGTTAGAAAATAGAGTTCAAGAAAAAGACCGTCTTACTAAAGTTAACACCTCAACTTTAGTGAGGTGTTAACTTTAGTAAGACGGTCTTTCTCTTGGGTTACAGAGTCTAGGCCTTCACCATCCATAACTCCTCAACTTTATTGTTAGGTGAGAAGGTTAGGCCTTCACCATCCATACTAAATAAGTGAACATTACTTCTTGAAGTGCTTTCTGATGATATTCTATTGGGCATGAAAAGAATTTATGGATGGTAATACAGTCAGATATGAATTTTTCGCAAGAATGCAATAGGGCTACTCATGGGTTCTATCAGCAATATACGAGGGGGTGTCAGAAAGTTCCTACCCCGACCTAGATAAAACATCAGTAGGAAGATGCCGTTTTTAATATAAGTTGTCTACATATTCAGTAACTAACATGTGATATTTTATTCCCGTAGTGATCGTACACCAGAGGTGGAGCCCGGAATCCTGAGGAAGGACGCTATGGTTGACAAAGTGGAGTATCAAGCAGTGATCAATTTCTTGCATTTGCAGGGCAAGAAAGCTCAGAAAATTGACGAAGAAATGAAAGCTGTGTGTGTGGGCAGAATTGTCCATCTTGACACTATAAAAAAGTGGAAACGGGAGTTCCAGTGCGGTCGTACAACTGTCTCTGACTTGTCAAGAGAAGGAAGGCCATCACATCCACAGACAGTGATACGGTTGCAAAGGTTGAGCAGCTGGTGCTGAGTGACAGACTATGTGACAATTCATTTCATCGAAAATGCAGTGGGAATTAGTTATGGGCCTGCCCACAACATTTTACATGACCCAAAAAAAAAAAAAAAAAAAAAAACCTATTATTTTTGGACCACCCGAATAATTAAATTCATCTGCCGTGCTGTGTGTCATATGTCTGTTAATTGCGTGTGTTCTATGGTCGATTTGTCTGTTTTTTGCTGGACGAAAACCCCAAATTCTGGGGAGGGAACCTTGCTATCTACGCCTGAGCCCGATAACTCAGCCACGGAGTGAAAAAAGCCCATTAAAGTTCCTCGCGTCATCGACAGGATTCGAACCCGGGCCTTTTCCACCCGGTGTGGGGAGGACGGTGACGATACCACTGTTCTACTCACGCAGACTCATTTTACATAACTATCTCACATGTCCAAGGTCTCCGTACGATGGGTTTCAAGATCGCTGACACCTTTGCAGAAGCAATGTCGAATGCAATGTTCTTGCCAACTGTTGGATTTGGTAAGGCGAATGTTGAGTACTTTTTTGATCGGTTGATGACAAATGACGAATGTTGGATATACCAGTATGATCCCGAGACTAAAGACATGTCAAAGCAGTGGAAGTACACGCCGAAAAAGGCAAAGACCACTCCATCTGCGAATAAGGTGATGTTGTCCATGTTTTGGGAGAGAAAAGGGGTTATCCTGACAGATTACCTACCTTGTGGTTCCACACTTACAGGAGAATACTTCATAAATCTTTTGAAAAACGTTATGCGATGCTTTGAAGGTGAAAAGGCCTTGGAATGTTAACCATAGGTGTCCGTACTGCAATAATTAAAGACAAACACCTTTAATTATTGCAGTATGGAATTTCCCAGCCCCATAGGCCTGTTTGAAGACATAGGTGTCCGTCTTCTGTCAGACAATGCACCGGCTCACATGGCCGTTGCCACCACCAACTTTGTTACCCAGTGCCGCTTCGAACTACTATAGCCCCCCCCCCCATTCTTCTGATCTAGCACCATCCGTCACGCTTCTTGTTTCGAGAAATTAAGAAACCATTTCGTGGATGCCGCTTTGATTCGTCTCAGGAAGTCATCAATAAAGTGGAATCATGGTTTCAGGCAAAAAAGTGCGGACTTCTTTGATCAAGGCATTAAGTAACTGATCCATAGATGGTTTGATTTGGTAGTTGTTGGCGCATCGGCTTCTGTGGCCATATTGCACCTCCCAAGGTTTTTGCAGTACTTTGATCCAAGCCCGAGGCGGGAATCGAACCCGCGACCTTTGGGTTGCCGGGCAGGTACTTTACCCACTCGGCTAGCCCGGTCGGCGTCCATAGATGGGAGAAATGCGTTACTACCCATGGAGAGTACATAGAAAAGGATTAAAGTTCCTGTGAAGTTTCATCGTTCTAGGGCTGTTATTTCTAGGTAAGGGTACGAACTTTTTGATATGATATTCCCTCGTACAAAGACTTTTTACAGTACAAATAAAGAGCTAATTATCATACTGATTAAATCGATGGTTTTGTAATCAGGTCCAGAAAGCTAATTTCAGGAAAAATTGTGTTACTTGAAAGGGAAAAAGTAAGACAATAATTACAATCAGTAAAAATCAAGTTAAAAGTTAAAAAAGTAAAAGGTATAGGTACAGAAGGATATTCTTACAAGAGAAGACTAAATTTTATGGGCTAGAGAGTTTGGGAATCACTCAGTGAGTTGTTTGGGGGTGATGTAATTAAGATGGAAAACTTAAACTTTTGGAAAACTAAAAAGAGTCGAGCAAAGTTAGTTTGGGACATACTTCCTTCCCTACGGTAACGCAAAGTAAGGGATATAGATTCAAAATAGGTAGTCTTAAGTAAATTTTCTTTTAGTCAAACAGTTCTCAGTTTTTGGAACTACCTAGTTGTGCTACCAGCATCATAACTACAGTGTTGCTTCTTGGCTGTGTTTATTCCATCGTCTGTATAATTGCGTCACCTAAGTAAGTAGTACTTAATTTTCATAGAATTATAATTTACTGAATTATACTCCATTTCGGAGTTTATTGGCTCCTCATCAGTGGGTGGCAGGTACCTGGTGTTGCAATGATGACAACCCAGTTGCGAAGTATAAATCCACAATATGACAGATGCCTGATGGTGTGGAGTAATTTAGATTACAGTATAGTTTAGGGCTAAAGCCTCAGGTTATGTAAATAGTTTTTAACTAATGTACAAGTTAGTGCAATTGCATCATTTCTGTACATAGCCATCTACTTAAGTAGTTATAAATTGGCATTATTAAGTATATCTCATATTGTGAATACCTTCACAACGAGTTTCCATGACATTGCACTACCTCGAATAAGTAACGCGTCACCATAGGAGAAGATTATTGTTACTTATTCTCAGCGGATACATGTTCTATCACCCATACGGCACCTTTTCGGAGCTTATTGGCTCTTCATCAGTGGTTATTCACAATATGAGATATACTTAATGAAGCTAATTTATAACTACTCAAGTAGTTGGCTATGTATAGAAATGATGCAATTGCACTAACTTGTATATTAGTTAAACTTTTTTCATAACCTTTATGCTTTATCCCTAAACTATACTGTAATCTAAATTACTCCACACCATCAGGCACCTGTCATATTGTGGATTTATACTTCGCAACTGGGTTGCCATCATTGCAACACCGGGGTACCTGCCCACCCACTGATGAGGAGGAAATAAGCTCCGAAATGGTGCCGTATGGGGTGGGGCTGATGGCCACGGAATTTCCGAGAATAGGTAACAACAATTTCTCTACTGGGGAAGCGTTGCCTATTCGAGGAATTTTTGAGTAGTGCGAGTTGAAGGAGTGACTGTCCCTTACTTCCTTCGACTGCATTTCTTCTTCTCCTACTATCACCTTAATACATCTTTTTTGCTTTCCTAAGTCTAATAGGGATAGTATGAGGAAAACAGAGATCTCTTTATCCCATACCATATTTCAAACAGTGTCGTATGGGTGATGGTATCCGCTGAGAATAAATAACAATAATCTTCTCCTATGGGGAAGCGTTACTTATTCGAGGTAGTACAATATTATGGCAACTTTGTGAAGGTATTCGCAATATGAGATGTACTTAATGATGCCAATTTATGGCTACTGAAGTAGTTGGCTGTGTACTGAAATGATGCAATTGCACTAACTTGTACATTAGTTAAACTCTTTACATAACCTAAGGCTTTAGCCCTAAACTATACCGTACTCATTGATTTAATGCAATAAGTGATATTTGATAAATCTGTATTGCAATGTGCAGTATTTAATTTTTGAGGCTGCGACTTGAAGTCAGTAATTATGTAATAAATTCTACACTGTAACTGTTCAGCGTTGTTACAATAATATACTTGGAATGAAACATTTTCATGTATAAATACTTTGTTTCATACTGGCTTCTCAACTCTGTGAAACTCAATTCCTGGAGATAAGAAATACAGTATATGCCACTATCCGGTAGGCTTGTCAGCTTCAAGGAAACACAATTCCGGGTGATAAGAGTTGGGTCTGGTTGTTTTACGGAGCTTAGCCAAATAGCAAGTCAACGCCGTGATGCGTCGACTCCAATTGTGTCTGTAAATTTTATGGTTAAGGGTTCGGTTTTCTGTATTTTGGTGTGAAAAAAAGTTTCATGGTGGTAACCTTACCGTCTACGGCTGAGTCTAACTAATCGGCGGATAAGGCCAAAGTTATTTTAAAGTAAGCAGTATGTTTGAGCAAATTATCAGTGAAATGCAAAATGGGGAGCAAAGTAATCGTATTTAATCTCATATATTTCGATACTGTCGCTGGCAGGGATAACCTCATGATGTATTCTAATAAAAAGCACTTTTCATTAGAGAGGATTAATGTTGTATTAGTATTAAAATGGCATTATGATGCAAGTAACGAACTTCTGCATCTGTCGGAAAAAAAAAAAAAAAACCCTGATGTAGTCACTAAATTATATAATATACAAATTTGTATAAGCCACTTTATTAGGTACACCCCTGCTCTGCACACAAATGGCTTGTCCCACAAAGTTGCAAGTCACATGACCACAGTTGTGGATATAAATGCAGCAGAACGACCTTACTAGTATCAGTTATGCGTACAAACCGTAGCAAGAATGGGGAAAAGGAATGATCTAGCGGACTTCGAATGTGGCATATTAGTAGGTGCAAGACGTGCTGGACAAAGAATCTCTGAAACGGCAGTTCTCCTGAACTTTTCACGCACCAGTTTCAAGGGTGTATCGAGAATGGTGTAACGAACAGAAAACATCCTCTCAACGGCACTCCTGTGGAAGAAAATCGCTTGTTCATGAGAGAGGTCAGAGGAGGATGGCTAGAATTGTGCAAGCAAACAGACGGGCCACAATGTCGCACATCACGTCAGAATACAACCTTGGTGCGCAGAACAAACTATCGCAACGGACCACTAGTCGCACTTTGTCGTGAATGGACTACAAAAGCCGACGGCCACATCGCGTACCTTTGTTATCAATGAAAAACAAGAGAGCACGCCTCCTGTGGGCATAGCAACACCAACACTGGACTATCGAGGATTGTAAAACAGTTGCTTGGTCTGACGAGTCGAAGTTCCTGGTGCATCATGTTGATGGAAGGCTCAGAATTTGGCGAAAACAACATGAAACCATGGACCCGTCATGTCTGACGACTACTGTGCAAGGTGGTGGGAGCAGTGTTATGGTGTGGGGAATGTTTTCTTGGCACACGTTGGGTCCATTGATACCCATAGATTCACGTCTGAATGCCACATCGTACCTAAACATTGTTGCTGACCAAGTGCATCCGTTCATGTTGACAGTTTATCCTCAGTCAGATGGTTACCTCCAGCAGGATAATGCGCTGGTGCACAAAGCCCGAATCACTATGGAATGGTTCCAGGAACACGATAATGACTTTTCTTTGCTGCAGTGGCCCACTCAGTCACCGAATCTTATTCCTGTTGAATATCTTTGGGATGAGCTGGAAAGGGCTGTTCGCTGCAGGCCTACACTTCCGTCGAATCTCATGCATACATGAGTGTGTCTGCATGGTACTCCATTCCTGCACAACGTTTTCAGCATCTTTTTGAATCCATGCCTAGACGAATTCAGGCTGTTTTGAAGACTAATTGAGGCTCAACACGCTACTAGGTAGGTAGGTGTACCTAATAAAGTGGCACCACAGTGTATATAATAATGATAAATTGCGCTATTATACCATGTGAAATTATTAACAAAATAGGTTTTTATTAAAGTAATTTGGAGTACCAGCTCTATTTCTATACCAAATTGTTAGCAGGTGACTTTTCAGGATTCTTACCGAATCCCATCATCATAAGGTTATCAGACCGTAGCATTCATCATTAAATCATAGCTGCGGTCTGATGATAACCTTATGGTGATGGGATTCGGTAAGGAAAAGTCACCTGCTAAAAATTTAGTGCAGTTATTGAGCTGGTATTCTTGAGCTTCTTATGAGTTTAATAACGCCTATTATGTTAATTATTTATTCATGTTGTATACCAACATGGTATTATAATAGTGTATTTTATTATTATTATATTTAGTATATAATTTATACAAACTCTTTATTATATACAGAAAGCACATTGCTGTATACAACTCCCTTCACGGCTGGACGCCAGAGGTTTACACAAAAGAAATCACACAACATAATAAACACAAAAAAAAGAAAAGAAAAAAGCATTATGACTCCTGAAAGGTTTGAATATATATATATATATATATTACCGTATGGATAGAAACCACGTAATCCTTTCCCTTTATATATTCCCATCATCAGAAGTGCCCTATCCAATTCTATCTTGAATTTTGATCAACTCTCTCTGTCGGCTATCATTACAGTCAACTTGTTTCAACGCTCCACAAACGCCTAAGGTAAACTTCATAAGGTCTAGTCTATTCTTCTCTAGGATTTTACAGTTGTGCCCTCTGGTTGTCTTCTCACTCACCAGTGAAAATATTCCTCCCTTATCCATTTTAATAATCTACCCTCAGTACCTTATACACTTGCAGTCAAATCCCCCCCCCCCCCACACATGGTGTCTGGTTCCAAAGTTCTGCAGATTACATATTCTAAGTCGCATCTCGTGGGAATAATGCTTACCGCTCATCACCCTTCTATTAGCACCTTTTCCATAGTAGCAGTCGATAGTATAGGCATATGATGCAAGAAAGCAAGCTTATATAGCATCAGCCAAAAAAAAAAAAAAAAACCATTTCACACACGCTGGCTAAAGGCAAATTTCCGCACATGTATTCTACAATTGTCTTTCTTCAGTTTGAATTTATGCCCATTCAGGTGCGTAATCTGAGCAAGAGGAAGAATCCTATCAGCATTGAGCTTGCTGATGGGAACCATTCAAGGCCTTATACACCTAAGATTCTAGCAGGTGCCTAGTCTCCTAGTCTCCAGACACTGCAATTTTCAGAACTTAAGCTTTTCATGCTAAGTGCACCCCTTCATCCCCCTCATCAATCTTGTTGACCTTCTGTACGTCTGTACTCGTTCTATCAACTTAACATCCTTCCTAAAATGAGGCCTCCAGACCTGTGTGCGGTACTCAAGGCGTGGCCTGAATTTCTTTAGATGCAACCTCCAGACCTGGAAGCAATGTTCCAAGTATGTGTGGTCTGAGCACTGATCCCTCAGGATACTTGCTACTTTAGTTTATTCTGAGAAACGCCCATTTATGACCACCCTCCGTCTTCTATCTTTCAATTTATACAGTAACTTTTCATGTGGAAAGTTCTTGTATAAATAACTTTATACTGTCTTAAATGGATTATATCTGGCACCCATAGGAAGAAGCGCATGTCGTAAGGGTGCAGTAGTCTCGTACTGTGGTCAAACCACAAAGAATTCCGTATCCATTGGAGATAGTGCATACCAGTGGATTTCAGCAGTTCCGTACCCAGGAAGCCCAAGTCTTGGTACGAGAATGAGAAAAATCCTGTCTCTAGTAAACTGGAGACTAGCGAATCCTGAACCCCCGCAGGGACTAGCATTTAAAAAAAAAAAAAAAAAAAAAAGCCATCACAAATCCTGTCCGTAAAGGGACTAGCATAAATACAATTAATTTTAAATTTAAAAATAATAAAATAAAATAATAATTAAAATTAATTATTTTATTTAATTATAAAATAAATTTATTTTTTTATTAAAAAATAAAAATAAATAATAATAATTAAAAAAGAGATAATAATAAACAGCACTATCCTAAGGAAATAATTCCCTAGTAAATAAAAACTGCACTTCAAAACAGTAGAGTTTTCAAATCAGGTAGTAAAAATAGTCTTCAAAATAGTGAGTGTGTCATAACTACAGTCGTTTGTTTGTTGTAGAGTTTTAGGCGCATCAGCGACTAAAGCCATATTGCTCCGTGTATACTGTCTGTAAATTTCGTTGTTTCTGTGGTCGATTTTCTGTTTGCTGGGTGAAAAACCCGAGTTTCCAGAGGAAAAAACAATGCTACCTCCGCCTCCTCAGACCAACTAACTGAGCCACGTTGTGAAAAAAGGCACATAAAAATTCCTAACATCATTGATGGGATTCGAACTCACGTGTTTTCCACTGAATGCAGGGAGGATGGTGATTATACCAGCTGCGCTACACCTGAGTGCTATCAAGCTTAATGTCTAAGTTTGCAGATGATAGAAAGGTTGGTAGGGTGGTTAGTGACACTAATCAAGTTCAGCTTTTGCAACAAGATCTAGAACAATTAGACAAATGGCAGTTGGTATTTAATGGTGATAAATGCGAAGTACTGTATATGGGTAGCAGTAATCCGAGATTAACATACCAATTATGTGGTGCTACCCAGTTTAGGGGCTTAGAGGGGAACATGCATTCTGTGTGTTATCAGGCACTCAGTCTAAAACACTGATGGATCCAATATCTTTCTATTTCAGAAGATTTAGGAGAAGTCCTGTCCTGCCTCTCTAAAATCCACTCATGCACACCTTCTCGATAGCAACGAACGTGTAGAGTGGTTCTCTTCAAGACGTCTGGTCGGCGTGAAGAGGAAAAGACTAAACCCTCCAGCTCATGACAGCGCAACGAAACAAATGGGCCTCAGTCCCCAGCGGCTTTCACTCTCCCTCTTACGGCAGCGGGAGGATCACAGTGGAAGCATCTCTGACCAGGCTGCCATGCACGGAAACTGAACTTGACCTGTTACAACGTAAGATCGCTGATCGGTGAAGACAGGATATTAGAGCTGGAAAAGGAATTATTAGAAAATGTGAATTGGAATATATTCGGTTTGGCTGAAACAAGAAGAAGAAATGAATCACTTATAAGTTTATCAAATGGAAATCTGCTGTACACCAATGGAAACAGCGAAAGGGGCGAAGGTGGAGTTGGCTTTCTGGTCCATAAAGATATAAAAAACAACATTTTGCAATTCAAAAATACATCACCAAGGGTGCCAAGACTACTACTACAGCCGACCGGGCTAGCCGAGTGGGTAAAGTACCTGCCCGGCAACCCAAAGGTCGCGGGTTCGATTCCCGCCTCGGGCTTGGATCAAAGTACTGCAAAAAACCTTGGGAGGTGCAATATGGTCACAGAAGCCGATGCGCCAACAACTACCAAAAAAAAAAAATAGCAAACAAACTGAATGAATATTTTGCATCTACATTCACACATAAGGAATTATTAAGGTTTGAAAATGTCAGAATGTTATCAAATTGTAGCAGGATACTTAGAATGATTTTGTAATAACTGAGAGCAAAGTGGAGGAGAAATTGAAGTTAAACATAAGAAAAGCACCTGGGGTGCATGGGATCTATCCAGTTATATTAAAGGAGGCGGAAAAGCAAGTAGGCAAACCCTTAGCCATAATTATGAGAGCATCCTTGGACTCAGGGGAGGTTCCCACGGACTGGAGATAGGCAAATATATTCCCAATTCACAAAGGGGATCGAAGGGTGACACGAGTAATTACAGACCAGTTAATTTAACTTCTGTTCCGGGTAAAATAATGGAGTCACTGGTTAAAGATGCATTGCAGGATCATCTAGACAAGACTGCAGCAATAATTCAGACACAGCATGGGTTTGTTAAGGGAAAGTAAGTCTTGTCTGACAAATTTGATAGGATATTATGATGTGGTTACAAAGGAACTGGATGCAAAAACTACTACTACTCAGGATTTCTAAGAGGTACAAGCTAAAGGTTATAATGATTTTTGCACCAACATCGAGCCATGATGATGAAGAGGTTGAAGAAATGTACACCAAAATTGAGAGTCTTCTAGATGAGCAGGAAACCCACTACACTATCATTATGGGGCACTTCAATGCTATGTCGGAAAGAGAAAAAACTGCAGAAAGGGGAACTATAGGAAATTTTGAAATTGGTGAAAGAAGTGAAAGACTTGTGGAATTTGCAGAATCTCAAGGATTGTCAGTAATGAACACTTTTTACAAGAAAAGGGTGAACAGAAAGTGGACATGGAAGAGCCCAAATGGATTAACAACTAATGAATTCCACTTCATCCTCACTAACAGAAGATATATCGTGAATGATGTAACCGTCCTGAGCAAGGTAAATGTTGAAAGTGATCACAGAATGGTAAGATACACAATTGATATAGATGTAAGAAAAGAAAGGAAAAAACTGACTCGCGTAAATAATACAGTCTTTGAGATAACAAAAGGGGAGAAAAAGCAGCATGTACTGGAACTTAAGAACAAGTTTGAGCTTCTGCAGACTGCTCAGGACCAAGATATCGATGAGGAATATTACAACTTTCTGGAAGTGATAAAGCCCAAGAAACCTATAGGTAAAAAGAAATCCAAACAAGAAAAAATTAGTCAAGAAACACGTCATGATGAACCAAAGACGACAAATAAATAGCAAGATAAACACTGACAAGGAGAACAGTGAGTATACTGTGTTATGCAAAGCCATTAGAAAGAGACTCCGAGAGGACATAAGGAGATTGAACACAAGAAAAGTAGAACAAGCATTAAGGGAAAACAAAGGACTTAAATAAGCAGCCATGAGCAGTAATACAGAAAGACAAATGATACTGAAACTGAAGAATAGCGATGGTGTACTGTACTTATAAATAGCAGAGAAGGCATAATTCAATTAGCAGAAGACTATTATAGAGAATTATACAAGGAGCGAGGGAATGATGCCAGCAGTGAGGGAATGATGCCAGCAGTGAGGAAGATGGATCGCAAATTAGTAACATACATACCCGTAATATGACATACCCGATATCTTTCCTGATGATGTAGAACATGCGTTGAAGGAAATGAAGAATCAGAAAGCCCCGGGGGAAGATGAAGTTACTGTAGAATTGTTAAAATTGGGAGGAAGAAACATGGCAAAAATCTGGCAAGACTCTTCACAAAATGCATTAGAAAAGGTGTGACGCCAGAGGAGTGGAATAATGCAATCGCAGTTTTACTGCATAACAAAGAAAGGAGATAAATTGGAAATTATAGACCAATTAGCTTGTTATCCAACATCTTAAAGTTGTTCACAAGGGTCTCTACTAAGAGATTAGAAAGAATACTTCATGAGAATCAACCGAAAGAGCAAGCTGCCTTTAGGACAGGATTCTCAACTATGGATCACCTTGACGTAATATCACAGCTAACCTAGAAAGCAAATGAATATAAAACACCATTATGCCTGTCATTTGTGGATTATGAAAAGGCATTTGACTCCATACAGCAAAAGGCTATGTTTCGGGCACTGGAAAGACAAGGCATAGATACCCCATATATTATGATTTTGAAGAAAATATATGAGAACGCTACCTCTTTTATTAGACTAGACAAAGACGGTAGCAAATTTAAAATTGAGAAAAGAGTTCGACAAGGAGACACAATATCTCCGAAGTTGTTTAACATTAGTAGACGCATATGATGCAAGAAAGCAAGTTTATGCAGCATCAGGCAAAAAAAAAAAAAAAATCCTCCCATTTCACCCCTCCGTTCGTTCCAAATGCCTATTCAGCTCAGCCTTAAATTTATTTAGGCTATTAGTTTCCACAACAAGAGATGGAAGCCTATTCCACCAATCAACTACCCGCTGGCTAAAGGCAAATTTCCACACATCTGTTTTACAACTATCTTTCCTCAATTTCAAGCTGTGCCCCCTCAGGTTCTTAGTCTGAGCAAGAGGAAGAATCCCATCAGCATTCAACTTGCTCAACCCATTCAAGGCTTTATACACCTCAATCAAATCACCTTGCAGGCGCCTACTCTCCAGGCGCTGCAATTTGCAGAACTTAAGCCTTTCTTGGTAAGAGCACCGCTTTGTTCCCATCACCAATCTTATTGACCTTCTCTGTACTCGTTCTAGCAACTCTACAACCTTCCACAATGAGTCCTCCAGACCTGTACACAGTACTCTAGGTGTGGCCTGACCATTGCCTTATATAACGGGGTAATCACCTCCATGTCCCTGCTAGGAAAATTCCTATATATCATTGACAATACACCATGACCTGCCCTGGCAGCCCGTCTGCACTGGCTCAGCGAACTTCATATTTGACTGCACAATTTCCCCCAGGTCGTTTTCACGTTCCACTTCCCTGAGTGTAGTACGACACAGTTGGTACGTTTCTCTTCGGTTATTGGTACCCATATGCAGTACTTTGCATTTGTCAATGTTAAACTTCAGTTGCCACTTCTCAGCCCATTTTCCCAACTTATCTAGATCCAGTTGGAGTAGCATACTGTCTTTACTGTCGGTAACAACCCTGCCAACCTTTGTATCATCTGCAAACTTGGACATTAAGCCTGATATACCTTCATCAATATCATTGATAAATATACAATGGGCCCACAACCGAACCCTGGAGAACTCCATTAATAACATTTGTCCACGAAGAGCAGTGTCCATTTACCCTTCTCTGTCTTCTCCCACTCAACCACCCTTTTATCCGTTGTAGCAACTTACTCTTAATACCATTCTGCTCCAATTTGTACAGTAGTCTTCCATGCACAGCGGTGTCAAAAGCTTTCTTGAAATCCGAGTATATGATATCAAAATTATTTTTGGCTTTCAGTTCCTTTGTGACCACATCATAGTATCCAATCAAATTGGTCAGACAAGATCGCCCTTTAACAAACCCATGTTGTCTTAACTATTACTGCAGTCTTTTCTAGATGATCGTGCAATGCTTCTTTAACGAGTGATTCCATTATTTTCCCCGGAACACAAGTTAAATTAACAGGTCTGTAGTTACCTGTGTCACCTTTTGAGCCCCCTTTGTGAATTGGTGATACATTTGCACACCTTCAGTCCATGGGGACCTCCACGGAATACAAGGAAGCTATCGTAATTATGGCTAAGGGTTTGCTTACTTCCTTTGCTGCCTCCTTTAATATAACTGGATAGATCCCATCCACCCCAGGTGCCTTGTTTAACTTCAACAATTTCTCCTCCACTTTTCTCTCAGAATCACTTATTACAAAATCACTTAGCTCCCTGTTAGCGTTTGATAAACTTCTGGCACTCCCCTCATTGAATAACTCCTCATGTGTGAATGTAGATGCAAAATACTCATTCAGTTTATCAGCTACCTGAGCATGATCATCAATAGTCAACCCATCTATGTTAAGTGGTCCAATCTGATTCATCCCTTTCCTTCTAGAGTTTACACAAGTAAAAAACTCTTTGCTCTTTTTCTTTGCATCTTTGGACAAAGATTTCTCATAATCTGCCTTCGCCTGCCTAACCTCCTTTTTGACTTGATTACAGACTGGTTTATACCTGCCATAGGCTTTTGTGTCACCATACTTTATATGCATCTCATTCATTCTTCTTCTCTGCCACGAGTCTCATTAATTCATCTGACATCCATTTAGGTAACGTCATCAGTTGATCCCACTGTACAGAATTTAAAAACTGTCTGAGACCTCTGTAGTCACCTTTACGAAGGCAAAAGCCCTTCCCTTAACCTTTAGGGTAGTTACATCTTTACAATTTCCACATCAGTACATTGTGATCACTGTCACCCAGTGGTTCCTTGATCTGAAAATTCTTAATGCATGAATAATCACCGCTGATAATCAGATCAAGAGTATTACTCCCTCTGGTTGCCTCTCGAACGTGTTGCTGTAGAAAACAATCCGATAAATCCACATAGGTCTTGCTAGTGTACGAGTGACCAACCCAGAAGTTCCAGTTAATATCTGGAAAGTTAAAATCCCCTATTATACGACAATCTGATTTACTGGCCTACTCTATTTCTCTGCACAGCTGCTCATTATACTCATCAGATTCCTTGGGCCTATAACACACACACACCTACTCTCATTTTTCTTTCCCAGTGCTTATTTCACACAAAACAGACTCAACACTGCATTGTCCACCAATTGGATGCACTTCCTTAGATTTTATGTGTTTCTTAACTAACAGCATAACCCCTCCTCCCTTCCTCTGCTGTTATATCCTTCCTGTACACATTTTACTCCTCAAATTCCAATTCTGCACTGCTTATATCTGTGTGACACCACGTCTCTGATATCCTAACAATATCTGCCTTTGATGTTTTGATTAGCACTTCAAGCTCATCAAATTTATTAACTATACTCCTAGCATTGGTGTACATGCAAGTATACATGCACCTGTTCCTACTCTTAGTCACCCTAACACAGCCCGTGTATTTACTTTTCCACTATTACTCTCAGCAGTCCTGGAAATCTTCATTACCTTGCTTTCCGGGATACTGCTCATCTCATTCTAATAGAAGCAGTGCAAGAAGAGCTTTTGCCTCTACCTGCGGCCACTGTTAACCTTTTAGCCTGTGTGTCCCTCCCTCAAGCTAGCAGTTTTTCGACCCACCTAACACTGCCTCGATAGCATCAGCAAATATTCTTTTACTGCTGCCCTTGAGGAAGCTTTCAGAAGATTAGGCTGCTGGTCACAGAAAGGTGTCAATGTGAATGAAGAGTGCCTAAACCATTTACGATTTTCAGATGACATTGTGGTCATAAGCCACGATCCCAAAGAATTAGAGGAAAATCTTAATCAGTTATGCAGAGTTATAAGGATTTTGGACTAAAGATGTATATGGCTAAAACAAAAGTAATGATAAACAAGTATGCAATAGAAAGGGATATAATGATTGAAGGGGCGGTAATTGAAAAGGTGGATTTATATACTTATCTAGGACAAGTCATCAGTTGTACTAATGATAAATGACTGGAAGTCAAGAGAATAAATTTTGGATGGATTGCATTCAGGAAATATTGTCACATACTGAGGAGCAAAATTTGTCTGAAACGTGAAATAATGAACCAATGTATACTGCCCACCATGACTTATGGAAGTGAAACTTGGGCACTCACCAAAAGAATGGAAGAGAAGCTGAGAACTACACAGCGAAGAGTGGAACGAATTATATTGGGAATCAGACTGTTAGATAAGAAGAGAAACACATGGATTATGCAGCAAACTCAAGTAAAGGACATTCTTATCAAAACTAAAGAACTAAAATGGTCTTGGGCAGGACACATAGCTCGAAGGCATGATGACAGATGTACTAAGAAAATAACAGAATGGTACCCAAGAGGAGTTAGAAGAAAAGCTGGAAGACAACGACGGAGATGGATAGATGAAATTCATGAGTTTGTAGGTAGTAAATGGATGGCCATTGCACAAACAGAAGGAACTGGAAAGTTGCTGGAGAGGCCTTCATCCTGCAGTGCATTGAAAATGGCTGATGATGATGATCACCCAGTGTAGTGGGAAAACAATTTGGGGTAATATTTGGATATGAAATTCTCTGAGCAGTGCTGCCAGGACAACTCGTGGTTTTGTCAAAGATATACAGGAACTTTGCTAGCATGGATAAGGAGGTAATTATCCCATGGTTAGGTCGCATCTGGAGTATTGCACAGGTCGATAGGCCTCATTTTAGGAATAATATAAATATTTGCTGGATCGGATGAAGAGAAGGGCAACGAGATTGGCGAAGATTGCACACCAAGATTCAGAAGGATGGTCTTTCCAAGAAAAGTTTCAGTTCTGCAAATTGCAGTGTTTGGAGTACTTTCCATTTTATTAAATGGAAAATATTCCTAGAATACTAATAAATTCCTTCTATTTTAATCGTTAGTTGGCCAAATCCACGAACACCATGTTTCAAACACATATATATGCTCGTAGGTCTTCGAGGAGACTGTAATACGATTATGAATGCAAGGTGCTGCGATCGACGGAGTTTATTGACTTCCAGTGCGGAATGATAATAGAATGCGACACAAGCAATCGGTCTGTACGAGACATTTAAATGGTACTGAAGATCCCTGGGTTGATGATTGGCGATGTGCTGCTAATGGAATCAGAATAGTGCTGAAATCATCACGAAATGATCTGGAACTGGGGGAACGTGACAGGAGAGTTCTGCAAAGAATCGTCCATTGGGAACTCAGGTCGACGTTGTCACAGCACACCCAGGCTCTCAGTGAGACGATTGGGAAGAATGTCAGCACCAGTAGAATGCGCAAGACGCTGCTGCATGATATAGGTTACCACGGACGTGCAGCTGTTCACAAGCCTATAATTACTTCGACTAATGCCAGATGCCATCTAACTTGGCGTAAGGCCCGCCATTCTTGAGTCTTAGACCAATGGAAAGCTGTTCTTTGGAAGGACGAGTTACTGTACATGACCTGACAGTCGTTCTTGGGTGTGGCGGATGCCGGAAGATAGCTGCCTGCTGGACTATATCGTCCCGACAATAAATTTGGCGAAGTGGCTTTTTATGGCTTGGCTTGGGGCCATTGGTTGTTTTGGACCAAACCATAAATGCTGTTATGTAGCTAGACTTCCTGGGCAATAATGCCTTGGGGAAGTCCCATTCCTGTATTAGCAAAACAGTGATCCATTTCATATTGCTGGCGTTGTGACGGACTGATTTGAGTACATGAGCGGCGAAAAGTTGGACTGGCTAGCCCACAGCCCTAACGTCAATCCTATAGAGAATCTCTGGGATGAATTGGCTCGTCGTCTGCGTGTGAAGAGAGAGAGAGAGACGTTGACCAAAAAATAGAACTGAATGGTTGCCGCTTTATGCCTAATGTCCGAAAATATCGGAGGACGTTTGCAAAAAAAATGGTGAAGAGTGTTCCACTGAGACCAGAGGCCGGCATAAAGACTAAAGGTTTGAGTATACTTTATTAGTTTCCTCTAAATAAGGGTTGCTTGTAGATATGCAGCCGTCCAGATATTAATGGTAACGGTAGTGTAACTAAACTAGGTTAGATAATCATCATACGCCGTTATTGCTTGAGAAAAAGCTAGTAAATTCACTTGCTTTTTAGGGGACCAAGTTAGAAAGGCAACATCGTTGAGGTAAAATTGTTTGCAGTTGACTGAACAAAGTAGTAATTATTTTTGTGCATGTTTCTTGTTAGCATGTGCCTCCTTAAAACATGTAACTTTTCCTTAAAGGAAACTTGCTTTTCTGTATTTTATCCATATATGTAGATGCTGTATTTGCCCATATTATATGGCGCCTCCGTATCCAGGTGGGCAGGAGCAGCAGTGCGTAGCACACGCTTCTTGATTAGACCGGGGTTCGAGCCCGTGACCACCAAATAAGGAGGATGCGGAAAGGTCAGGGAATGACCACCGCATATTCGGAGCAATATGGCCTTAGTCGCTAATGCTCCTAATAACAAACAAACAAAGCCCATATTATACATTGAACTCTGAACAAATCACAGCATTGTGTTACTATCAGCGAAAAAAGTAGTAGACATTGGCTCTCAGACTGCGTGAATCACAAGGTGTTTTCCTCGGGTTGCTAAAAAAATCGGAGAAAATAAATTTTTCTCAGAATGGGAAGAACAAAGGCTAGTCGATTTTGGGGGATTGCGATATTTCATTATTTTGCTGTAAAATTAATAATGTTCAGACCTGATACATAAATTATACGTCTCTAACGTTACTGTCATTATATATGATATATTAAATATTTTTATTATTTGTTATTTATTATCTTTTACTTATAGGCAACCGACTGCTTAATTGTTTGCCATGCTCTAGGGTTATGGGGAGTTCAGAGGTACCATAATTGTAGTTCATTAGTAGGCTATTTTAATGAATTGGAGAAATACATCGCGATGGACCCAAAAGAATTGGCCAACTTTTGGCTGGGAATCTCTAGTAGAGTTGTTCGGTCCCCCCCCCCTCCCCTCACACACACACACACACGCGCGCGCTGGAATTTTGATTATACTGTAGGCGTATCTAATAGTAAAGTAATGATGTTACGAAGGGATAAAAAAAATAGGACATTGTATGCTTTGCGCGCATAATTTTAATGCATGTAGAGATAATGGCTAGTTATCATCGCCTGGAGATAGGCACCTGTCTTGAGCACTGACTACGATCCCAGTTGAAAGAAGCTTTTTAAGATTTCCTGAGACGGTATTTAAACGCAGACCTGTTCAAGTGAGGGCAAGCGGTAAAGCCACTATACTGTCACGGAGGATTGTAGTTTTTTGATAATAAATGCTTCACTACGTTATATTTTTATGTTTTCACGCCTCGGGGAAGCTTTGTTCTCTCTACAGTGATAGGGAGGGGTTTGGGCTTAAGCTCACTTTAGAAACGACATTGTTACCCACGAGGGGACCTAAAATTATTAAGATCGATGTAATTGAATAATATTACGAAGAAGGCAAATCCGTTGTTCCTTTAAAACTTAAGGCACCGCTCTTACATCTGTTTCGGGTATTACTGGATCCTCCTGATAGCGAGTGGCCATAATCAGCAACTTCCTGTGGAATACTAAGTCTAAACATGGATAACGGTGTCGTTTCTAAAGTGAGCTGTAGTCCAAGCCTGTCTCTGTCCCTGCAGGGAACAAAGCTCTTCACGGTAGCCATGAGAGAACTGATATTAATTGGACTATATTATAATTAGCGTTTTAATTTTGTTTAAGTATTTCATTTTCAAATTTTCTAACGGTATTTTTATATGGATGGTCCCTAACAGATAGGTACTAGACGCTTCAGGGATTTAAAAAAAAAAAAAAAAAAAAAAAAAGAGAAAGTTTGTTCCACTGACCCAAATCATTATTCTGCCTCTACTGCTGCTCTTTGAAAATTTAATTTTCCCAATCTTTTCCTGTGTAATATCTTGCTATTATTTTATTATGTTAATTTTTCCTTTCTATGATTTCTCAGCTCTCTGTATCTTATAATCGTAATCAAACCCAAGTGAAAGAAGGAATGACACTCACATACACCGACTATTTCTGACTCAGTGAACATCGTAAGGCTTTTATATCCGTGTTACAGTAGGGATCTGTGACTACTGAATTTCATATTATCGTTTATCTAATAGCCGTGACTGCATCTGATTACACGACTTTATTCATGCCGTTTAACAAAGCCAACTGACACAGCAATTTTATTCCCTCGCATGAGTTCCGGTTCCCTCTTCTTTATTTATTAATTTTTATTACTCTCCAGATACGCATATTTTGACAGTCTTGTGACTCAGTCTTGCGCAGGCTGTCCCAGAAAAATGTTGCCACATTTTGACACACATGCACACCCTGCTGTGAAGAGAATTACAATATTATTGTATTGAGGCTTGTTGCATTGGAAACACACAGAAGGCGGCGCTTAATGCAAGCATTCGAAAAAGGTACTGCCACCAGCTTCAACGTACATTCGAACTACACGCGGAGAAGAATACAGTACATCAACTGTTCTATATGATTAGTCTTACTGTGCACCAAGCTTGTTGTGATATTTTGTTTTTACGGAAGCAAAGGTGGAAATGCTTTCTCGTACATGTTTGTAGTTGATAATAACTTTAATTGCTTTATCACAAAGGAGTGAATATTTTTACTTCCAACATAACTGAAAGCCCATTAGAAACTTCTCTTTAACGTAATAAACATCAAAATACACATCGTCAGTATGCACAAGTTAGTATGTTAAAATTGATTAACTGTGGAAATATCGTACTTGAATGAACTTTGATTTTGCGCATTTCTAGAGTTATCCATCGGAATGGACCAACTGTTATGTGCGTGGTGGGGGTGGGGTAAAAGCTATATTTTCGAAAAGGAGTTGATATTGCTGAAAACTGTCATTAATCTTAATAAATTGTTCTTCAGCTGACTCGGGATTTTGTGAAGTGAAGTTAACTACAATTTCTGCCATCCCGTTCTCATAATAATATTAATAAACGTACAATACCAACTTGCGGGTCCTGTGATTCTTCATTTCCCCCTCTTCCCCTGCGGTGGCGGACTGGCAGTATTGCAGTTTCGTCACTGTCTATGACCTTCTGACCTCCTTCATTTACTTGTCTCTCTCACTCTAAATTATGGTTTACAGCTAATCCCACTTTCTCCTTGGATTAGTCAATTCTGTAACCTTATTTAAAGCCTCTATGTGCGCTGGTACGTTTTCTTATTTTTCCGCATTTTTAGACTACTTACGTCTGCAACGTGTGCCATGTTAAGCACTGTAAATTGCCATTCTTTAACATACTGATTACAACAGCCTGTTCTTTCAAAGTTCTTATCTTTAAACGCTTTATACTCACGTGACTAGAGGACAATTTTGTAATTAAGTTGATATGTTCCATGCAGCCATGCATACATGCTTTGCATCAGTTTGCTATTTATTCAAGCCAGTTAAATCCTGTTGTATCGAAGAACGAACAATTTCCTCATCAGACTCAATAAACGATATCTTCCTTCCTTCTCTCATATTCTACTCTCAACATTATTTGAATCAAAGTTAACAGGAATATTTTATATTTTAGTTGTTTGCTCACCCAGGGAAAGTTTTTGAGTCATTTGGAAACCTAAAAAATTTTGCTGTACAGAATTACATGATTAAAAGGGTTTTCACGGAATTACAAGGATTTGCTATTGCAGCTTACTCCTCCCGTCTTACAGCATCTGGCACTATTTTCAGAGACTCTATATTACACATTCATGCATTATATATATATATATAGAATAGTATGAAATGCAATTATATACTTATTTAAAAGTAATATACATGGAAAACATACTTGCACAAATATACTCGCATTAATATTTTTTTACATATTTCAGACAAGAGTGGAAATTTCGAGAGGCGCACTACCAGATTTTACAAACAAAAATGTCAGGCAGAACTACAATCATGGTACAAAGTTCAAGCGAGGAATGTATATATTTTGAGTGGAATTTGTTTTTCAGTAGATGTCTCACAGAAGCCAATTAGAGGAACGAAATCCTAGGGCAGCATTAAATCGTAACAGATGTGATAAATTATTTAACAGTATTGTACCCAATGGATGCATGAAGTGGATACATGATAGATTGCATAAGGTAAGATTATTATTAACAGACAATATAATGGAAATTTTTATGAAAATATAACAGCCTATGTGATTGCACAGTGGGATGGGTATCTGCATTTCGTCAGGGTTCCCTGATAAAATACAGTTGAAGTCTAGCGCAGTACTTTCAGTCTTCGTATATGGAGAAGCTGACTTCCGAATGCTTTTTTTTTTTTTTTTTTTTTTTCGAAGAATCGTTCTGGTCGGAACGAGAATTACAATGCTTTGATGATTTCCTTATTATTTAAAATTTATTTATTGCTGCCGAACCTTTTTTAATGGTCCGAATGAATTATTGTCATAACAAGATAAGTCTGGAGTACAGAAAAACAAGAAAGCATCTTCCATTTCGGCTACTCGGAGTATTTAGTGGCCTTTGTGACATTGAATTGACATCGTCTGAGAAGTAGACATCTTTAGATTGTGGATCTCTACTTTCAGACAATATTCCCAACTTTATCTTATTATCGTTAAGTTAATTACAATAGACGAACCGTTGTTCTCCGATCATTTCAAATAAGATCATCAATTATTTTGAATTTTCTCAACATTCACAAAAGTTTTTGAGCATGGAGTTTAGTTGCGAAGTATTCACGGTATTCATTGAAGGCTTTATGCCATTTGCAATCATAATAAACATTCGTTGTCATAGCATTCGAGGCTATTTAAGTCTCATAGACATTTTATGTTTATAAGCCTACTCTGGCACGACCATATAGATCAGTGGAGTTTACAACAGGCCATTTGAAAAGAATATTATCACCAACCGTATTTTGTGGTCATGCGATTCGAACCACTCTTAGCTCAAAGGCGTGGGCTACTGCACTTTCGTATTGACTATTCGGCTGCGTTAGACCCGGTTTTCAAAATTCCATGTTACAAAAGTTTTATAACGCTGCCTAATAGAATAACGTTTTATACGCTGCCTAATAGAACTTGGCACTTCCATTTTGGAGATGACTGGGGCTGCCACCACGTGGTTACTAATTTCCAGAGTGTTTTGTGAAAAAAAAAAAAAAAAAAAAAAAAAAAAACTGATGCAAACAATGAAACCTGTTTATTTATTGATTGGAAAACCTAATAATAAATATATAATATTAATTTTATTATTAATATATGGAAATAATAATAATAATTATATCTTATTAACAACAGTTAGTATCAGTCGGGATGGATCTGCAATATATTAATTCTGGAAGAGGTGGTAGGGAGAGTCATGATGCTAAGGCTGATTAGACCAGTCTTGTCGTGCCTGCTGTTGTTAATAATGGTTACCATCCACCCTACTGTGTCACTATAGTTGCTTTGCATGCTTCTTAATAATCTGGTAATAAAAAGAAAATTCTCATGTTAAAGGAGAATTAGATTTTTCAAGTGGTGTGCAAACTTACAATAAACTGTAGATGCACCCAAAATAGTGGTCGGCTTACCATATGAACAATATGGAGAATTGCACTGGTCGGTTTGCCTGGCCAATTCTAAATGGAAAACTGTAAAGGAATTAAAGAGGACCACCAGCAAATAAGTCCATTTAATAAATATTCACGTGCAATTCACTGATCTAGACCACCTCTAGATCAGGATATTGTTAACAATATAATTTATGCAATGATTTTGTTCTTTCTTTTGCATAAATCTTTTTTAAGCTAAACTTTATGTAGGATGTAATTACAGTACAATTGTACTGCCAATTTCTTTATGCGGCGATAATGCTCTTTTTTTCCAATTAACTTTCAAAACGGAGAGTATTTTTGGAATAATAATAATAAACTACTGCACTGCTTTGGAGTTTAACACATATCTAAATTAGGCTAGATGATTATACCCCATTACTGGCTGTGAAAAAAAAACTAGTAAATCAGCATTTCCCCCCCCCCCCTCCCCCAAGGCGACCAAGTTACAAAGGAAATAATTATCTTCACTAAAAAATTGTCCATAGTTAACTACACAAAGTAAAAAAAAAAAAAAAAAAAAAACACAATAAGACAGGAGAAAAGGAAATTTACTTTATTTTATTTTACCCAGTATTTTCTGTATTTTGAAATTTCTAAATTTAAAAAAAATAAAATATAAAATGAATAAAGAAGAAGTGGGCTACTTAGTTTTTCGATCCCTTGTTGGAGCAACAATCGAATTATACGCGTATAAAAATGTTGAGAAAATAAAATGCTTTCAAAATACAGTTTTATTGAGTTAAAATGTGTTCAGGCGGGAACCCACAAAGATGGATAATAGAGTTTTGCAATGTAAGAGTATAGTCATTTGGAAAGAAGTCCAAAGGATATATTTAAACGTTTAGATTAAATACATCCTTTGGATTTTCTGTTGGTTCTGTCAGTGAATCAGGAGAATCAGATACATAATCTGAATCGGTTCAGACCATTGGTAGGTCAAATTTGAACGTTCGTGAGAGAAGACGCGTATCCGTATACGCTCCGCAATTAATGTATATTTTTACAGTGCTATAGTTCAATAATGCAGTGAATTTTATATTATTCGAATCAGAATCACCTCATCTATTCGGTCTCTATCCGGATTAATTGCAGAAGTTCAAGGGAAATAGAAATTTTTGATATTTGTATTTAACGGGCCTGACGTAGCCCAGCGCTCAGGAGCGAGAATGCATAGCACGCGTTCATTGAGTGAACCGGGGTTCAAGCCCGTGACTACTAATTACGATAAATACTTGTATTGACGATTTATTGTAAACTCTACTGACATGGTTGTCGTGCCGGAGTATAAAACAGATTTTTTTTTAAACTTTTCTATATAAACTATCCTTACTTTCCCCTCCTGGTTACTCGAGGTCTTGTGTTAGCTGTTCAACGCTGCGTGGGGTCACTTCTCAAAAGTTGCAAGAGCTAAGTGCATTTCACCTTCGAGGTCGCTGTTCAACCGTGACTAACTCACAGTACTTTCAAAAGTCTATTCTCTCATTTTGAGGAATGCGGCAGAAAGCTCGTCGGACAATTCTATTGTAAACATAGCTAAGCACAGTTATGCTAATCAACTCAAGGACAGGTGCAAGGCCGACCGGGCTAGCCGGGTGGGTAAAGTGCCTGCCTTGGCAACCCAAAGGCGCAAAGTGTTTTAAGTGTCTAACAGCATCAGGGGTTTCCCCCATCTCCGCGTTGCTTTCATTGTGAGTGTACCACTTCACTGGGAAGGCCAGAGATTTAAAAGTGCGTGGATTATGTGAGTGTGTTATGTTATGTACCGTTGGTCTTCTGGCCATTTAGCCGCTGGACCCCAGCTGAGGCCCAACGTTGCCTGCACTTCGCCCCGTGGAGGCAGACCAGGTAACCACTAGTTTAAATTTGCACTCTGGCAGGTCCTGCCACCTAGTTCCCTGGGATTTCAGTGGCTAGGACCTTAAAGAAAAAAAAATCGCATGGGAATATTGCACTAGAATTGGAAAAGCCAAAATGGTGGGCGAACAGCGTAATTTATACAAGGTTATTTTTGGCGTGTGGGGCATTCGCTTGCATACAGACAGAGTTTGGGTAGGAAGAATGAAGACTGGGGGGGGGATAAAGACAGAAGAATGGGGTCAATAGGGAAGACGACCCCAGGTGGAATCAGTGGGGCATGCCCATACCCCACCAGAGGGAAGAGTGGGGTTGGCAAGGAGGGGAGGAGACAGGAAAGCCGTCGCCTCCCCCCGCCGGGGTAAGGGAGAAGAAAGGGCCGAACAAGGGAGCCGGCTCAGATCACTAACATGGCGTGTATGCAGCAAAGCTGTGGCTTCGTCAGGTCCGTGAGAGTGTACAGTCCATTAGTTGGTTAGTGTTGGGATAGGATCCCATCCACTGCTGTTCCAATAATCAGGATGTCAGTGTGGGATGGTGTCACTAAGGGGTATAGATCTCATCCAGTAAAGTCCTAGTCATTGTTGTCTGTTTCAGTTGTCAGAGTTCCAGTGTCGAGTTTAGGGAAGTTGTGGTAATGCTCGTAGTCTGCTGAACAGTTCGTGAGCAAATTTCGAGAGGGTTCTATAGTACTCCTCCTCCCACAGTACAAGGTGTTCCCGATCCTTCGGGTTGAAACATATTTTTGTTATAAAGTGACATCTTATATCATCAAAGAGGGGGCATTCATGCATCAGATGTGTCCATGTCTGATTTTCACCGCAGTGGCATAATGGTGATTCTTTTATTCCGAAGGTCGAAAGTTTGGCATTAAAGTTTGGCAAAAAACCCAAAGGTCGCGGGTTCGAATCCCGCCTCGGGCTTGGATCACAGTAGAAAATGCAAAAACCTTGGGGGGTGCAATATGGCCACAGAAGCATGCGCCAACAACTAACAAAAAAAAAAAAGAAAAAAGGCAGGTGCAAGTTTACTAAAGTGAAGAAAACCGTGTCCGATCATAAAAATGCAACGACACCGCGGAACAGTCCCGTCACTCAGCGGATGGCAAATTGTAACAAGCGAATGGGGTCAGATGTGTAAGCCCAAAAAGAAACAGCAAGATTCTTCCCTCCCCGCTTCTAAACAATAACAAACTTCCTAGTCACAGCCATACCGATGTGATCGAAATGTCACCAAAATCGCGGGCATCCGGACTAACAGACATGGTAACGATGCGCAAAGAACTCGCATTAATAAAAAAACATGTCCACAAGAAGGAGAAGGAATTTATGCAACTGATACAGGCAGTGCACGAGGAAATTAAGAGGAAATACACTAAATCATTTGAGCAAACTGCTGGCAAACTCTATGAAGTCCTCCGTGGAATTGCGAGCACTCTGCAGGAATCTCACGGCAGGCATCCTGCCAGCTGTCATAGCCTCAGTCCAGTCAAGACATTAAATGTAGCGACTCAGACCGAAACCCCGGGGCAGGTAAAGTACCCAATGTTTCTGTCAAGAACATTTACGATAATCCTAACAAGACTTCCCATGTAAATGAAAGAGCCCTAGAACCACTCCTTAATGAAACAGAATACTGTAAATTCTTAAAGTCATTAGAGAAGCGATGCCAGACTGATAAAGCGATAATGGACTCGACAGATACACAGCTGCCATGAAGAAGTGGATTATATCTACCCTGTCAATATTAATCACAATTCGCCGCGGCCACGCCAAGTGAATAAAAATTTCCGTTCCAAGGGAAACTGTGACAGACCTCCACATAATAGGAGACCCAATCGATTTAGCGGACCCCCCCCTCACAATCAGTCAACAATGGCCATCCCTCCAAGGTCCTCTCCATCTCCTCCTGTTTCCCGTGCCAAGCAGTCTTCTTCTTCAGGTGAACATCCGGATGCTCTTCCAACACGACGACCTTCGGTTAACAATTCTTCCCAGACCAAAACAATTGCTGGCGGCACAGCTCCGTCTGATCAGTCTTGCTCTTCCCACATGCTATCTGCCCATATGCCTCAGAAGGAGGCCCTTGCTGGCACCTGGGCTCCTGTCACAGCACTTCCTTCACAACCTAGGTCCTCCCGCCCAGCTGCTCCTCAATCTCCAAAAATTCAGCCACCCCAGCTCACCAATCAGAATCGTTTACTACAGATAGCTCTCAATTATGAGAAGGTGAATTTCCCTCCACTGACTGGATGCATGCGGTCTTTTCCATCATGAGTAATGTAGTTATTCCTGATGATGCCACTTGCTCCTTGGTGCCTACCTATTGAAGTTATGTCCATTTCCTGCACTGATAGCAGAGTAGAAGGTCCAATCACGCGTGACGGTTTCATCCATGGAAGTAGTGGCTCCACGGAAGTAAAGCTTCCCCCGGATTAGCGCATGTTTTTCTAACAAGGCTAGACCCTGATACACCCCTACGAAAATTCTTCACAGTTTTCGGCCTCGAATTCTTGGGAATGGGTTTGACACAGTAGTGTGTCAAAATCTGGGGCACAGTCGAGGTTCGCAAAATTTCATTAAAGATGTGCAAAAGAGCATCCACAACAAAGACAGGATATTTTAACGATAAACAAGGGAAATCCGTCAGGCCTGACAGTAGCTTTGTTCGGTAACTCGTTTATTACTTTCATCAGATTCTCCTTCGTGATGTTAATTGTTGACGTGGAGTCGATAAAATAAAATAAGTGTTGACAGTGGAGTCGATAAAATAAAATAAAATAAGTGTTGACAGTGGAGTAAATTCACGTAATGCGATGGAGATAGGAGGATTCGATTCTTTCTTTACGTGACTAGATTAGTTAAATAAATAAAACCTCCCGAACGAAAAGGTCTCGAGTGAAGAAATACACTGTTGCTTAAAAGTTAATAAGCTAATACAATTTTTAATAAAAATTAAAATAGAACCGAATATTCGTCATTCATGGGGAAAAAAACAAAAAAAAAAAAAACAAAACAAAACCAATTTCTGGCTGATCGCGTAAACAAATTCGTTCAAAACCGATTGCAATATGCAAATCGGACAACAAGATAAAAACATCTTGTTTTGGGAACCTCAGTATTTCGCGTTTATTGTCGGTATATCGATTTTAACATTACCGTGATGATGTCACAACGACACTGTTTGGAGGATTTTTCAATGTGGAGAGCAGTAAGGAGAATGAAAAGTATATAATCATGTCGAAATAGCCGTTGACTGAATAGGATTTGCAGAGTTGTAAGCAGACTGTGGAACTAGTTCCAAAACACTCAGCCTGTCCTTCAAAAACCTGTTCGACACCGTCACCTTGTAATTACCGTGCAAGACGACTGTTATCTAGACTTAATTGCTATAGGCCATAGAGAGAGACTTCATAATATGGTGATTACTTATGATCTTGCTAGATTTGCAGAAGGCTTCATTATAGGGTCTTTGCGCACGATGACCAGTTAGCTGTCTGTGTTGCTTTGACTCCTGTACATAAAAGAGTCCTTTCGAATGGTACCAACAACAAGTCGACTGGATTCAGCTTCAGTGGTCATGGATGCTGTTCTCCTTACGAGGTGAGATACATTCTTCAGTTGGATTCCCGACACAGTTGAAGGGAATGACGGACCAGATTCCACCTCGCAAACATCGCGGAAAGAGACAGGTGTGGAGATTGCTTAATGTCACCTCTGTAAGGTATTGACATGAGATCGTTAACCCTATGTTCGCTTTTTTGCCAAAGTAGATTGTTCCGTACTTTCTTTTATTAAAGGATAATGCATATCTGCACAGTGCTCGCTTAGTTAACTGATATCTGAGGAGAAAGTCGGCATGAAGCAGACAGCAATATCCACAGACCTCAGTCTACTAAAGCATGCCTGGGATGCTATAGATAAGAGGCTAGTTACATCTCCCCATCCTTAGGAACTTCGGTGAGCGTGGGAATTGATACCTCCAGCACTGATTAACCGTCTCGTTTTCACCATGAGAAGTCGCCGTCATTGCTGCCCATTCTCATGGAGAGGATACAGTCTCTCGCTGGTAACATAATGGTTACTATCACTGTCCTTACTCATCATGTGGAAAAGGCTTAGGTTCGAATCAAAACGGTTACAATTTTTATTTGCAGTTTGCATACCATGGCCAATTAGTCGGTCTTGGGCTTGGGAAAATGTGAGAATAAGATAGATTTGAAGATTTACACAAACGGTGAAAACATGTTTACAGTGAAAGTTCTCAGGCGTTTTAGGAAGTGTGGTATTATACCTTGCTCTAACACTGCCGAAATCGGTAGCTTATTGAGCTCTTTGATTGCTTGCTGCCTGTAAACTACAGACCACCAGTAGTGTATTTGCTACATTGGCTTCAAACCGCACACGTGGTACAGACTTTGGATTGGATTCAAGTGATAGAGAAGATCACTTTTAGTTTTTAGTCAAAGGTTCGTGTGGTCAGAGTGATTTATAGCAGAATTATCTGCTATGAATCACTGTTATATGAATGAAGGCTCTAAATCACTAGAGTATCAATGAAGGCTCTGCTTCACATAGAACTAATTGCACTGCTTTACGTTCACCTTCATCTCGAGATGTGGAGAGAGAGAGAGAGAGAGAGAGAGAGAGAGAGAGAGTTTCTTAAATATAACTTAATGGCAGTGAAATTTAGCCAGAAGGCAAGAAGCAGTACAGCAGGATCGGTATCAGCACCATCAAGGACTGACCACAGATTGTACTAGAAGATAATGAGAAAAATCTCTTACGGCCTCAGTTTCTGGGACCTCCAAACAAAAATTCAGAATCCAAACAACAGTGGTTTACTTTTTTTGGGAAACCTTTTCTTTCAGTGCGATCTTGATGGAAATCTCACATTTAATTTCATAGGCTGCTGTGACATGATGTTAGATGGGCTCAGTTAGCTTGAACAACATTTGGCTCATTTTCCCCACCAGTTGACCATTGATCAGCGGAACTGTTCGGGAATTGACATCATATTTCTCTAAGGGTGTCTGTCTTCTTTGTTACTGTTTCTATATAACCATCGTTCATGCCCTCGGCTATTGAAATTATTAAATGCCCAAGACTATTTGTTTTACAAAGGCGCCAGTTTTTCTGTTTTTTCGTTGCTGCCGGACTCCTATATTCACTGAAATAAAGCGCCAACCATTACTTCCTTTAGAATTTTTTTATGAATGAAGCTTATTCGTTGTACTTTATTTTACCCAAGGGGGGGGGGAGCATAATAGGTCAATATTGTGGTTTTTTTTTTATTTTATTTTATTTATCTTATTTTTTAGTCATCTATTCTTCATGCAGAATTTTCACTTAGCGGCGAAACTAGCCTACGACTATTAAAAGGCTGGTTTCGCGTATTTATTTATACTCTACGTATGATCAACACTTCGACAACTGACATATTAAGTTTTATTGGAGTGAACAATAAACCCAAGCTTCTTCCGGAAGCTTGGGTTTTTCGAAAAATCGACCACAGAACATAATTTACAGACAGTATATACGGAGCAATATGACCTCAGAAAACCCTACAACAACGACAAGACCCATATCAAAATATTACATGTAAAAAATAGTGTTTTTAGAAATGCAACATAGTATTTGCGATCCATATACAGTACTGTAATTCTGTGTTTGTGTTTTCCGCTTATCACTTGCTATTTTTTGATCAGTTAAGCTAGAGTTATCCGTATAATTGCGCATTGTCGCTTTTTTTTTTCTGTAACCTTCGTGCCTGATGTTACGCGGACCATATGTTCAATTGATTTTGTTATGGGATCTGGTGGAAGAAAATAGAGCGTGTCATACTGATGCCAAAAGAAAATACCTATACCTATATGAAAGAAATATAAAAAGTAACAAAAAGCAGTACAGGAAGTAAGAAGGAGGAAAAGTAAAGCATTTGCGGAAGAAGTAAAAGTTGTTAGGCTTTCTACAAACATAAATTAGTTCGATAGTTACAAGCATAAAAGATGAAAGGAGGTAGATTACCACTTTATAGCCGATTTATTCAGAAAGATTTTTTTCTAGGCTAAAAAACATTTTGTTAAAAATGAAATTTATGTTTATTTATTGATGAATATTTAATCTTTAATAAACAGCTTAATAATTTCATAATTCTTAGGTCCATATCAACTATGAAATCGATAAAAGGTATGCTTGTTATTACCTTTTTCGTTAAGTCTTGAGTGGTGACTATGCTTGTTATTACCTTTTTCGTTATGTCTTTAAGCAAAGTGGCGACCCTACGAGCGGATCTAGATTATACATAGGGAAGTTATGCTCAAACTATGCGCATGAGTGGCCATAAATTCAAATTGAGGAAAGATGGTTCTTGTAGATGTGCAACAGTTTGCCTTCAGCCAGCGAGTAGTTGATTGTTGGAAAAAACTTCTATCTGGTGCTGAAGAAGTGGGTAGTTTGAATAAATTCGAGGAATAACTAGATAAACTTTGAGGGAATGGACAGGTGATGTGGGAATTTTTTTTTTTTTGCCTGACGTTGTAGAAGCTTGCTTTCTTGCATCATCTGCCACTACTAATGCGAATACAGTACCAAGATTTGAACGTGCATCTGTCATAATTTTTCATCCTGTCATTGTTCCTATTACCTAATAATAAATAGTTATATGTATTTTGTGAGTACGAATGAAAAATATCATTTATTACATTTTATTTTACATATTAAATTTTAATTTATCATGTTTTTATTCATATTTTGATTCATTTTTCAGTGGTACTTAAAACATTGTCTAATTTGAGTATTGCTATAAAAAAAATACAGGGTGATTCAAAATTCATACAACCCAAAATGAAAATCCTAATTTCTCTTATTTTTATAGCTGTGTCCAAGTCTTACAAACCACATTGGTGGCGGCATTGCCGCATTCAGAGCACTAGTTGTAACGTTACACTTACACAACTGATCCATACCGGTTTGTTTGTGACGAGGCCATAATGTCATATTTCCTGTCTCAACGTGTGTTTATAGTCGAACAGTACTGCTGTTCAAAATCATATGTGAACGTCAAAGATTAGTAAGTGGTTAGTTTCACGATTAATAACCCGTTTTTGCGGAACAGAGCACTTATGGGTAGCATGGTGGATATGGATATAATCACCATAATTCCCACACCGGATGGAAAATGCCCGGTGTCGAATCCTGTCAATGATGAAAAGTATTTTTATGGGCTTTTTTTCACAACCTGGCTGACTTAGTCGGTCTCAGGCAAGGGTTACATGGTTTTTTCTCCGTATACTGGGGTGTTTCGTGTTGATTTTTCCTCTTTACACTACGAAATTGTGCATATAATTTATATACGTATGCAGTACTATGTATTGGGAACAGGTGTTTAGTGGGAAGGGGTGGCCTCCTAATTTTGTGTGTGTTGAATTAAGCAAAATGGTGTCCACACCAAAATCTGAAATGCAATCTGGATTACAAGAGATCATTAACAAGTGAGCTTTCATTGTTGTAAATCGATGAATAAATCTTGGTAGACTTATCTGAAATGAAAAGGAAAGTTAAATATGTCGTTCGATAACAAAAGTACCTGTTTGGGCCAACAGGTACTTCAGTTTCTTGAGTAATCGATTATTTTATTGTCCTTCATGCTCCGATTAACATTAATGTCCGATAAATCATTAAGATTTGCGGTTTAACACGGTTAGGCATGTAGAACAGCAATTTTTATGAATTCGTGTTCGAAACATTTACGAGCCAACGCTTTGGTATGCGTTTGTTTTTGTTAGACAATATGATAAATAAGTTATAACTTGAATATTGTAATGATTGGTATCCAGATATAATATAGCTCGGGAAATGAAAGCATGTAGTTGAAGAGCCAACCGGACATGCTCCACAGATAATAAAATATTAACAATATACACACAATCATGAAGTTGTATTTCGGATCTCTCTTTCTATATCCGAACTAGAGAATTCTAGCAACATTGATAGAGCATCTGAATTAAATAAGTTATTCGGGGAACTTTCATCTTGTAAAGTTTTTCCTACATCGTAATATCAATTCACGTGCTGTTTCTTTTTTTTTTCTCTCTCTTTATAAGTATTCTCTCTATCAGTGGAAGTACCCATGGACTGGAGATGTGCAAATGTCACCCCAATTCACAAAGGAGGATCAAAGAGTGACTCAAGTAATTACAACCCTGTTAGTTTAACTTCTGTCCCAAGGAAATTAATGGAGGCACTGGTTAAAGAAGCACTGCAGGATCATTTAGACAAGACTTCAGTTATAGCTCGGACACAGCATGGTTTTGTTAAGGGGAAGTCTTGCCTGACCAATTCGATTGGATACTATGATGCAGTCACAAAAGAACTGGATGCAGGGAATAACTTTGATATTATATACTTGGATCTTAGAAAGGCTTTTGATACTGTTGCACATGGAAGACTGCTGCACAAATTGGAGCAGTGTGGCATTGGAGGCAAATTGCTGCTATGGATAAATGGATGGTTGAGTGGGAAAAGACAGAGAGTGGTAATCAGTGTACTAATGTTATTAGTGGAGTCCTCCAGGGTTCGGCCCCGAGTGCCAAGCGAGTGACTAAAGCGATTCTATAGTGATTTGAAAGCGATTTTCTTAAAAGAGCGATTGATTGTAGTTGAACGTTAGTTTCTAATTTCCAAAGTTATATAATTTTGCTCTTCTAAAGTAAAGAAGTCAGCTTACTCAACAGAAAGGAAAGCCACCTTTCTTCTTGTATATAAAACTAATCTACTAACGCACTAACACTAACACTAACAACCTTATCGCTTGGTCACTGGTGGCACCGCTCCTGCCTCCACGTGGCGGGGCTGGAAGCCTGGGAGGAGAAATCCACTCTCCCGGGACTAAAAGGAGCAACTATGGACAACACAAAACAGTCCTACTATGGATCTCTTGATCCAGATTCAAGTAGACATGACGACCATGATAATTTGAATAAATCCCATGCTAAGAGACAAAAAAAAGAAGGGACAGATTTTTCTGCTCCTCTCTTCTTAATATTACATTCCTCCACGGACCAACCATTGAGTAAACTCTCCCCATTTTTGATTCAGAAATGTCTCGAAAATGTGGCTGGGCCTCCAAAAATGGTTCGGCGACTAAGATCTGGAGACCTATTAGTGGAGATGAGTGAACACAGACATGCTGAAAGACTCTTGAAAATATCTACCTTTGGTGGAATTCCCACAAAGGTTACCCCACATGCTACCTTGAACTCCTCTAAAGGGGTAATATCTGAATGGGATCTTCTAAATGTATCAGAGGATGAACTTGTCTCTGAATTAAGCAATCAAAATGTAGTCCAGGCAAAACGAATTGTCATCAAAAAAGATGGAGAGCCTGTCCCTACACGAACAGTCATATTGACATTTAAGTCACCAAATCTCCCCACAACTATAAAAGCTGGATATCTCAGATGCTATGTTCGACCGTACATTCCCAACCCAGTCCGGTGCTTTAAGTGCCAAAAATTCGGTCATTCGCAAACTGTGTGCAGAGGTATAGTCACTTGTGCTTCTTGTGGTTCAAAAGAACACACACATACGGACTGCAATAATGAAACCCAAAACTGTCCTAACTGCCATGGAAATCATTCTGCCTTCTCTAAGGACTGTATCCAATGGAAAAGAGAGAAGAACATTCAGAAGTATAAAATAGAGAACAAAGTGTCATATCAAGAGGCAAAGAAACACTTTGCAATCCCTACTAAATCATCTACATACGCCTCAGTTACTAAACAGCTATGCACAATATCAACTCAGACTGACTGCTCTGTCCCTCCAAATATCTCTATATCTGGTTGGGCAAAATCATTACTTACTTCATTAAAAGAACCATCTCCCTCAAAATATGCAACCCAAGAAGTAAATACGCCGGTAACAATACCTCCAGATAAGAATACCAATCAGCAACCAAAAGTACAAACTAAGAGCGCTGAAAGAACTGATACACACACATTCAGATCTGATACCATGGACACTGATGAAAAAGCGGATGAAGATGACACATTTCTTGAAATTCATCCAGAAGGTGACATTGACACAAGCAGACCAGTCTTCTCAAAGAAGGATAAAGGAAAAATAGACAGGCGTAAGCAAACTACCTCACGGAAGTCAGCAGACACTAGCTAAAACCAAACAATGGATACAGTTATACAATGGAATTGTCGTGGGCTCCGTGCTAACCTTGACGACTTTTACGATCTCCTATCTGAATACAAGCCTGTTGCACTATGCATTCAAGAAACAAATCTCACAAATGCAATATCTATGAAAATTAAGCATTACAATATGTATAGAAAAGATAGAAACTCATCTATTTTAGCTTATGGAGGAGTAGCACTCATAGTGAATTCTTCGGTACCCTCTAGACCTATATCCCTGCAAACTTCTTTAGAGGCAATTGCTGTCCGTGTCACCTTCGGAATCACAATAACATTAGTTTCATTGTATCTATCACCAAATCATACATACACCTTTGCTGATTTAGATAATTTAGTAATGCAAATACCTGCTCCCTTTTGTATTATGGGTGACTGGAATGGCCATCACCCGCTATGGGGTTCTCAACATCTTGACTCCAGAGGACAGATAATTGAAAAAATTTTAGACAAACATAACCTGACAATTTTAAACACTGGTGCTCACACATATGTGCATTTACCATCTGGCTCAACCTCTGCTATTGATCTTTCTATATGCTCTCCAATGATATTTACTCTCATAGACTGGACCGTCACTAATAACCCTCGTGGTAGCGATCACTTTCCTATCATCTGTACTTTCTGTATAAGTTCTCCTCCTCAGAGTAACATTAGGACAACCTGGAAATTTACTAAGGCTAACTGGATTAAATACCAAGAAATAGCTCACTTAGATACTGTCTTCATAGCAACCCACACAATTGACTCTGCAGTAAGCTACATTACAGATACAATAATGAAAGCATCCGAGACTGCTATACCAAAATCATCATCCAAAATCCGGCTTCATCCAAAAATGTGGTGGAACGAAGCATGCAACAGCGCTAAAAAAGAAAGGAACAAATATTGGAATATTTTTCGAAAACATCCAACCACAGCTAACCTCCTACAGTTTAAGAGAGTCAGAGCTAAAGCTCGTCATATAAGACGGGAGAGTAAAAAAGAAGCATGGGCGCATTATGCCTCCACCATAAACAGATCCACGGATACTTCCACAATATGGAAAAAAATCAAAAGAATTAATGGTAAATACTCGCAGACAACTTCTCCTATTCTACTTGTGAAAGGGAAAGAAATCTCTGAACCTACAGAAATTGCCAATGCCTTAGGTACTACGTTTGAAACGCTTTCAGCTGTTGCCACATATGAACCTGCATTTCAATCGCTAAAATCCCAGACAGAAAAATACGAACTAAATTTTAATACTGTCATCCTTCATTCTTATAATCTGCCTCTGACCATGAATGAATTGCGTAATGCACTTGCACAAGTGAAAAACAGTGCTCCAGGTCCCGACGGGATTTATTACACCATGATCTGTCACTTAAATGAGGAATCATTAACTGTACTCTTACAACTTTATAACAGAATTTACTTAGAAGAGTATTACCCCGCTAGCTGGTGCCATTCTTATGTGCTAGCCTTCCCGAAACCAGGGAAAGACCACACAGATCCCAAAAATTACCGTCCTATTTCTCTAACCAGTTGTCTGGGAAAAACATTGGAAAAAATAATTAACGCCAGACTGACATGGTTTTTAGAGACTCAAAACATTCTAAGCCCAAGTCAGTATGGTTTCCGGAGAAAAAGATGTACGCTTGATCTCATTATCAAGGCCGAAACAAATATCCGGAACGCGTTCCTGAGAAATGAACATCTAGTCATGGTATGTGTTGACATTGAAAAAGCCTTTGACACAACTTGGCGATACGGAATTCTTCAGGACTTGCATAAATGTGGACTTCGGGGTCATCTCCCAAAATTTATTAAGAACTTTCTAGGCAATAGATCCTTCCAAGTCCGATTCCACTCTTCATTATCTCGAGCATATGTACAAGAAGAGGGAGTTCCCCAAGGATCAGTGTTGAGCGCCACACTCTTTGCCATTAGGATTGATTCTATTACCAAGTGCATACCTAACACAGTTGACGCATACTTGTACGCTGACGATCTTGCCATGTCATGTCATTCTAAAAATATGAGACTTATTGAAAGACAACTACAAGGCACCATTAACAAAATAGTCTCTTGGGCTAAGAACAACGGATATCGGCTTTCAAAACCAAAAACGACTGCTGTGCACTTCTGTTGCAAACGTTCCTTACATCCGGATCCAGACCTTCATTTGGATTCTCATTGTATTACTTTCCAACCTAGTATTAGATTTCTTGGTGTAATATTTGATAAAAAATTAAACTTCCTGGAACATATAAAACATATTCGTACAAGTTGTCTTAGAAAACTAAATATTCTCAGAGTAATTTCTTCTATGTCATGGGGTGCAGATCGTTACGTGTTGTTACATCTATATCGCTCACTGATCAGATCCCGGTTAGACTATGGGTCTCCTGCATATGATTCAGCCAGGCCAAGTGTATTGAAATGGCTCGATCCTGTACATCACAGTGCATTAAGAGTTGCACTGGGGGCTTTTCGCACATCACCAATCTTAAGCCTCTATACCGAAGCCTATGAACCACCGTTACACCTTAGGCGAGAAACTTTACTACTAAATTATGCAGCTAAAATCAGCAGTCTCCCACATCATCCCATGTGGCAATGCCTCTTCATGCCAAAATGGAGAGAAATCTATCAAACTAAATGGCGTTACAACAAACCATCTGGCATTAGGCTTCAAGCTTTGATCACAAGCTGGGGCCTGAAGTTCTCTAACACGCTCCAGGATACTAGCACTGAAACCCAGCCATGGCTTTCCATGGCTCCAGTACATATTGATAGACTTTTTCAGCAATGGAGAAAGAATAACATTCCCGATATCAACATTAGACAAATACATATGGCTCACTCCACCGAGTTTAGCAGCTTCATTCAGTTATACACAGATGGATCCAAAAATGGTAATAAAGTTGGTACAGCTGTAGTACTACCAAATTGCACCATCTCCAGACAGCTTCCACCAGAATGCAGTATTTATACCTCAGAGCTATATGGTATTCTACTAGCCCTAGAGAATATAAAAGAAGCCTCATACGCTAAATCCATCATATATACAGACTCGTTGAGTGCTGTTAATGCTCTACAGGGTAAATCCTTCCCTAGTCATCCTCTGATACAGAAAATTTTAGCTCAGTTATCAGCACTTCATGGACGTGGACAGCTCGTAATATTTTGCTGGATCCCTGGACACGTTGGAATCCAAGGAAACGAGCAGGCAGATTTAGCTGCTAAAATTGCTACAAATGTGATGCCATCTAATTTCAGGACTCCTTATAGTGATCATAAGTCCTTTATCAAACAGACATATAAAGAAGTATGGACACGCATGTGGAAAGATCAGAAAAATAATAAACTTTTTGAAATCAAGAGAGAACCTAAACAGTGGCAATCCAGCATGAGACGAAACAGAAAGGAAGAAACTATTTTAGCCAGATTACGCATTGGTCATACGTTCCTCACCCATAGCTATCTACTAACAAACAGTGACCCTCCACAATGCAGTAATTGTTTATGCCCACTAACAGTAAAGCATATCATCATAGAATGCCCGCAATATCAAAAAGAACGGAAAACAGCCTTTTCCTCTAATTTTCATAATTGCAATAATTTAACACTACAGTGTGTCCTAGGAGATCGAGAGAACATGGATGACATTTTTGTTTTTCTAAAATTTATTAATAAATATCACCTTATCTGAACCACTATCTCCTGTAAGAAAAACGAAGGAAATATCAGACAGTAATTAGTGCATTATAGCCTAAGTTGCGGATGCACCAAATAAATTTAACAAACAACAACAACAACAACCTCCAGGGTTCAGTGTTGTGTCCATTGTGTTTTCTGTATTTATTAATGATATTGATGATGGTATATCAGGCTTAATGTCTAAGTTTGCAGATGATACGAAGGTCAGCAGGGTTGTTAATGACGCTAATGAAAATACGCTGCTGCAATAGGATCTAGAAAGTTGAGCAGATGAGCTGAGAGGTGGCAACTGAAGTTTAACATTGACAAATGTAACGTACTACATATGGGAAACAGTAACCCCAGAGTAACGTATCAACTGTGTGGTACTACAATGACAGTGGTGGAGAATGAAAAGGACCTGGGATGATTGTGCAGGCAGATATGAAGTTTTCTGAGCCGTGCAGACGGTCTACAGCAATAGCTCATGGTGTCTTGTCAATGATATACAGTAATTTTTCTAGCAGGGATAAGGAGGTGATTATCCCCTTGTATAAGACAATGGTCAGGCTATACCTTGAGTAGTGTAAACAGGTCTGGAGGCCTCATTTTAAGAAGGATGTAGAGTTGCTGGAGCGAGTACAGAGAAGGACAACAAGGTTTGAAGGGAACAAAGGGTTGCTTTTACGAAGAAAGGCTTAAGTTTTGCAAATTACAGTGTCTGATGATTAGGCACCTGCGATGTGATCTGATTGAAGTGTATAAAGCCTTGAATGGTTTGAGCATGCTCAGTGCTGACGGCATTCTTCCTTTTGCTCAGAATAATCGCCTGAGAGGGCATAAATTCAAAATGAGGAAAGACAGTTGTAGGATAGATGTGCGGAAATTTTCCTTTAGTTGGTTTAGCTTGGTTGATTGCTGGAACAAACGTCCATCTGTCGTTGTAGAAGTTGATAGTTTAAATAGATTCAAGGAAGAACTAGACAATCATTTGGAGCGAGTGGATGGGTGAAATGAGAATGTTTCTTTTTTTTTTTTTTTTTTTGCTGATGCTATATAAACTTACTCTCTTGCATCATGTGCCTTTACTAATGCTAAAATGCTAATTTACTGAACCTTTTATAGAACACAGTATTTTGCAATCCCACATTTTTCTTCCTGTCTTTTCCTCGCCAGTCAAGTACCACAGTGGTTATAATGATGGATCTCCCATACCAAGGGAAAAGGCTTGGGTTTCAATCCCGTCAATGACACGAAGAATGTTTATGGGCTTTTGTCACAACATGGTCAATTTGGTCTGTATGAGATAAGGGTTGCATCGTTATATCTCCTGGAAAATTGTATTTTTCATCCAGGAGATAGGCAAAACGACCGAAGAGTACACGTAGTTACAGACACAATATACTGACCCTTAGCTTTAGATGTGTGTTAGCAATAATACACATTACATCGCCTTGCCAATCGGCATCTTGCCCTCGCAGCTAGCACAGTGGTTATAATTACTGTTTTCCTTACACCGACCGATCTGAGTAAAAAGCCTTCGCATTCGCCGTCGACGATAATCACGGTGCGGAGAGGATTTCTCTTGGGTCATCTGTTGTGGAATCCTGTACGTCTGAGTGTACAGCGCATCATCATTTAGGATATTGTTCTTGTATTCCCCATATTGTATTACGATGTCAACTGTCGCACAGTGACCTACCATTGAGCCCATATAACGTGCTGCACCCTTCGCTTACCTGCACATTTACAGTTCTGTAAGCTGGAGGTGGTTTGACCCGTTCGACACCATTATTTGTACACCTAATCATAGTGGACCTTGAGCAATCGACAATACATGCCGTTTCCGATACGGAATCACCCGACGCACGAGCTCCCACAATCATTCCCTTTTGAAACTTCATGATATCTTTAATAGTGACTGCTACTTTATCCTATAATTTCATTTTCACAATCAGATGTTTTTTTATACTGCGAGCTATGCGGCATAGTCCGTTACGGATGGGATGGTCGTAATTCACTGATCAGCGTGTATATGTTTCGACCATTGGCCAAAGATGGATTTTTTATTATACCCAGAATGATGTACAATGTACTGTGGGGCTGGGTTCTCGCCAATTGTGGGGGTTGTGGGTATTATTGTTTTTCTTGGTTGCTCTACTTTTCTTTATATTTCAATTATTGTAATTTATCCCCTTTTTTTTTATGTATATCCCCGTAGTCCAATCCTTCCACTTAGCATCTGACTTGTTTGTTCTCAGAAGATTACCAGACCCAAAGGGGACCCCAATTATTTTAGGTATTTTTCTACCGGATTGGCTGAGTTTCGGAATGACAGACTCCAACACATGAATGTAAAGTAAGACAATGTTTATTAACTTATCATACAGAGACTGGCAATAGTATTTAGTCAAACTATATTTGGCTGGTGACTTGTTATTTCATTAACCTTTATATGTGTAAATATCTTGTTCAAACTCAATTGTTTCATCATCAGATATTCTACTCTAATACACATTATTATTCATTATGACATAGTGTCTCTTCATGTTCTTTACATGGACTTCAATAGGTCGTGTCATACACTTTACATAGATTCTTCCCACTCTTCTTCTGAACAGTCTGTATAATAAACCAACAACTACCCGCCAATGAACTGGCTCACAAAAACCTTCAGAGTTCGTATCTCAATTTGTAAGAAAAATTGCATTTATTCAATCAGACACCCTTTCTGCAATCAGGTCAACAGGAAATATTAATCAATTCAATTTAACATTACCCTTCTGAACAGTTAATCCTCTATACCTTTATATATCACTTATTAATTAGCCCCTACTTAAATCAGAAATACCCTCCACAAATCAACTCATAATAAATTGAAATTTCCACCTTCAATTTCATACATATTATAAAAACCTTTCCCAACTTTAAACAATTCTCAGTTATCTATTATACCCTCTCCTTCCAGTAAGCATTTATATGAGGGTCTTCACTTTAAATTATAGGCTACGTCCGTCTTAAATACATTACACTTTTATACATATATTCATTACTTAAATATACACATTTTTCTCCTAAAGTCCTCTCCTTAATAAATTAAGTACACCTATTTCGGTAAACTCTCTAGCACTTACGTGTTTGGCCTGGAACTTCCCTCTCTGCTCGGCTTCCTTTCATATCGGTCATTCAGGTACTGGAATGCGGGGGCGCTCATTTGGGGCTCTCGGTGATCATGGTGTTTCCCTACCGGGTACTGCACGGCTGGAATCAATCAGTGTTGCATACTCTTTACAGGTCAGCATTTCTTCTTCCGTGGATAGAGGGGTTTTTGAGTAGGTCAATGGTTCGACCACTCATTCGACTGGCTTTGCCTATATAATTCTCAGGGTGTGATTCTTCCTTCTTCCTCACTACGGCTTCCATGTTTACAGGTGAACATTCCTACTGGCTGTCGGGATATGCAGAATTTCTATCACTGCTTCCATCTACCTCAGGTCTGCAGCTATCACCCAAATTAGACTACTGCTCTGCTTAGTATCGTTCTCCAACTTCTTCAATTCATTCTCCAGACCGCTCCGTGAACTTCTTCAGACTCCCCCGAAAACTTCTTCCGAATGCCACGAAAACTTTTCCAGAATCCTACGAAAATCTTTTCAGAATCTCCCTCTCAAAATTCCCTCTATTTTCTTCCTGGCCAATAGGAGATCTGCACATCCTTTTTCCTGTGTTCTCATTTGTCTCCTCTCCTCTTCCGTGGGCGGGTCTTCTTTACTCTTTGTGCCCCAACTTCCGTGGACCTCGAACATACCAGAACAATCCAGAAAGAGAAGCGGAAGTTCAGGTCAACTGAGAAGCGTCACAGCTCCTCCCGTGACCTCACGCGCGCACACCTGGTGACGTCGCCCACCTCTAATGGCGTTTCACCGTGAAATTTTTAAAAGGGCCAGCTTAAGCACTCTTGGCCCTTACTATGGTGCATCTGCCTCTGTCTTAATGGGGATTTGTCATGGTATATTACTTTTACTGACTCGTCAAAGAACTTCTATACAAACAAGCTACTACTAAACAGAGAGTGACTGGAAGGTATTTTTGAATTCCAGTGTTTCTTAATCCATGTTGTTTTTACCAGAAAACCACTATTCGTATTACAGTTAAATTCTCATAATATTTAACCATTTTTATTAATTAATGTAAGGACGGGTCCTTACAGTACTCTTCACTGCAACAATGCTAAGGATTTTGCAGTTGGTTGGGAATTGAAAACACCCTTAGGGGATAGAGCTTATTCATCACTCTTGCGGACAAACTCGAGAATCTGGTTCACCCCCGAAGAGTGTTAATGCAGACTACATGTATATAATTATAGCTATAAATACATACACTATACATTATATACTGTATACTTTATACGCTATTTACATTGCTCATATGGTATTTTAAAAGTTGCTTGCTTGGATTATTACAGAGACAGTTGGCGAGAGCAGATCTTTATATTTACTTATCGAAAATATGCTTTACAGTTGAATACCACAACTTGAATACCACAGCAGATATTATGAATTATCATATAGGGCCATAGTGTTGCTTGTTAGGGCGATACCAGGGGTTTCCCACAAACCTGCAAGGTTTCACTGTGAAGAAGCATGAACACTGCTAAGCCAGTCGTGAGTATTATGTAAGGTAAACTATAGTAGAACGTCAGTTATCCGGAATAATTTGAAAGGCTGATCTTTTTTATTTTTATTTTTTATTATTAATGGTAGTACAATAAACGCCGGTTATAGTGATCACTTTTGCAAATTGAATTTTGATTATAATAAGAGAAAGATTGAGTTTACTCCCCGTTTATAACAGATTGTACAAACAAAAAGCCCAATAAACCGAAAACTGCAAATTGTTTTTATTGTTTTATAGTTGTAACCTCTAGAATTCTATGTGACATTCAGAAATGTGCTTTAGAAAAATATCACAGAAATTACTGGATTTTCTCGGAAACCACGACTGAATTTCAGATTAGTTTAGCTCCAGATTCGGTAAGAATAATATCGGCCCGAAACTGTGTAATTTATTATTTTTCTCAATTTTTTTACTGTAAAATGTGAACGAAAGAAAACGCGTGGTTTAAACATTGCAACAAAAAATGGAAATTATTAATAGAATTAGAAAAGGTGAAAATTTATCAAATCTCTCCAAAGAGTTTAATGTGGGGACTTCAACAATTTACGACATCAAGAAAAATTCCAATTCTATAACAGAATTTGTGTCGATTATGGATAGTGAAGGAGGATCTCGCAAGAAAAAGACGATGTCGAAACCTGAAAATGCCGCTTTCGGGGGTGCACTTTATTTGTGGTTTCTTCAGAAGCGTAGTTTAGGTGAACCAGTGTCTGGCCCAATGTTGTGTGAAAAAGCATTGGATTTTAATCGAAAATTAAGAGGTAATGAAGATTTTAAGGCAAGCACAGATCGGTTCAAAAACTTTAAACTGAGACAGTATACGTGAACTAGACATTCAATGCGAGAAACTTTCTGAGGACGAATCGGCAGCGGTGTCCTTTAAAAGTAAGTTCGCTTCAGTAAAGCAAATTACGAGAAAGAAAACGTTTATAATTTTGATGGGACGGGCTTATTATGAAAAGCATTACCGAGAAAAACCCTAGCCACTAAAAGAGAAATGCCTGCACCAAGTTTTAAGATGAGAAAAGAGCGAGTTACAATTGCAATGTAACCGAGAAATACCGTGCTCGTTACCCAGAAAAAAACCGAGAGCATTTAAAAATCTTTCTAATTTTCCTGTTTTGTATAAAAATGCCTGGATGAATGTTTCTGTTTTCCGAGATTAGTTTATATTTTTTTAATTTAATTAATATTAATTATTTAATTTAATTAATATTAATTATTTAATTTAATCATAAGGTAAGATTAAATTAATTTAATCTTACCGGAAAAATTATCCGAAAAATGTTCCGGTTCGATTATCTGGAAGAGGTCTGACTTCAATTATTCCGGATAACTGACGCTTTACTGTAGTTGCATTCATAATCCTGCTGTTATTGTGGAGTTTTAGGCGCATCAGCAACTTAGGTTACATTGCTCCTTATATAATATGTCTGTAAATTGCGAGTTTTCTGTGGTCGATTTGCTGTTTGCTGGACGAAAAACTCGAGTTTGCTCGAGAAAAAAACTGTGCTACCCTCAGGCACGTTGTGAAAAAGATCCATAAAAATTCCTTGCGTCGTTGATGGATTCGAAGTCTTTTCCATCTGGTGTGGGGAGGACAGTGATTATACCAACTGTGCTACCCACATTGGAGCATAATCCAGTTTTTACAAACTTCAAGAGGTCGATGTTAATTGCTTGGTCGATGAGGTGGGGCATCACCTAAGAAAAAAGTAATCAAAAATATCAGTCTATTGGGGTGGGTCGTTAACCTGGTCGCCAACTTCGTTCAAGATAGATGGCTTGTCCAACCGCACATTGGACGATCCAGATATTCGCTTCCAAAATCATTCCGACGATCTTTCCATTTCCGAGCACAGTAGTGGGACAAAGTTTTTAATAAAATCGCCGTTTCAGTTGCTATTTTCAATGGAAGATGAGGATGATGTTAGGCAATAATCCAACTTGGAACTCAATATTCGGCAGTGCGCACGCGTTTGTTGTTTGTGGGGATTGCAGTAGTGACAGGCATAATCGAGAGCTCATAATCGAAGTGATCGATTATGGACTTTGGATAATCGAATAAAAATTTATAATTGATAATCCAGCTGATGCGAGCTGGAGTGGGGAAACGGGCTCACACACACACAAAGGGAGAGACGAATCTCTACAATGGAGCGGAGCAGTTGTCACAGTGGTATCATCACCGTTCCCCCCACACCGGGGACGACGGTGTAGGGAGGACGTCGAGCGGGGGGCCTTTTCCACACCGGGTGGAAAAGGCCCTGGTTCTACGCGAGGAACTTTTGGGCTTTTTTCCCTCCGTGGCTGGGTTAGTCGGTCTCAGGCGTAGATAGCAAGGTATCCCCCTAGGGGATACCTTGCTATCTTTATACACATACACCAATACACATGGGTATTTCAAGTGATTTTATAGGTGACCCTAATAGTTTTACTAACTTGATTTTATTAATCGAAATATTCACAACTAATTAAGAACAATTCTGTTCTTAATTAGTTGTGAATATTTAGTACTTGGTGTTTGTACCATAAAATTAAGTGCTTAATTGTGCACAGAATGTAAACTTTGGAATGTACTCTAAAAATTGAGTGTATAAAGTTCACTCAGTTTTCAGAGAAGATTGTTTATTCTGAAGATTATGCAGCAGTAAAAGTCAACCCATTAATCTCGGGGAGGGAGCAAATTTATAGATTTCTTCCTCACATGAAAATAATTTTCCTGGATTTATGAATTGTGTCTTTCATTCCTGTCATGGCCTCTCTCCCCTGTATTCAATCTTCAGACATCATCCTGTTTATCAAAAATAATGATTCTTCATAATGTAAACACGACAAATTAATTCAATATAAATGTTGCTGAATCACTTCTACAAAAACAGTTTTTAGGTTTCACGGTCGCAGTCGCCTATGTTATCAAGCTCCTTATGAAGTACAAGTTGACAAATGACAAAGCGCTGCTAGTTTAATTCTGTTTCCTCCCAAAATTTCATATATTTATATCCCCCTTTTCCAATTATATAATTGTATAATAAATATATTATAATTTTTTTGTTTAATTTTTTTTTTAAATTTTATTGTATATGATACAATAAAATATTAAGATCATTAATCGATTTGTTTTAATTTGATGCTAACTGTATTGAATTATCAGCGTGTAGAAAATTTAAGAAAAATTTTCGAAAGATTCTCATTTTTAGTTTTATTTTGAACATGGCACCTTTTTCATAATTTTTTTTTTATATATACACGATTCTAACAATACAGTATTAAAGCGGGTGTGAATGGGAAATAAATTTGCCCGAATAACTTGCAAAATCAAAGAAATATTCGTAAATATGACCAAAAGGGAAATTTAAGTTTATACAAATTCATATTTATAAAAGCATATTGCAGGGCGCCTCTGTAGCCAGGTGGGAAGGAGCAGCAGTGCGTAGCATACACGCTTCTTGATTAGACCGGGGTTCGAGCCCGTCACCACCAAATACGGAGGATGAGGAAAGGTCAGGGAATGACCACCTCATTTCCCGGAGCAATATGGCCTTAGTTGCTAATGCTCCTAAAAACCAAAACAACAGCATATTGCAGTGTTGAGGTTTGACGTAAAATTTAATGCGAATTTTTTTTACATTTTATTTTATTTATTTATTTATTTTTTTTTTTTTTGAAAAAGGAAAAAAAAAAAAAAGTGAAGTTCGGTTTTTTCCTTCCCATTTTGTCATCCCGCAAAAGGTGCCACTTAAATTTGGAAGTATCATCTTGTCAGCGAGAGCGGTGTTTCTTTGTTGTTCCATTTACATTGAGTAACGACTCATTAAAGTTGACACTTTAGGACTTTTTTATGTTTACTAATGAGGTGAAGTTTTTGTTCAGTAGAAAGAACAACCCTTTTATGTTTTGGCCTTATGGACGTATACGGACGCAAATAAAAAAAAGCAAACAAACTCGGAGAGGAATGTTAACATTAATTGTATAGGAGTTAAACTGAAGGTTTACTGACGTACGACTAGCATGAGTTATAAGGCAGAAAGCAACGGTGAGGTTGCTGTTTCTGAGAAATTCAAGAGGCTGGTCTTCAGACAGACTGCAAATTGTGAATAAACAAGCCCTGTAACGGATTCCAAGTATTTTGTTTTATCCGACTTCCGCCGACTGCAGAGACCCCAGTTAATTCGCAATCGGAGTATTCCGCTTCCGGATAATCAAGGGGCTACTCTGTATATCGTTTAATATATATATATATATATATATTTTTTTTTTTTTTTTTTCTCTCTCTCTCTCTCTCTCTCTGGTCTTACGGGTACGAACAATGTGGGCCGTGTTCGAGTACGATTCAGTTACTGCGGGTGTTGGCCAAATGAACGGGTCTATTACCCGTGCAGAACTCTCTCCCAGACTACCCAAATCCCATATTGTGTAATTTTATGATTTCCTGTATTTTTCCAATCAGTTAATGAAACCTGTTGACTGTAGCAATTAATGGGATTACTACGAAACAATAATGCGCAAGGCAGCCCAACGAAGGTCACTGTCTTACCACACCTGCTATAAGATATCAGGGGAAGGGTTAGATTATGATTATTAAATGATTAGATTCTTTTAGATTTATAAAATGGTGCCGATAAATCTTATCCTTAACTAATCATAATAATTAAGTAATTTAATTAATAATTAAGTTAATTAATCTTAATCATCTCAGAGGAAAAATTCCAACGGTGTGAAATTCAGATTGCGGTGGCCACTGAATTGTGCTGTATCATCCCATCCACCGATTTGGAAAGTTCATATTGAGAAATTCACGGATATGAATAGAGAAATGAGAAGAGTATTAATTTTTTTTAGATTTAATACTTATTTAATTAATTAAAAATTAATATTTAATTAATTATTAAATCTTTTTAGATTTAATACTCCACTGATGGTCTCGAAGAAAGTTCTCAAAATTATTTCTTTACAATAAGGCTGGGTACTGTGACTAGCTTGATGTGTTACGTTTCTGCGGCTTGAACAGTTGTCTTTACTAAGTTATTTTAAAGAAAGTACACTTTTCGATGTGGTAAAATTTAAATTAGAATTATTGATAAGTCTATAGGCATAGGCATATATTAGAAAATTGCCTGGATTTGCTTGATAAATTCTGCTTGGAATAACGGTCACACTGGAAAGTGAATAGAATGAACCAAAAGAATTTTAGATGCATTGAATCTAACTAATTTTAGATTCATTGGACCTAACCAATTTTAGTAATCGATGTGGTTGACTATAATTTTTCTGAAAGTTAGTACAGTAAAATATTGCAAATTTAGTTTAGAAGATCATTAAATCTTAGATGAAGTAGCCAATTAGTTGAATGTGTAACTCTAGGTTGGCTTCGAATACCTGTCAGTTATTCTGCCCTGATCATTTCTTCCCCCCTCAGAATCTTCCAAACGCCCGTGTAGCATTCTACAGAAAGACAGAACCAATCTAATCAGATAGGTTTGTACCTCGTGCTGCTACAGTATGCACTTTCATAGTCCACCTGATTAAAATCGTATTCCGACATCATTAATTATGCCATTATTTCAAACTTCATCTAAAAACATAAGCCGACCGGGCTAGCCGAGTGGGTTAAGTACCTACCTGGCAACCTAAAGGTCGCGGGTTCGATTCCCGCCTCGGGCTTGGATCAAAGTACTGCAAAAACCTTGGGAGGTGCAATATGGCCACAGAAGCCGATGCGCCAACAACTACCAAAAAAAAAAAAAAAAAAAAAAACATAAGCAGTTACGTTAAAAAAAAGATGTTTTCAAACCATGACTAATTTTTATAGATACGCATAGTAATAACAAACAAAACAGTTAAACCTTTCGTAATTAAAACTGAAAATGATAGAAATCACAGGTAGTAATTATAAAACTATAATAGCATTTTGGCGCATACTTTTTATATGAGACGTGTTAGCTCAGTGGAACGATTCTTTGTTTCATGTGCTCGGATTTCCTTACTGTGCTTTTGAGTTTTTATTTTTCTAATAAAATCCCATTTAAAATCTAGCGAAGTGCTTCAAGGTACGAAGGTAATGTAATCGAATGCAAAACCCCCCCATGAAAGTTTTACTGAGGTTTTTGTCTGTTTAATTTAATTTAATGGAACTAATTTTAATTTAACTTGAAAAGTTACATCAGTTAGCCGGAATGGCTACAAGTTTCTTAAAATTTCCCATGCTTTGTGATTATGAATCGCATAGCTGTGGAACATTAATAATGATATCATTGGCCTTTTTTCCATTTTGACGGTTGTTTAGTCTGTAAAATTTTCAACCAATCCTTGAAAGAAAGCATCTTCCGTAGTTAATTTTTGATATTTGTGAACGAAAGTACCTGCCACCATGTTATTTTTTATTCAAGGACGTAGTCAAGCCAAGGACGTTGTCAAGTCAAGTCAAGGACTGGCTAAGAAGTTCATGCTGCCAACGCACTGTTATCTTGATGAATGGTTGAAATATAAGAACAAAATAACTAAGGCTAAAGTTCGTTGTACAGGGAGAACTTCGTTATCGCTGTTTCTATAGTCTGTATCAGTTATTTTTGTTCCTTCTGTAGTTTGAAGTTACTTCCGATTTTGGTTACAAAAGTTGGAAGAAAATCCCCCGTATATGTAGGGTTCTTATTGGGGTTGCTCTGAAATTAACTATATTTCGGGTTTTTAATGGTAGTAGTACATATATATATGGGATGGGCAAAATAAACACCTGATATGAAAGTAGTAATTTTGTAATGGCTGTATGACGAGCTTATGAATATGTAGTGATGATTATTTGTTTCTTGCAAGTAATACTGTGAAGGAAAGACGATAAAAGATGATGTTTATTTAAAGGTGATATAAAAAGATAAATATGCTGATTTCTTTAATGTATCCAGAGCAACCCACGGTCCACGAAGATCTGCAACTGTATCGAAAAAACTAAACTATTTTTATTACGGTCACCTGGACATTTAATTTCAACTATCATTGTGTATTGTGTCTGTAAATTGCGTGTGTTCTCTGGTCGATTTGCCTGCTTTTCCGGACGAAAAATCCGGGCATTTTCCACCCGGTGTGGAGAGGACGGTGACAATACCATTGTGCTACTGCGCAGATCAACTGTATCGAAAGTGATGTCTGCATTCATCAAGTACGGAAAAACAAAATCTGAAAAGGAATGTAGCCCGAAAACATAAAAGTACTGCCTCAAAAATAACTTAATGTGAATCTCAGCAAACAAGTTTATGAAGTTCTCACCGAAAAGTTTTTCTGGAAAAACACTACCTGAAATTTATGGCAGAACCGCTGTTGCTAAGTCACTCGTTACTGATGGTAATTCTAGAAAGAAGATGCAGTGGTGTGAGGAGTGCAAAAACTGGACAATTGATGATTGGAAATATTTTCAGACGAATCAATATTCACTCTTTTTCCCATATCAGGAAGAGAGTTTACTTTTGGCGATTGCCTAAGGAAATGCATCATCCTGTCTTGTGTCAACCGTCAAACATGAAATAAGATCAACAAAAGTTTGGGCAGCAATATCTTGATATTCTTCAGGTCCTATCATTGCCCTGAATGGACGAATTACTGCCTGCCATTGATTACCTTGATATTCCGAGTGACCATGTTCTTACCATAAAGAAAGCATTGTTCTCCATAAACGATGCCATGCTTCAAGATGATAACGCTCCTGTATACACAGCCATATATATCGTCTTGGTTTAAGGAGCATGAAGTTGAGGATAAGCATCTTCCATAGCCTGCATAATTACTAGACTTAAACGTTATTGAGCCATTGTGGGTAGATTTGGACAGGATAGTGAAAAGCCGATTTCCTCCACCTTCATCGCTTGAGTACCTTGAAACGTTCCTCCATGAAGAATGGTCCAATATTCCTCTTAAGACAGTTCAATATTTAAGGATTTATTTGAATCTGTTTCACTTAGAATACAAGCTGTTTTAAAAGCAAAGGGTGGCCCAGCACTATATTAGTACACACCTGGAGCTCTTATTACAGGTGGTTCCATTATTTTCCTACACCTGTATATATTTATTAATTTATTTATAGAAAGCTGCATAACAGTAAAGGCCATTTATAATGCAGTGCTAGCTAAAACATGTTAAACATTTATGGAATAGAAACCCGTGTAAAATTCTACAGATCATCAATTTTGAAGGCTAAGTTGATATTAGCTCGACCAGTTGAGGAGCCACGTACTGAAAATTTGAACAGAATTTACACGGGGTACGTTAAGCCAGTCAGAGGTTAATTGTTAACTGTTTAGGAACCGGTTTTGAAATTCTAGAGGACTTTCAAGATCACTGAAGCCAGTGGAGAAGTCGATCCTCAATCTGTTTTCGATGCAGGTGGTTCAGTGTATAAAGCTGGTTTGATGATGTCTAAATTTATTCTCTTGTTATAGACGGTCTGTTGCTGTCTCGTTGGAATTGCAGGTACGTGGAAACTGAATTAAATTTATGGAAAAAATCTTCGTTATCCTAGCTATAGAACGTCATTGTATACGCACATTATTGTAAAAACTGCATTTTGTTCGGAGCAATAAGAAAACTGATGACGAGAGAGAGAGAGAGAGAGAGAGAGAGAGAGAGAGAGAGGAGAGAGAGAGCTACCTGAAATAAAAGAAACCGAGCTCCATTCTTACAATCTCTGTTTGTTTTCTGACGGGTCTGAAACAGCATTTTGGGGTCTCTTCCATTGGATTAGTAGGCACAGCGATGATTGGAACAACCTGGTGATGATGGGGTATAATAATCTTTATTCCATTCTAGATGGCTAGATATATTACAGCATATCAGTATCGATCCTTCACTACCTACAACGTTAGGAATCATCTTCCCAATACATGAATGTAGAAATAAAGATTAACATCAAATAATTGTTTTAAGGCATATCATGAAATAAATTAAATATTTAATCGGAAGAGGGGCGCTACGTGATTATTCATCATTTGAGAAATAATTAATAATGCCACACTATATCAAGCGATTAAAATTAAGTTGTTTTTATTGAAACGTTGAAAGCTCCTCGACACCAACACTTAAACGTCTTTGCGAATTCAGTACAGGTGCCACTGTAGTAGGGCTAATCAATTTTAAACCAGTTTTTCAATTCATGTTGAGTGTCTGATTTAGTTACTGGTTTTTACATTTTTTTTTTTTTTTTTTTTTTTTTTTTTTGTCACCTGGTGTGATCTACATTGGCGGCTGTTATTACCGTGATAGTTCGAGGAGTCACTGAAGAGGCCAATTCAGATGTTTGTGTGTACTAGAAAATTCCTTAAAAACTCCTCAGATATCATAGCAGTAGCAGCAGACCATTTACTGTAAAGGATGTTGCCAAACATGCTTCCTTCGATAGCAAGACTCTTTGACCTTCTTCGTAAGTGTTTCTACTTTAGTCTCGAGGGGAGAAGTTCGGCTTTATCTTTGGAGAGGACTAGATCTCTAGTGAGATCAGGTTATGGACTAGATCTCTAGTGAGATCATTCAGCGCATCTTGGATAAACAGCTCCTGCTTCTATGTCTTTTCGTCGGATCTGTACTCAGATCGGCTGAAATTTCAGGTCTCCGCCAACCGCACCTTCATTGCATTCCATTTCATCTTCTGAAGAATCTATTCCGTGCTGTGGAAGCACTAGAAGTGGCATACTGTGACTTGAATTGGTCCCATCGTTAAATCGAGGTTTGGATAAACAGTACTGTGCTTATTCTTCGCTGAGAATCCAGTTACGTACATTAAAATTACAAAAGTAACAATCACCATCGTGGTCTTTTGGTTCTATGTCTATCATAGGTATAGTAAGCGGCATCGATTTTTTTTCATTTTGTTCAATTAGTCTCCTAATCCATTTGAATAAGCAGTACAAATAATATGTGTGCCCACGCCTTATTTTGGTCACCACAATGACAGCTAAAGTATAAGTGGTAAATTTTCTAATATCAGACGTGATTGTACGCCATCGTGATTTAATTATAAAAGAGCCGCACACACATAGCAGAATTTGTTGGGGGCGGGGGATTTGTACAATTTCGAAGCATGACGATGAATGTGTTCAGTAATTCACTGGATCTTCCGTCAAAAGGATGTCAGAAGAATTTTGACGAATCTTGATGCTAAGAAAGCTCCAGGTCCCGATGGTATTTCTCCACTTATTCTCAAAACCTGTGCTCCTGAACTTACTCCTATTCTTTGCTGCCTTTTTTCACTTTCTTATTCCAAAGGTGTTTTTCCTTCTGCTTGGAAATTTGCTCATATCCAGCCAGTTCCTAAAAAGGGTGACAAATCCTGAAACAATTTGTAATAAAATAATTGAATTATGAAATAACAAGGATGTAGATATATTCAAAGAATTAATTATATTCATATACTCGCAGGTTGACTGAATAGATATGTAACTGGTATAATTAATCTCATCCTGTTCATGTATTCGGTCTTGACATAAAAACTAGTCATGCTAGAGGAAAACCGAAACGGATTTCGAATCAGCGTCCAAAGAATACGTGGACTAGATAGATCTAGTTCACGTATTTTTTCTGATATAAGATAAACTTTAACTCAATTTGCAATGTATGATTTTAAAATAGTAGTGAATTTAATTAAAACTATTATAGAATAAGTCTGGGAGTGTTCATTCACCTTGTTCATGTAGATATGCATTCCCGTTGTTTGGTGTGTTTGATGCAGTTGTTAATGATTTGCTTTATAAATAAATTGTCTGTTTATACTCCGGCACGACAACCAAGTCAGTAGAGTTTACAATAAATCGTCAATACAAATATTTATCGTATTTAGTAGTCACGGGCTTGAACCCCCGGTCCACTCAAGGAACGCGTGCTCTGCACTCTCGCTCCTGACCACAGGGCTACGTCAGGCCTTATGCGTATTTCATATAGCCCTGTTTGGATATTTAATACTGAATTTCTCTTGACATTGTAAAAGTGAATTCAAAAACTTTTTTTTTTTCGGGCAAAACTCGTGTTGCGCACTGCACTAATAAATGCTGTGCTGCTCATCAAGGCCGCCATAGCGAAATGGTCAAACGCGAGGGTACAGTAACTACACATGCGTTTACCTTGAGCGTGGTTTAAGCCTACGTGACTGCTAAATACAGTGCTGTTCTTGTATCTTCTTCTAAACGCCTCTGTTATTATGTGACCGTCCCAGAGGATAAACAGAAAATTTGTTTTATTTAAATACCATTGCTGTCGCAATGAGTGGCCTTTTCACCTGTCTAAAATATCTCCATATCGAATGACATTATGTGCTTTGTTACCATAGTTACCTCGGTACACATTACTGAACAATAGGTTGCGCGATAAATAGATAATCCTGTATAAGTTAAGTTTAGGAATCCCTTTGGAGCGCAGAGTGCGATAATATCGCGTTATACCACGCCATTTGCACGGTAGCTATATGACCTGTGGGAGATAATAAAATTATGGTGATTCCATAACTGTGCCAACTCTACCGGCATGTTGTATGCTTTTTTTGAGTTGTCAATCGGCGGAGATTCATCGAAGAATGCCGACAGTGTATGGAATTCATGATTTAGAATCTACCGTAGTGGATTTATGTAGCTATTTTCGCTGTAGTCAACTCTGGATATTTCGCAGCTTACCACCATATGTGGCCACAAAACTCGCCAATATCACCACTATGAAAGTAACAGTCTTCAGTAAAGGCTGTATTATGTGTGGAATGCAATTAGAGATGTTAGACATCAGTTATACAGCTCGAATCTCACCTCCTCCTCCTCCTCCTCCTACAATTTCCATGTCGTAGGACCTCTGAACAGGCAATAAAAGGATGTTGGTTGCAGTCGGACGCTGAAAGAATTATAGGAGGGTGATTTCCTGCATTTGGGGAACACGATGGAATGCATCGAATGGTTTTATCATAAGGAAATTCAGACATTTTGTGAGAAGGAATTGGTAAAGTTTTAGTGGTTGCAAGAATGCTGCATGAGATTTTTTCATAAAAATAAGTAATATAACTTAAAGTGAAGTACAGTATTTCACCTAAGGGTGGAGTCAGAGCTGTTATTGGTGAGGGGCCGTTCGCATTACATAATTTATGTATTGACTCTTACAGATCGCCCAGGATTTTCCACTCATTCACTTCTGAGATAACTTTGGTTGCTTTACTGGTGATCTATCCAATTAATGATCATGAGTAGAGTGGCTGCTCTTTTTTCTCCCTTCTTCGCTAATTTTTCTTGAAACTTGGTCACTAAATGGTAAATTGCAGAATGAAGACCGAGTCTGATTTCTTCTCTGAACTTCCAAAAAAGTGATAGGATGAGTCAGTCACAGCTAAAGTATAAAACGTATTTTGTAGAACAGTGTGTAAGGATTTTGTTGATGATTATACAGATGAGTTGTCCATTGAATACTTAACTGTGTGCATTTATTCTTTGTTAGTGTCCTTTCAAAAATGGAAAACGAGCTCATATCACCGCATGTGTGTGTTTCGTAGTTTCGTAACAGTTTTTATGTGAAGGATACCAATGTATTCTGCTTTTTTTTTTGTTTTTCCCAATTCTCCATGTTAAAATAAGGTAGCCACTACTGAAATCATAAGCTTCATCCTCTTGTAGTTAAGGTTCGATTTAAACCAATTTTACATTACACGTAGATTGGCTATGTGGGGGAGGGAAAGGGGTTCTAGGATATGCTGATACATATTTTTACTTCGATCTTTCATCTTAAAACATGATTAAAACAGCCTATTGTTCTCCATGTTGAAATAAGTAGAAACTAAGGTATTAGTTTTCCTTAGAATTTGTTGTTTTTCTTAGGATCCTAAATTCAAATAATAATAAATTTTAATTAAAATCCGAAATCTTTTTAATGCAGAAGAAGCGTCTAAAGAAATATCTTCCCAACAATGTTGTCTGTTTGTTTGATAGAATTTTTCTAGCGCATAGCAACTGTGGCTATAGTGCGCCATCCCACGATGCTCTTTCAAGTCTCACAACAGGTGGGCAACAAGTAATGAAACATTATTTTTGTCATTTTTTTTTTTTTTACAAATTATTATAAATTATGTCTGCTGTTAATGTTTTAGAACACTAAATTTTATTCAAATAATGAAAAAATATCTTTTGAAGAAAGGATACAAACATTGAAGTTATGTCTGGTTCCCTAAAATTGTCAGATATATTCATAAAATGTGCAGATCTCTCAGATCATCAGTATAACCAGTTTGTTTCCTGCATTTATGAATAAAAGCGAAACACCGAAAAGTTCACAGAATCTTTCTCATGTAAAATACATCCATCTTGTATGCTTCTTTTGGTATCCTTGCAAGGTTGAAGATAAAGTAATTCAATGCTCGCATACTGGATCAATAAAACGTAGGAGTCAGTCTTTACGCAATAACATATTTCACTAAACCTTATCCCTTTCGATAAATACATAAAAAAACAAAATCCCAGCAACTATTCTCGAAGAATGCTTGACGCATATTAATTGGATAGTGCGTGTTAGTATGGGTTCTACGGTATATTGATGATGATGAAGTCCTAATGATGAATGGCAGGCACTATAATAATGTCTATTACTTTTTCAATCATTGCGACATAATTATTAAGATAAAACACAGTCAAATGCTATTTGCAATGGAAATGTAATAAACAAAGGGAATAAATGGAACATCTCTATTAGATCTCTTATGTAAAATAATTGGACAAATAATATGATTGCAAACTACAGAATTCGGTAAAACTACAGGAGTCGGCTTGTTAGACACGATTTCAAAATTAATGGGGGATTTACCACCCTAAAAGAATGACAGAATGCATGCATCTTAAGCTTAGTTTCAGAAAATTTACTGCTAAACCTTTGTTTTTGGTAGGAAAGTATAGGCCAGGGGTGAATTGGGAAACTTGTTTTAAATCCATTTTAGGATCGGTAAGCTATCAATGTATTTTACATACGGTATTATAAAGGATAATATTGTACGTATATTTTAGTGGTGGCTAAAAAGGGTCCTGTAGTTAAATCTAGTTCCTGACCTCCTAGATAATTGTTGGGAGCATGAATACAACGCAATTTAAAGAAAATTTTATATAATACTAATTTATCGCGTTAACAAGTTGGGAGATCTGATTAAATAAATGAATATCATTTCATAATTGAAAAAAATATTTATATATTGTTACTCTGTTTAAGAAAAAAATCAACAAATAATTTTATTAATATAATTTAATTTATTTTTTAATAGAAATTTCTTCTTAGTGATGAGAAAATAGTTATTTTGAAAGGATGTAATGCAGTTGACTGTGAGATGATACTGTTTTTTTTTTTTTGTTTTTTTTTTTCTCCAATTAAAATTCCTTTGATTTGATTTTTTAAATGTTATTTATAGTTCTCGAGAAATGTCAGATATGATTTTCTTTTTTTTTTGTGTGTGTGTGTGTGTTTACTTTTTTATTTAACAGAACTACTGCACCATTAGATATAAAAATACAATTATAAATAATAAATGTGGACAGACGTTAGAATAGAAACAGATATCAAGATCTCAACGAATAATGATAATATGAAGTAATTCATACCATTTACAGTTAATTATGCGTACTGTACAGTACCCATAATTAATTTATTATTGTACGATTGTACGAAAAAGACTAAAATTCTACGATTTTAGCCTTTTTTTTTCCCGACCTCCCGAAGTCATGTTTTCCCTAATAGGTCTTCTCAATGCAGTATTCTGAAACATAACTCCCCGCTTTGTAGCAAGTTTTATTGTACAAGTACTGTTAAGTTAAGCAGTGACAATATAACAAAAGATTTAGTGGCACAGTATTTTCACGAATCGATCTTTGCAAGAGAAGGCGCACTCACGCAACTCGGAAAAGTTTTTTGTTGCTTGCAGAACGTTGAAGGAAATGGAAACGGAAGCAGGTGAACAGCAACGTCATTGTATTTAAGTAAAAAGCACTGGACATATAAATGCTCACAGGCTGGGAGATACGGCAGGTTGAACAACGTAATGGATTTTAAGACAAAGTGTTATCGTTTCTCTGTGGCTGAACTGTATTGCTTCTAAAGAGATAATCAGTCTGAGTTCTCTGAATGGAAAGAATAACGTGAGATTATTGTTTAGGTTAGCATCAAAACAATTTAGGCCGTGATGCATCTGGTATCTGTAAATTGAATATTATGCCAGTGATCGATTTGTCATTTGCCAAAGCTAAAATCTGAAGTTTTTTGGTGGAAATTTCTTACGATCCACTATTCTTCCATGATTCTCTGAATTTCCGCTGTTTTCAAACTGCTTTTTAACTAATTAAATTTTTTTTTCTATATTTTGGGGGAGAAAAATTTTAAAAAATTCTCAAAATCTACATCCTTAAAGTTCACTGAAATATATCAATATTTTTTTTTACAAAGAACAGTAGACGGGTTGAACTCCTCATTCGCCTAAAGGAAAATAATGCGGACCGTGATCCGCTATTTACTATTATTACTGTCACCACAAAGCAATTCATTCATTGCAGCCATAAATTCTATTCCAGCCTTGACAACTTCAGGTTCAGGCAAAATTCTCCAATTTATGATCAAATGTTTCAGGAGAGAACCTTCTGCAGCCAATAGCGAAACTAAATGGTGAGGCCTGTTTCGAAAGTAAAATGCCCTATTTTGAAAGGCACTATTGACCAGTATTTAATACGCCTCTTTGCATCCTAAAATTACCGGAAAAAGATTTTAATGCTTACTTCCACAAAACAGACCTTGCTAGATAGTCCCCTGAATGCTCATCTGCAGTGTTATTAAGGTATCATGCGCTTGTAAGTGTACAGTGCTCGACAAAATTAACAGAACACGTAAAAAACGTGGTGTAACTCGTGCAGCTTGCGATGAAGCGGGGCGAAATTTCATATGATGGTTTACTATAGAATAACGATGAAACAAGGAGACAACGAGAAACTTTGGACAGGTATAAGGGACATTTATAGGAGTTGTAAAAGAATTACTAACAAGCTTACGTTACAGAAGTCGATACCAGATGCTCGAAAATATGGTCACATCACATCAGTACAGCGTACGATCCCCAGGTGAACCATGCTCGATATAAGGGTGTCTATAAGATTATGTGACAATAAATCCCATTCTTCCGCCAGCATGGACCTTAGTTTACCAAGTGATCGAGCAGTTGGCTGTCGGCGCGCAATGCGACGCCCAAGGGCGTCCGCACATGTTCGATCGGATTTAAGAATGGTGATCGTGTTAACCACGGCAGTCGTTGGGTATCTTCAGCTTCAAGATGTTCCTCCACCACTTGAGCTCTATGGGCAGTGGCATTGTCGTGCATGAAAATAAAATCTGGGCCAACCGCACCCCTAAAAAGGCGCATATAGGGCTCGAGGATCTGCTCTCGGTACCCCTATCAAAAACCTGGAGGGGTGCGGCCATTGATCATTATTCCGCCCAGCACGAGTACACTGCCTATACCCTTAAGTTTCCCTTTCTCTGATGTTTGAGGGATGCTGTCGCATTCCTCATTGTCTCTAGATGAAATAACGTCTAGAAGCTGTTTGAAGGCTAAAACGGGATTCATCAGAGAACATAACTGTACCCCATTTGTCGGGGCTCCAAGTCACATGTTCATGGCACCAGTTTCGACGAGCTCTGAGGTGAATTGGAGTTAATAGGATACAAACCACTGGTTTCCTTGCGTAGAGTCCATTTGAATTGAGCCTTCTTAATACTGTCCGGTTGGAAATGTTTTAAGCTGTAGCCGCAGCGACCTCAAGGAACGGTTCATGATACGATATCCCTGGGTTCATTCTTGCTGTTAGAGCTAGATAGCGGTCTATTCTGGTTGACGTAGCCCTCGGGCGACCTTGACAACTCTTCTTGTAATGGTTCCTGTCTCCCTAAACTACTTCCATAATGTCGAGACGACACTACGTGACACATTAAGCGGCGTGCCTCCTCCGTCTGCGACTGCTCAGCTTCAAGTCGTCCAATGGCCCGCCTTCTCAAAGAGTCATCTAAATGACGATGACTTGCCATCCTGAAAACGGTAGATGCGGCTACTATCCCACTGAGTAAGCCACAAAAAGGGAATGAAGTGATGTGGTCGCAACCCATGTTTTTATAGGCATGAATAATTTGCATAATATGCTGTTCTTAAAGTGGTAGATCGATTTCTATTGGATACTCGGAATTTCATGCCTGGGTGCCTATTATATCAAATATTCGCCTTCGGCGACACTGTTTAAAATAAAATATTAGTGAAAAGCAAAACGTTTTTCATGAATATTCAATTTAATTTTGTAGAGAAGTGTATTATATGTGTGATTACTTGTGTGTGTGTGTGTGTAACTACAGCATCGTCAACAGCAAAACACATCATGAGTGCTTCTGAAAAGTGTGAAGAACTGGTGATCACCTATTTGGATATTTAAATTGCTTTTGACACCGTGGAAGTTCAATAGCTCCTCGATCTTCTCAGTCAGTGATAACAGGTAATATAAACTAAACTAAAACTGTTATATTAGGGTCATCTGTAATTTAATATATAAACCTGTATTTTGTGTCTGTAAATTGCATGTATTCTCTGGTCGATTTGCCTGTTTTGCTGGACGAATAAACCCCAGTTTCTGAGGGGTAAAAACCTTGCTATCCGCCTGAGACCGACTAACTCAGCCACGGAGTGAAAAAAGCACATTAAAGTTTTTCGCGTCATCGACGGGATTCGAATCCGTGCCTTTATTCAGCTGATGTGGGGAGGACAGTGACGATACCACTGTGCTAAACGCGAAGACAACAGTTAATATAAAAGCTAAAGGCATAGTGATCTCATGCTTGTATATTAGCTGTTCTCTACAGATCCGCTCTCGTGGGTAGCACAGTCGTTAGAATCGCCGTCCTCTACGTCCTCTTATTCCCCGGATGGAAAAGATCTCAGTTCGTGTCCCGTCGATGACGTGAGGAACATTTATGGGCCTTTTTTCACATCGTGCCTGAGTTAATCGATCTTAGTCGAGGGCAGCATGGTTTTCTTCCTCTGGAAACTCTGGTTTCCAACAGACAGAAAATCTAGTACAGAATACACACAATTTACGGAGTATACACGGGGCGATATGGCCTTAGTCGCTGATGCTCCTAAAACCCAACCACAACAACTCTACTGATCGCTAACTCTACAAATTAGAGTAAAGTCAGGAGGATAGACTTTACCTATAAAAGTCTACTCTCAGGAGATCTCAACTAGAGTACCTATGTCTCTTGTAGTCTTGTCTTCCCAGCCGTCATAGCGCCTCTATGAAATTCTCTGATCAGTGCATTCTGCCGGAATAGCTCATGGAGTTTTCTCAATGATATACAGAAACTTTACTAGCAGGGATAAGTAGATGATTTTCCTTTTGTACAAGGCCATGGTTAGGCCGCATCTTGAATATTGTATACAGGTATGGAGGCCTTACTTTAAAAAGCATGTAGATTTACTGGCACGGGTGCAGAAATGGGCAACCAGATTGGTTGACAGCAACAAAGGGTGCTGTTACCCAGAAAGACTTCAGCTCCCTGCAAATTTGAGCTTCTGGAGACTAGGCACTTGCGAGATGATCTGATTGAGGTGTTTAAGGCCTTGATGGATTGAGTAAGCTGAATGTAGATGTCAGTCTTCCTCTTGCTGAGACTATGTCCATGAGGAGGCGTAAATTTAAGTTGATGAAGGATGGTTGCAGTATACATGTGCGGTAGTTTACCTTCAGCCAGCAGGTGGTTGATTCTTGTAGCAGGCTGCCATCTGTTTAGCATTAGTAAAGGCATATGATGCAAGAAAGCATGCTTATACATCAGCGAAAAAAAAAAATCTTCCCATTTCACCCATCAGTTCTCTTCAAAAGTTTGTCTAGTTCTTCCTTGAATTTATTTAAGCTATCAACGACAGATGGAAGTTTGTTCCAGCAATCAGCTGCCCGCTGGCTAAGGCAAATTTCCGCACATCTATTCTGCAACTGTCTTTCTTCAGTTTGAATTTATTCCCCCTCAGGTTCGTAATCTGAGCAAGAGGAAGAATCCTATCAGCATTGAACTTCTCAACCCATTCAAGGCCTTATACACGTCAGTCAGATCTCCTCGCAGGTGCCTAATCTCCAGACGCTGCAATTTGCAGAACTTAAGCCCTTCTTGATAAGAACAACCCTTTGTTCCTCACACACAAATCTCACCTCTCACCCTTCTCTGTACTCGTTCCAGCAGCTATACATCCTTCCTAAAATGAAACCTCCATACCCGTATCCAGTACTGTGGCCTGACCATCGCCTTATACGAAGGGACAACACCCCTTTATCCCTCCTAGAAAAATTCCTGTATATCATTGACAAGGCGCCATGGGCTGTTCTGGCAGCCTTCCTGCACTACTCAGAAAACTTCATATCTGGCTGCATAATAACTCCCAGGGCGTTTTCATTCTCCACTACCCTGAGTGCAGTACCGCACAGTTGGTACGTTACTGTGGGGTTGTTTTCATCCGTTCAGTCGCAGCCGACCTTCGGAGAATTTATGGGCGAGCCGCCTCCATGCTGTCCGGTCTTCAGCAGTTTCTTTAAAGTAAGACCTTCATACTCATGCCAGTGTCGCTCTTGATGGTGTCGAGCCAGCGTGTTCTTTGCCGACTCCTTTTCCTTGTTGCACTGACCATTCCTAGCATTATCAATTTATTCTTGATCACATTCATAAAGTTTTCAGGTGAAAAATATTGGAGTTGGTCACCACGTCTTTCTCCAGGGGTGGCACTATTATATGGCTCTGGGGGTTACTGCTAAACATATGCAGTACTTTGTATTTGTCAATGTTAAACTTCAGTTGTCACCTCTCAGCGCTTCTGCTTAACTTTTCGAGATCCTGTTGCAGTGGCGTGATGTCATTATTGTCATTAACAACCCTGCCAACCTTCGTATCATCTGCAAATTTCGACATTAAGCCTGATATACCTTCATCAGTATCATTGATAAATACCAAAAGCAACAATGGTCCCCACACGTAACTCTGGGGGACTCCACTAATAACCTTATATCCACGAAGGGCAGCACCCATTGATTACCACCCTCTGTCTTCTCCCACCTTACCATCCTTTTATCCATTGTAGCAACTTACCCTTAATACCATTCTGCTCCAATTTGTACAGCAGTCTTTTATGTGCAACAGTATGAAAAGCTTTCCTGAAATCCAAATATAATATATAAAAATTATTTTTTGTATCCAGTTCCTTAGTGACCACATCGTAGTATCCAATCAAATCGGTTAGACAAGACTTCCCCTTAACAAACCCATGCTGTGTCTGAACTATAACCGCAGTCTTGTCTAGATGGTTCCCACACGTAATGCAATACTTGTTTAACCAGTGCCTCCATTATTTTCCCTGGAACAGAAGTTAAACTAAGAGGTCTGAAATTACTCGTGTCGACCTTTGATCTCCTTTTTTGAATTTGACGATGCACAACTCCAGTCCATGGAGACCTCTCCAGAATCCATAGATGTTCTCATAATAATGGCAAAGGGTTTGCTTACTTCCTTTGCTACCTCTTTTAATATAACTGGATAGATCTCACCACCCCGATGCCTCTCTTATGTTTAACTTTAACAATTTCTGCTCCACTTTGCTCTCAGTTATTACAAAATCCTTTAGCTCCCTGTTAATGTTTGATAAACTGTTAGGCCTCCAAATGTATTTCTCATAAATACACAAGATACAGAAATGAAACAAGTGATATTTCAACATAATCTCCTAGAAGGAACACACTTTTATCACAATATTTATTCTAAGTATGTAGGCTACTGTGATGATTTGTTTGGCTCAATAGTGAGTGAAGCAGTTGCTTGTTGGCTAGTAGAAGTTCTGCCACGGTCAAACTTTATTGTTCGAAGCGACCAAAAGCCACTGGTTCAGTGTCAGACGAGTACGAAAAATGTGGGACGACCTCAATTTTTCTGTTAAAAACTTGCACTTTAACAGTACAGTGAAGTATAGCAATTGTCTAGATGAATCGAATGTGATTGTCTGTGTAGATGTTTCTTCTGACAGAAGAAATGTTTTCTTCAAATCTCGTCCTACGAGTTCCCTCCCGCTGTAGTATCCTTAGGAACATAAATATCCTAGAAAAATGATGGGCGGCGATGACTCGGCGTGCTTCTATCGGTGGATTGGTGCTTGATTTCAGGATTGGTCAGTGAAATTCATTCATCATCCATTTACAATCGAGGAGAAGAAACAACCATTTACCGAAACATCTCGAATGAATATTGCTTCACACAACTTGAACACGAATGTCTTTTTATTACTGAGAAAGCCGCCATGGAACTGACCTGGCTGACACCTTGTTCATTCTCACGAAGAATGGTATCCACGGAGCCAACAGAAATGCCTGTAGGTGCTGTAGTTTCATCCATTGTTTTTCTCCTGTTGTCCAAAATAATTTCCACGTAACAGATGTTGTCCTAAGAACAAGTGGTTTCAGGTCGTTCTTGTATGACTCGCGCGTCCTTCGCGAAACTTACACCCAAGTACACATTTCTCACATCCATAACGCTGCCAGGGCAAACTTCCAATATTTCCTGACCAATTTCAATAGGAATTTTCCTCATTAAATGCAAATAATGAGGAAATGAGTTGTTATTGATGATTTTAGACCGCCATGTTAAGTATTACAAACTTACTATGCCGTTTGGAACGCTGCACTCGATGTGCTGTTGTATCGTGATACTATCTTTTAACAACATTCTAAATTAAAATACTATCATATTTAAAGAAGTCGCAACAATATATTTTATTTTATTTTTAATTCAGTTGGAGATCTTATAACTTGAACGCACCATGTAATTTTCCCAACATCATACAAAGGCAACCCAAAGGTCGCCGGTTCGAATCCCGCCTCGGGCATGGATCAGAGTACTGCAAAAAAAAAAATATATATATAATAAATAACCTTGGGAGGTGGATTATAGCCACAGAAGCCGATGCGCCAATAACTAATAAAAATAAAAATAAAAATCATACAAAGGTTTTGAAAGACGTTCCTTCTCTCTTTCTGCCTTTTGCAGTTAATAATGATTATTAGTAACCGGCCTCCGTAGCCGAGTGGGCAGGAGCGGGAGTGCAGTAGCACACGCTCTTTGAGTAAACCGGGGTTCAAGCCCCTGACTGCTGAATACGGTCGATCTGCCAACCCGCAGTGGACCAGGGTGGCAGATTATGGTCCATTTCCCTCAGCATGAATTGTTGAGGAGGCTTCCATCCTGCAGTGGGTTGATAATGGCTGCACTTTACTTTACTTACTTTATTGTCTGCGCGGGTAGCACAGTGGTATCGTCACCGTCTTCCCCACACCGGGTGGAAAAGGCCTGGGTTCGAATCCCGTCGATGACGCGAGGAACTTTAATGGACTTTTTTCACTCCGTGGCTTAGTTAGTTGGTCTCAGGCGTAGATAGCAAGGTTTTTCTCCCCAGTAATTGGGGTTTTTCGTCCAGCAAAACAGGCAAATCAACCATAGAACATACGCAATTTACAGACACAAATACGGGTTAATGTATTTAATTACGGGCAACCCTAAAATAATAATTTGATTTTTTTACTTACTTTATTAGTATGTATGGTAGTCAGTTATTCTTACCACATGGTGAAACCATTGTTGCTGTTTCCTTCGTATGTTTTTTTTTTTTTTTTTTTTTGTAGGTCATTTTTCCTTACCGATTCATTTGTTTGTGTTATTCGTATTCGGTGGTTTTGATCACCTTCTTTTCCACACCGGGTGGATAAGGCCCAGGTTCGAATCCCCTCAGTGACGCGAGAAAGATTTATGGTCTCTTTTCACTCCGTGGCTCGTTTAGTCGGCCTCGGGCATGAATCTCAAAGTTTCCCTTAAACTGGGATTTTTCGTCCAGCGATCACACGCAGTTTATGGACATATTACACATGGCCAAATGAGTTAGTTCTCGGGTAGCCCTAATATAATTTGTGCTATGTGTGTATTTATTTATGTTTTCTTTGGAATTTACTTCAAAAAGCATTAAGTAGTCTCTTCCTGATGATACAAGCCTCCGCGCGATATGTATCTCTCAGTTTTATGTTTGACGTTTAGCTGTTTTTAATTTTTGTTGCTTTTTCAAATCTTGGATAACCAGTTCTTTGCACACCATCCGTTTGCAGGTCACGTTTTATTGTTTCCTAAGTACTGTATCAAGGTTTTGTGTAAATACTGATGCCAAGTAATAGAATTTTTCAACCTGTTAATATTTCGCTCGTATTCGCAGGTGCTATGCAGCTTGGAAATGAGATTTCTGTTTTCTTTTTTTTTAGTCTGTTTAGACAGTCATTTGCATATATTATATAGTTAAGATTACTGGTTGTCCATTATTATACAGTATTTCTCCTTCGATGGTTATGTTTATCATTTCGTCCAGGTGGTGTTAAAGGGACATGGAGAGATTGATTAACTTGACTTTACACCTTTTGCCACTTTCATTTCTCATTTTTTTTTTTATTAAACTGTTGTCTTCTCTGTTTATTTGGTAATACAGTATTTAAACTCGATTATTTCTTTTCCCATTGCTTTAGGATTTGAATCATGACCACCTGAAGCCCACTTGTTGTTTCCCACTGAGCCCCTCGTTTGTTCTCCGTATCCGGTTCTCAATTATTTCTCATAAATATTTTATAGGCATTACCGAGAAGGTTTATTTGTCTGTAGTTACTTCAGACTTTTTTGTCGTCATTTTGTAAACTAGAATGATTGCTGTCTCATACTCCAATCCTGTGGTATTATTCTTGTTTCTGGAATCCTGTTGAAAAGTGTTGTGAGGAGTTTTTTATTTTTTTTCTTTCAACAACTTTCAGAACGCATTTGGGATTGAGTTTGTTTTTTGTTTCATATTGATTTCTTCCTCCATTATTTCATTGATATACAGTAGTCGTTATTTCAGTATTGATGTGAACATTTTCGGATATAAAGTCATTACTTGTTTCTTTTACATTCGTTTCTTTTTTATATCTATGAGTTCTCGTTGGTGAACTTTGGGAATTTTTCCAAAGTTCACCAACTTTGGGAATTTTCCTTCTTTCCTATGAGAGAAGGAACTTCCACTTTGGAAATTTTCCTTCTTTCCTATGAGAGAGGTCTACAGTGGGTTATTGAACTCTTTGTTCAACCAACCCTTCGTAGGCCTCCCTTATACAAAAGAAGGCTATCCTATATATGTGATTCTTTCTTTTCCCTTTCACTGAAGCCTTTTCGTTATCAATTGTTCCATGCTTTGATAAAACTACAAATACACAAATATAAAATTGTGAGAGCCGAAAGCAAACAATGGGGAGTTAGTTATTGTATAATTTACTATGAAAAGTGTATTATTCTCACTTAAAATGGAATCACTACCGACTTCCACTCTGCAATCAAATTATGTAATTCCATGATAACCGCAATGTCGTGGTATTGCGTAACCGCTGTCTCTTGCGTAGAAACCTGTTTACTTAGTCTTGGAGCAATTCAGATTTACGTAACCTGTCTGGGTCTCTACACCTTGTACTTGCCAGCGGTTTACTGCATTGGCGCCTTGGTAGATGATGTATCACTTTATTCATCAAAATTTCCCAGATGTCGAATACAAAATTACCTCTGATGCTCTGCTGGATAACAGAGAGGAGAGCCTATGAGAACTGCAGCTGCTGGTTCAGGCGTTGATGTAGTCCCTGACTAATTGGAAAATATTAGAGTATAATAATTGTATTGTTCAGTTCCTCACGTTGGATAGACTACATTTCACTTTTTGCCTTAGGTTCCTAATGACCTTTATCCGACACTTCTCAGTCGTTAAGCTCTTTCTTATCTTAATCGGCATCAAAATTTTTGTCTTGTATCACTTTGGGAAAGAGAGAGAGGGGAAAAAACGCCTGCTACTTGCCTGTCTTCCTGTTCTTAATTACATACTGATAGTAATTGAAAATAACTCTAAAGATAACTCTCCTACCTAATCCTATTTTAAGGGTAAAGTACTGTGCAAACCGCGAGCAGTGTGAATACGCAATTTTATTTGTTTAGAAGAGAAAAATTTTTCCAGTGCGGAAAGGGGATATTGTTTATAGTAAATTTCCTTAAAGAGATATATGACCTTTATCAAACAATTACTGTAGCAGGTTAGAACATATATAAAGCTGAAAGTAAAATAGGATCTCGTGGCAAGCTCAGTTGGCATAATCACCGTCCTTCACATACTAAGTGGGGAAAACCTGGTCCAAATCTCGTTCATGACGCGAAGAATTTTTATGTGTCGTCTTTTTTTTTTTTTTTTTTTTTTTTTTACAACGTGGCTGAGTTACCGTCTCAGGCGAGGGCAGCATGGTATTTTCTCCCGGAAACTTGGGTTTTTCGTCCAGAAAATCGACCACAGAACACACGCAGTATGGCCTAAGGGTAAAGTACCGTGCACCTAAAATCCTACAACAACAACATAACCTAATAGAAAGTAAAATAAAAGTTTTAATAATTATATGACATTTATTTAGTATGTCTTTATCTAGAAATTGGGCCAGCTAACTCAGTTGTACAATTTCGACTCATTGTAAGAATCTCTTGTCTTCTCAAACTATTAGAATATTGTTATTGCATTTTAAGTAAGATTCATTCAATCATTCTTCTCCCACTATTCATTCAATCCGGAAATATCCTTATATTTCGGATTGAATGAATAGTGGGAGCCACGTCTCGTTCATGGTAACCGTTTTGAGGAAAATAGTGCCATTCATTGCAGCATCTCGAAATAAGCATTGTTTGGCACGTATTGAAACGATACTTGCCAATAAATGCTCTATTTCTTGAATTGTTGGTTCAACGTTTGTTTCAGTTATATACAGGATGTCTCAAAAATACACGGAATAACTTCAGGAATGAGTTTCTCATATAGACAATAAAAATATTTTATATCAACATAGTTCCGGAAATGCTTGGTTTCCAAGTTTTGAAGGTCTGTCAATGACACTTAACTGTTCACATCACCTTATAGTAATTATTCAAAATGACCACCTTCTGCCTGAATACCGGCCTCACATCGACGTCTCATGGACTCGCGAAGACGATGCTAAATTCCTGGCATGTTTCGTATTGTCTCACAACCTGCCACAGTTCGATTGCGGAGAGTTTCCACATTAGCTACAGGGTCGAATACACCACTGACTTTAAATGGCTCCACAAGAAGAAATCTAGTGGGTTTAAATCAGTGGGCTTCTACCTATCCACCGACCAGGAGTCGTAGATCTTGATCGTCCTCTGTCGGCAGCACGAGGTGTAAAGGTCCCATGTTCACAAAGGCGGATATGTTCAAACGTTTTCCTGTCTGGACATCTTCGTTCTGGGAACCTTTCTTGGTACAAACGACGAGCCTTCAGAGCATTGCCGTCCGCCAAACCGTACATAAAATGCATATCCGCTTGCTCCTGATTTGAGTACATGGTCGGAATGGAAAACCACCAGATTCTGTCAGTACCTTGTGATGAAGGAAATCACCTGCGGGAGATAAGACATTCCGTTTAATAACTCGGGAACCAAGCATTTCCGGAACTATGTTGATATAAAATATTTTTATTGTCTACATATGAGAAATTCATTCCTGAAGTAATGCCGTGTATTTTTGAGACACCCTGTATATTGATATTATATACAGGGACCTGTTTGGTCACCTGATATAAATGCCGAGAACTCATCTCAAATCTAAGAAAATGAACAACGTTAGTCAGAGAACAGCAGATATAGTGTAATCTTATGACCATAAGTTAATAATAATCAGCAAAAGCTATCTATTTATGATTTGCTATCTATCAATAATAGTAGGACTTAATATTATGCCAATATTTTGCTGATTATTATTTGGATGTATTGAATGGTGCTAACTCTTGATAACGTACATTAAACGTATCTGTATATGATACGTATAATATATCTGTATAATAATTTTAGTAATAGTTGATATTTTATTATTCTAATTTTAAGGCTTCTCTTTTGTTTATAGCTTAGGGCATACGTACCCTTTTTTTCAGTATTAACTAGCCTGTTTTATATAAAGGCAGATTTTGGTCCAATCCCTCAATATGACATGCTGCGGAGGTGTATTTAAAAAAAAAAAACACCTCTTGCATCATCTGTTCATCTCCTGTAATAGTTTTTCTAGGTGTTCGAATTTCTTCAAACTATCCACTTCTACAGTACCCTGTGGGAAGCTACAATAGATATCACCTTAGCCTCAAGCTCCATTGCTCAGCACCTTGCTGCGCCTCCATAGCCAGGTGGGAAGGAGCAGCAGTGCGTAGCACACGCTTCTTGATTAGACCGGGGTTCGAGCCCGTCACCAACAAATACGGAGGATGCGGAAAGGTCAGGGAATGACCACCGCATATTCCCGGAGCAATATGGCCTTAGTTGCTAATGCTCCTAAAAACCAAAATAACAACAATAACAATCAGCACCTTGCTTCCTGGACAGTCCGTGAGGACTGGACCACCTCTGACCGCAGGGTACTAACCTTCCAACTACACCGTTCACTAGTCACTCAACCAACCAACCGAACTCAACAAAGAAGATATGTCCTGAATAAGGCCGACTGGAACCTTTTTAAGGAAGAATTGACCAGTGCAGCCAGCCGCTTCAATCCTAGCGGCCTCAGCCCAGACCAGCATCAATGCGCAATTACACAGCTCGTCAGTAATGCTGCAAACAAGGCTATCAAAAAGAAGAGATTCACACCTGGTGCTGTCCCCTGGTGGTCACCTGAACTCCAGGCTCTTAGACGCGAAGTCATTTACCGACGAAAACGCTATCAACGTGCAAGAAGAACATGGCCTCCAGAAGAAACAGAGGCTTTACTGCAGCAATATCGAGTGACCAGGAACCAGTATACCACAACAATAAAACAGCGCAAAAGGCGCTCATGGGAAGCCCTGGTAAGCACTGAAGGGAACGCCGATCCCTGGGGGATTGTGTACAAAGTGACCACTAACAGGCTCCCCAGAGGCGAGGTCGTATCAACCACAAAATTACCGAATGGACTGTACACCAGATCGTGGCAAGATACTATCAATAATATTCTAGACGCTATATTCCAGCAGCCTGCTGACCCACACACACCGGAACAGCTACAGCTCTGCACAGAAAATGAAACATATCACACAACTGCAATTGAAGAACCCTTCACTACAACCGAGCTCAACTTAGCTGCATCTAGAAACAGAAACAAGAAGGCTCCGGGCAGAGACATGCTCGATCCAGAAATCGTCCAGAAGGCCATTGAACTTATTCCCACTACAATACTCAACCTGTTAAACCACTGTCTCCACCAAGGATTCTTCCCCACACAATGGAGGACTGCAATCCTTAGATTTATATTGAAGAATGCAACCAAACCACATGATCTGCCACAATCTTACCGGCCCATTGCACTGCTGCCAGTCTTCAGCAAACTTCTCGAACGGATGATCTCCCATAGAATAGAAGCCCACTACAATGACGCTGGTCTCTCCTCACCTAAGCAGTACAGTTTCCGGAAAGGACGCTCCACGATTGATGCACTGGAAACAATCATTGAAGCTGCTACCAACTGCAACTCCAAATACTTTCTACTAATCTCCTTTGACTTTGCTGGTGCCTTCGATTCCCTCTGGTGGCCCAGCGTCCTGGGCAGGCTCCGAAGAGCGCATGTCCCAGAAAACTTATATAGATGCATCAAGACCTATCTCCAGGACCGGCGAGTTGTCGTGCTTGCTCCCCACTGCAGTGTCTCCAGACCAGTCTTCAGGGGATGCCCTCAGGGATCTGTCCTGGGGCCTCTCCTCTGGAATCTGCTGCTGGATGATTTCCTGAACACCAAACTCAACAATGTACAAACCCTGGCCTATGCAGATGACCTGGTCATGCTCTTTTCTGCCAATAACAGAACCCAACTAGAAGCAACTGCCAACCAGGCCATCTCCACCCTTCAAGCTTGGGCAGAGCATAACAACCTAAAGATCTCCCCAGAGAAAACCAATTCGATCCTACTAAAAGGCACCCTTGATTTGAGAAGACCACCCCAAATCAAGGTCAATGGTGTTACAGTAAAACTAAAAACAGAGCTTAAATATCTAGGTTTGATCTTAGACAAAAACCTTTCCTTCACTCCTCATCTAGACCAACTCAGGATTAAGATCAGGAAGTATGCTGCCCAAGTCTCAAGAGTTGCCCGGAAGGACTGGGGGCTTAAAGAAGAGAACGCTGTCACTCTTCTATAAGGCAGTTTTCATCCCGGTTATCACCTATGCTTCTGGAGTCTGCTACAAGAAGGCCAATACCGTAGTAAACAGATCGCACCTAGGAACTATCCAGCGCTCTCTTCTCCTTCTGTTCTCGCGTGCCTGTCGCACTGTCAGCACCCATGCGCTCCAGGTCCTCACTGGATCTCTTCCACTGGACCTGGAGATTGTTCGTCATGGGTTGCTCTTCCTTTGGCTACTTGGTAGAGCAACCCATGACGAACAATCTGTGTGTATATATATATATATATATATATATATACATACACACGCACACACATATATATAAACTAAATAAAAAAAATAATAAAAAAAAAAAGGTTGTGCAAGAGAAAAGTAAGGGAGGAAAGCAGAAGACTGGAGGGTAGGAAACAGAAGTTACTTATGCAGGTTTCACCACTGACCCAGCAAATAATAGAAACGCTGAAAACAAGAGCCTTAATGAACATCTAATAGACACCTGGCAAGAAAGATGGCAGACATCAACTAAAGGCGCTGTCACCAAAAGATTCCTCCCTGATGTCAGGGCCTCCTACCCCCCTCACGCCTGTCTGATTTTCACCAGGACTCTATGCTACCTACCTCCTCACTGGACATGGCTCCTTCCAGAAAAAAAACTACATGACTTCAGAATTTCAGACTCACCCCGCTGCCACTGTGGAGAGGATTAGACGTGGGAGCACCTTGCCCACAGCTGTGAAATCTACGAGGACTTCAGGAGGATCCTAATAACAAAACTACGCTTCAACTACCAAAATCAAGAACACCTCACCCTACAGAATGAAGAAACTTACCGAGCTCTGACTCAATTTGCAATGGACTTATTTACCAGGCAGAAAGCGCTACCACCACCTTAGTATCCGAATCAATAGGTCATAACAACCATGACTGCCAATTGTTGCTACGCATCATTGAGCCATGGATGCTAACGCCTTGGACCAACTTGCACAAGACTTGACCAGCAGTGCAATAAAAGACAGGGTCCACACATACCTTGACAAATTCCTCATCATTGATTTCTGGACAAACTTCTCTCGACCAGACGTGACACATCTCATCAAGAAGAGGCCTAGCATCGATCCCTGGACTTTACCATCAATCTTGGACTCCCGGTTTTGACCCCCCCCACTGTTCGTTCTGATGGACTACTGGACCAGCCTTCAGTCTGAATGCGACACAGACTCACCAAATGGAGTCCCAATGACGGCACCTGAACTAGACCTTACTGAACATGACCCACACACCATAGCGGCAATGGGCATGCCACACTGTCATCAGGGGCAATCTTCCCTATTGGCCCCTTTCTTCTGTTTCCTACCCTCCAGTCTTCTGCTTTCCTCCCTTACTTTTCTCTTGCACAACCTTTTTTTTTTTTATTATTTTTTTTATTTAGTTTATATATATGTGTGTGCGTGTGTGTGTATATATATATACACACACACACGCATGCCCCACTGGTCTAAATCTAAAAACATCAAAATTACTGTCCGACCTATTTGGCCCTAGAACAAGTCCTATCAGCGAACAACCCTACGCTCTGTTAAAATTTCAACCGTTGCTCAAGAAACAGCGATCATCTCATTCTCAAATCTGGTCCTAGCCACTAAAATCCCAGGAAAGTAGGTGGCAGGACGCGCCAGAGTACTCTAGCTACAGTGGTACACCCGGTCAGCCTCCCCGTGGCATGGTGTGGTAACGTCGGGTCCCACTAGGGGCTCGGCGGCTAATAGACCGGAGGAACAAAGGGCACAACACAATATACAGCACATGACCCCCACACACACACACTTCAAATCTCTGGCCCCGATACAATGTACACCCGCGGAGATGGGAGAAATCCCAGGAGCCGTTAGACACTAACATACCTTATACCTTATCCACTTCTACAACACCAGATGGAAGTTTATTCCAACAATCAACTACCCGCTGGCTGCCGCACATTTTCGCACATCTATCCTGCAACAATCCTTCCTCAGTTTGAATTTATTCCTCGTCATTTGTATAGTCTGAGCAAGAAGAAGGATTCCATCAGCATTGATTTTACTCAATCCATTGAGAGCCTTAAACACCTCAATCAGATGTCCTCGCTGGTATCTAGTACTTCAGACTCTGCAGTTTGCCTCAGGCGAAGGCAGCATGGTTCTTTCACCAAGAAACTATGGTTTTTCATCCATCGGACAGACAACACACGCAGTTTGCAGACATATTATATACGGCGCAATATGATCTAAGTCGCTGATGCTCCTAAAACTCTACAACTGCAATTTGCAGACGTGGTCTTTTATGGCTTTTATGCCCTTACTAAGCTCCTTCCTGTTCTCTGAAGTATGTGGATCTGTTGGATCCGCTCCAATAGATCCACATTACATACTTTCTAAAATGAGGCTTCCAGACCTGTGTGCAGTACTCAAGATGTGGCATTGCCTTATACAACGGGATGATTACTTCCTTATCTCTGTTGGCAATCCCGGAATTTTTATGCTTTTTAAAACGGATACATCTGCATAATTGTTTCTAACTGTTCTTACAGACGCCGTGTGACTTTCATCTCGTTTTTAGGCGCAATATGGCTTAAGTAGCCCTTGTGCCAGAAATAACCATACCAGTACTTGTATTGGTATGGTTATTTCTAGCAAAATTCTTGTATATCATTTACAAAACTCTATGAACTGTCCAGGCAACTTTTAGCATTAGTTGAGGCATATAATTCAAGAAAGCAAGCTTATACAGCATCAGCCAATAGAAAAAAAAAAAAAAACCTTCCCATTTCACTCATCCAGTCACTCCAAGTGTTTGTCTAGTTCAGCCTTAAATTTACTTAAGCTATCAACTTCCACAACAACAGATGGAAGTTCCAGCAATCAACAGATTGTTTTTCCTTCTCCCCCGCTAGTGACAATGGCTGAAGCTACCAGCGCGCCCATTGAAAAAGTATGTAGCGTATGTCTAAAAGCTGAGATTCTTACAATTAAATGTATTATTTGTGACCAGTTTTTTCGAGGCTGCTGCACCTCCTTGAATATTAAAAAGCATAGCAAAGCAAAGAAACAAAATTTTATTTGCCTTTCGTGTGCAAAACAACAAGACAGCTCGAAAGAATGAACTGTTCTGATAAACGCGGTTGAAGACATTCAAACTACAGAGCAAATTTTGTCTGAAGAAACGGAAACTCCCCTCTCTTTCCGCAAGGTTGCGGACCAAAACAACTCCCTCATACTCGAAGACTCAATTCAAGACATTCTTGGTTGTGATGCTTGCCCAGAAAATTACGGGCATGGAATACTGACGTTTCCCACAAGGCAGCAAGCTGAAACATCACCTCTAGTTACAGTTGCTAAAAATAAGCTTACAAAGGTGCTCAGCTAATCCATGGAACCTATCTTACAGCAGTTTAGTGCTGAGATCTCTGCAAACTTCTCTGACCAACTACTTCCCATCTATTAACTCATATTCGCCCTACAAGAAGAAAACAACCTGCTTAAAGAGCAAAATATCTCAAAATCCTACACAGTGTAAAGCGCTTGGTGGAGATGGATAGCCTGGAAAATCACACCCGCATGAAGAATAAGGGCTACAGGCCCTCTTCTTCTCCCCCCCTCAACTTCAACAGGTGTGAAGATTAACAAGGCAGTCGATTGCTCTGTATCGTGAGGTCAACTACACTGCCGCCACTCATAACAAAGCCAGTTGTCAGTCCAGCGGTTTGGCAAGTGCAAGTGCCTCTCTGAATACACAGGAAGATGGCGCGGACAACTGTCAGAGCTATGCTGCCTTTGAGGCTCTGTTCCTCTCATATCCCATCATCATGTCCCCCTCAACCTGCTTTTATTTCAATCACTGCTGAGCAAATCATCAGCGAAAGCTTAAGAGAAGAAAACAAGATAGCAGAAGTATCCCACAGACTACAGGACTCCAGTTTTAATAGTATTTCGCATTCGCCTTTGCCATAAACAAGTGGCAACACCTTGAATGGGACCCCACACTACTGGTAATAATGTCTGCCAGTGTACAGCACCTTACTTTTCTAATCGCAAGGATCCTGGTACTGACGTTCGTAGCACATCCAACCCAGATTTGAATAGGCTGGCCAGATATAATATTACAGCCGTTCCTACAGGAGAGAATATCTTTATCTCCAGGTTAGGCCCTGCGACGCAGCCCAGTAATATCAAAGACATGTGTGAAACTGAGTTTGGATTAACAGTAAAAGTTAAACAATTAAAAACGAGGCACCCTTCTTACGCCTCATTCGGTTGTCACGTGCCCAATGGGCCAGTCCTCGTAGCTACTGAATTTTCACGACTGGCCGGCAAGGTCGCTCGTCAAACCATACAGGGATAGATGGATGATAAAATCAAGATCAAATAGTCCTATTGAAACATCACAGTAGCAACCAAATCCTCCCCCTTCTCTGAGACAGGCGATCGACAGCGTGCGGTGTTTTTCCAGAACGTTCGAAGCATTTCCAACAAGCTTCCTGCGCTACAAGCCTGCATGATGATGGCTGACTTTGGCTGACTTTGACTACATTTTCCTTGTTGAAACGTGGTTATGCAATAACAGGCACCTAAACATTCTCGCTAATCCGCTTGGATACAAATGTGTTGTCACTGGAAGATCTGAAAAACGGGGTGGAGGAACCATGATCCTGTATAGAATTATCATTAGTAGAGGCATACGATGCAAGAAAGCAAGCTTATGTAGCATGCATAAGCTTGCTTGCAACATACGTATAAAGATGATTATCAGTCTACAAAGGAACACCTCTCCAAATCAGATCATTTTGAAGCCATTTGTTCTACATTTTTCAATGGGAAAAGAAAATTACAAATCTGTCTTATATACCTGCCTCTTGAGCACACCAGAGATTCAAGAAATGAACACTTTGCATGGCTTACCATTAATCTCAATCCAGCTGTAGATACGATTCTGTTAGAAGATGTCAACATGCCAAATTTTAAAACATACCGACGCAGAAAATAAATCTTGTCTCTCTTCTTGCACAACTTAATCTGAAACAGCTGATCACTCCAGCAACTAGAGGGAATCAACGATTAGATGTTGTCTGTTACAATACACTCAGCATTAGATTAGCAGACAACTTGTTTTGCTTTAAGTCAGACCACAGTCCCATAGCTGTAGAGATCATACTCAATATTGCTGGAACCAATCAGAGGGACGGCGGAAATTTTAACGGCATGCACAGAACGACCTTTTCTTTAAAATATGGCCGACCGGGCTAGCCGAGTGGGTAAAGTACCTGCCCGGTAACCCAAAGGTCGCGGGTTCGATTCCCGCCTCGGGCTTGGATCAAAGTACTGCAAAAACCTTGGGAGGTGCAATATGGCCACAGAAGCCGATGCGCCAACAACTACCAAATCAAAATCAATCAATCAATCTTTAAAATATATCAAGCCAAACATCGTCCTCAAAGAACTTCGAGAATACAAATGGCGAGAACTAAACACGAAGCCGGCAGAGGAAGCTCTCCAGCCACTGGCCGTAAAACTCATAAAAATTGCCTATGAAGGAGCATCGAGGGTCATAAGGATAACCGGGAAATCCAAAAACTGGTTTAAATAAAATATGTCTTAAACATATATTTTATTTAAACCAGTTTTATAAAATAAACCATATATTTTATTTAAACACAGATAAAAAAACATTTTATCTGTGGATAAAATATATTTTATCCACGGATAAAATATGTCTTTCATAAAAAGCAAAGACTTTACAGGAAGTGGCTGAAGACAGGACATCCTAATGACTACATTCTGTACAAAAAAGAGAGTCCCAACTTCATAAAGCTGAAAAGACAAGCACATTACGCAGCTGTATTATCAAGGCTCAAATAGGGGAAAAAAGATCGTTGGTGATAACAGAAAAAAAAAGGGTCTTATGACTGCCAAGGTCTTTACCGAATGGTCCAAGAAGACATTTGGACAACCTCCCGCGCCCAACCAATTAGCAACCGAAGAAAACAGGAAGAGAATAACTGACCTCCTTCACCGATTCGCAGAAGAAGAATCCATCTCAAACTTGCTAAGAAAGACACCTCTAACAATCATCACATTTACCAAATAAAACCTCATGAAAGCCATAAATGAACTTCCTAATAAAGCAACTGTTGGTCCTGATAACTTCCCTCTTTTCATGGCAAAAATCAGCAGCCCTTACATTATTGAGGTGTTGCATCACACCTTCAATGAAATAATTCAAAAAGGCACTCTCCCCTATATATGGAACAGCTATATAGTCAGGACTATTCCCAAAATAAAGAAACCAAAAAACGTCAAAGACTATAGACCCATAGGCATAAGTTTCACCATCTTGACAATTTTTGAGAAGACCCTTATCTCAGCTCTCACCCAACACTGCTTCTGGCATCGTCCTCTGCACCTACACTCCGTCTTATCTGAATGATCAACTGTCACAAATCTCCTTGAGTCCCTTTTCTGGATGCAGAAAGCTCTCAACAATAAGTAACAGCCCGATATTATCTTCCCAGACATATCCTCAGCTTTTGACAATATCTCGATAACGGCTCTGGAACAAATTTTATCTTTCTACTTCAAAATACAAGGCAATCTCCTGAAGACTTTATGTAACATTCCGAAGGAAAGATGCCTCATAATCTGTAATGCCGATTTTATTGCCCATTACTCCATTTCGCAGGGAGTGCCACAGGGAGGCGTTCTCTCCTCACTGTTATTTGCTACAGCTCTGGAACAATTTTTGACGTGAATATGATGTGTCTTTAAATTCGGTCCGGTATAGGGTTTCTCTAAGAAAACTCTAGCGACCAAAAAAATGGCAAGATTTGTCGCACTTATATTTCGTAAACTACAAATGAAAATATAATGATTTAAATTTTGTTGGATAGAGGGTTTATGTCTATATCTCAAATGGTGGTAGTGGGGTGTGCAGCGGTGAAGGGAGTAGCGCTTGCGCGTGAACACTGAAAATGGCGACGCCGCGCGGCGTTTGGGCAGTGTAACTTTGGATTGCGAACAGATAGGACGTTGAAATTGGTGACAATTTCTAGAGAATAACAGGATCTACAATATTATTTAGCAATAATAACCGATAAAATAAAATTTGTAAAGTTATAAGCCGATAAGTGTGCTGAGTTGAAGAAAATTTTCATAATGTCGAAAAAATTGCAGGGCCGGCCAGAGTAAAATATAAAGCTACTGGGTACCTGGTCTGCCTCCCCGGGGAAAAGTGTGGTAACGTTGGGTTCCTACAGGGGCCCAACGGCTAAATGGCCAGAAGAACAACAGAACATAACACTACACACGTACCAACTCACACAGTTTTAAAATCTCTGGCCTTTCACAGCGTTTTGTATCACACAATGTAAAATACGCGGAGATGGGGGGGGGACCCCCTAGTGCCGTTAGACACGAACACACTTTACCTCAATCGTACAGAGAACCTCTGGAATGGATTGGATTATCCGGTGCGTGTCAGGAGAGACTGCGCAAAAAACAAAGCTCAAATGGTTTGCCGCTTTGAACGCGGAATGTCCGAAAATATCTGAGGACATTTACAGAAGACTGCCTAGTGGAGAGTATTCTGTGGAAACTAGAAGCTGTCATAAAGGCTGAAGGCTTCAGCGCATGTTATTGTTGTTTTTGTTTATACTCCGGCACGACCATCAGGTCAGTGGAGTTTACAGTAAATCAACCAATGCAAATATTAATCGTATTTAGCAGTCACCGGCTTGAATCCCGGTCCACTCAAAGAGCATGTGCTACTGTTGCATTAATGGCAGTGTACTGTATATCAATATATATTTTATGAGAAAAAAATGAATGCAGAACTTAATCCATAAAGAAAAAAGGAATAGAAAACAGAATGGAAGTAAACAAACAAATAAAAAAAAAAAAAAAAAAGAGGGAAAAATCATATATGTTGCACAAGCCATTTTTATATTGGTTACTCTAAGTGTTAGAGCCAGCTCGATTTTACATGTTTATTTATTTAATATACATTCCGAATTATTCATACTATATTGAAATACAGAAAATACCGACAATTTTTTTCCTCGTCAGTAAACGCACGCGCGTTTAAATAAATCTTCCATGGGAAATACCTATATTTCTGCTATTTTGACGCGGGAAAATTCTCATCTTTTCTATTGAATTATAAGACCTTTCCACTTGAAAATAGATTACAACTAGTCCCCATGTTATGATATTATGACCTGTATTACCCAAGGCCAGACACTCCTTATTTCAATGGAAACTGCTTGCACAAAAGGTTGAAACGACCGGTGAAATAAACTCAGGTGTAAGTGTATCTTGAGCGGGATGTATCTTGAACTGGTACACGGATAAACGTATTAAAGAAAGAGAGCTTTAACACTATACGTTATTTTAGTTTCTAGGCGTGCAGGATTGGTTTAGAAATATGAGGTGTAGAAATTTCAGGAAAAGTGAATAATATTTTCCTCCTGGCTAATTTTGCAATGAATGCAGACTCGAAAATATTGCCAGTTGACAACGTAACAAACCGCAAACACACCGTGTTGCATGCTTATGAGAAAACACATGATTTTGTTTTTGTTTTCTGGCTCTTTATTTAAAGTTCCTTTATATTTCCGTGCGTGAGATAACAGTTTACATTATTGTATTCAATATCGTGCACAGAGTTGCCCATTACAAGCAGTAATGGTTTTAATTTTCTAATGGTTCTTCAAACGAACAGAAACTACATATTAAAGTACTTTGCGTTGAAAAAAATTATAATAAATAAATCATTTCTGGGATTGAACATTTATCCCAGTGCTGCACATGTAAATTCACTCTCTCAGCGTGAAATTTAGGCCCTTTGAATCATGTCATTACTTGCGACCTTTGACTAATTTGACCCATACCTTACGGAGCTTATTTTAAAATACTATATGAGATAGGACGATGAAACATTGTCCTAACTATGACATTATAATTCTTTGTATAACATAAAAGTGTAGATCTACATGCACACTTACTACAATTATGCCGACTGTTGTGTATACAATAGTTTGATTAACAGTGTTATGTGCATCACAAGGGAACCTACCCTCCCACCGAAGAAGGACCAAAAAAATATATTTGTAATTAAAAAAAAAAAAAAAAACTATAACTATATTGTAACACTTTTAAACAAAACATGGCTTTATTTGAATGTTTATCACACTATTACACTTTTACATAAATTACAATGGGATAATAACATAAAAGCAATCAAATAAATTTTGCTTTATCATAAATATAAGAATAAAAAGCTAACAAATTTTATTTAGTATAGTATTCTTAATTTTATTGATAGTGTATCTTGTAACAATTTAAACTTACAAAAAATGATTTAGGAGTAATAAAATTCTAATTTTATTTTTTTGTTACCATTATAAATAATCGCGTTATCTTATCGCCCACGCATGTAGTGCTCTGGGTGAAAAAGGTCTAAGTTCAAATGCAGTTAATGACTCGAAGAACTTTAATGGGCTTTTTCCACTACGTGGCTGAGTTAGTCGGTCTCAGGCGGTCCCAATGAGCAAGCCAAAAAATGGGAATGAAGTGGTGTGGTCATAACCCATGTTTTTATTCGAATAATTTGCATAATGTGCAGCTCTGTAAGGTGGTAGATCGATTTCTATTGGATACTCGGAATTTGCATTTGCCAGGATACCTATTATATCAAATATTCGGCGACACTGTTCACAATAAGATATTCATGAAAAACGTTTTGTTCTGTTAATTTTGTCGAACAGTGTATAAGTTTGACTATTCATGGTGGATTCAGTAGTAAGAAAAGGTGGGGAGGATATGTTGTATGAAGTAATGAAATTTTTGGGTACGCAGCAAGAATATACCAAGCTCCTTGACATAACGTGGAGTCAATAATGTCCTCCGCATACACATTACTCGGAATCCCTCCATTTGCTATGTGGCAGACTAGAAGCAGCGGGATTATACGCTAGCTGATTCGGAGGCCTCCTTGAGAGTTACCAGCGGGTGCATAGTGTTAGGGTTAGGCTCCACCTGTGGTTTCCCACATCTGCGCCGTACGTACGCTGTGAAGACGTACAGTACCACTGTAAATGCCAGAAAAGTGTTGTGTGTTGAATGTGTAGTTTTATGTTGGGTTCTGTTGTTATGTCCTGGTATTTGGCCGCAGGGAACCTGGTGGGACCCCACATTGCCCGCACACACCACTAGGAGGTAGCCAGGCTGCCCATTATTCTCTGGCTTGTCTCTGCCAGGGTCGCCTGAGTTTCCTGGACAAAAAATAAATAAATAATTTTTAAAAAAATTTTAAAATAATAAAAAAAAGAATAATAAAAATAAAAAGTAATGAAATAGAAGGGTTACTGCCTATGGAGATGCAAGTAGGGGTAGGAGTATATACTGCATTCCTGGACTACATTATATACTACAGCAGGGGTCGGCAACCTGTGGCTCGAGAGACGCATGAGGCTCTTTAACTTTTATCTCTTTAACGAGAGGGATGACAGCATCGCGTTGACCAGGAATCAGGTATCCCATGAACTCTGTCCTCTCAGTGTACAACAGGGTAATTACCTCCTTCTCCCTGCTGGCAAAATTCCTGTGTATCACCGACAGAACCGCATGAACTGTCCTAACAGTCTGTTTGTGCTGCTCAGTGACAGTTTCGTGTCAGACTGTACAGTTAGCTCTAGGTCTTTTTCGTTCTCCACTACTCTGAGTCTTATAGAACCCCATTGGTATGTTATTCTATAATTACTTTTATCCAGATTCAGTACCTTGCATTTATCAATAGTAAACCTTGCCTGTCACTTTTCAGACCAATGTGCCTAGTTCCTTTAGATCTTGTTGCAGTTGCCTGCCCTGATTCCTGTCACTAACTACTCTACCAACCTTTGTAACATCTGCAAACTTAGAAAAGAAGCTTGTCCTCTTATCCATTGCTCTTCATGGATAAGAGGAGACATGACTTGATTTCTCTGGGAGGGATGAAGGAGGCTGTGAGATTCTGGACCAGTACTGGGGAAGATTGCAGGCTGCTGTGAATTAACCAATTCATTAGGTAGAGTTCATCTAGGTTGCGAGTAGAAAGACTGAGTTACCTGTGAGAGGGAACATTCAGTGAAGAGGCAAGGGGATCTTCAGGGGTGTAAGTAACTGCACTATCGTGTCGTTCCCTGAATGGCCCTATGTCTGACCCTAGTGGGTCAGAAGGAGACATCAGCTGCTGCTGCTGCTGACGCCTCGAAAGCAGATGTGTCATAGACTGCCTCGAAGGCGAAATATTGGCCCGACCTTATATGTAGCTGTAGGATCTTGAGTATGAAATTTAACTTCTCCTCTAGTACTTGGGCTTCATGTTGCTGGAAGAGGGGTTTGTTATTGTTTGTTGTTATTTGGTTTTTAGGAGCATTAGCAACTAAGCCCATATTGCTCAGGGATATGCGGTGGTCATTCCCTGACCTTTCCGCATTCTCCGTATTTGGTAGTGACGGGCTCGAACCCCGGTCTAATCAAGAAGCGTGTGCTACGCACTGCTGCTCCTTCCCACCTGGCTACGGAGGCGCCGGAAGAGGGGTGGTCTGTGGTGCTGAATGAGAGACAGAAAGATTCTTCTGGCTGGTGCAGCAGGGAATATCGACATCCCATTGTCTATAAAATGAGAACCTAGAATATGGTCCAGTATGAAACCAGGAGGTGGGCCTTTTCCCTTTGTTGGAAAAACAGCGGCCTGGCCGAGTTATTGTGTTGCAACCAAGTTTTGAGAGGGGGGGTGGGTGATGTACTGTTTTTCCTTACGGATTGTTGATTGAATTCCTCACAGGTGTGCAAGGGATTTAATAGATCAGGATCTGCATGAGCACTTGGAGGGCCAGAAACCTAAAAAAATTTCAGTAACTGCCAAGGGCTATTGGCTGTTATTGTTTAGTTGTTGGCGCATCGGCTTCTGTGGCTGTAATGCACTTCCCAAAGTTTTTGCATTATACTGTTATCCAAGCCCGAGGCGGGATTCGAACCCGCAACCTTTGGGTTGCCAGACAGGCACTTTACCCACCTGGCTAGTCCGGTCGGCGGGACTACTCGTCCACACCACGGGAAGGTGGGCCAGTTCCAGTAGAGCACGTAATGCTTCAAAAGAGACTCTGACCCACCTGATGTTGCCAAAAGATGGGCCAGATTCCTCCGGGGGTCCCATTCCAGAGGAAAAGAAAGGAGCGAGAGAGAGAGAAGAAAAATAAATAAATAAATAAAAAATAATAATAATAAAAAAAAAAGAAAAAGAAAAAAGGAAATTAATAATAATAATAATAATAAAATAATAATGATGATAATAATAATAATAAAATAAACACAACCCGTGGTGCTGGTTAAAAAAAAAAATCCTTAGCGAGAAAAAAAAAAAAAAAGAAAGACACGTTGGGATAAAAAAAAAATAATAATAATAAATAAACAAATAGTAAAAAAAAAAGAAAAAAAGAAAAAAAAAGTAGTCTTCAATAAGTACTCTTGTATTTAGAATAATTCAGATGTGGAACTGTTGACCTTTAGGATCAGTGCAATGATAATTCATGCAAACATGAACCATAGAAGAAAATAAATCAGAGAAGCAAACTATATTGTCTCGCTTACACAATTGTATTTGGTGGATTATTTTGGTGCGCTACTCTGGCGTTGATTCTTTTTCTGAGAGCAAACACCTCGGAGGCAAAGTTCTGAAGAGCTGAGTGATGATTCTTATTATGCAGAAGCATTTCCTCTTGCCCTGGAGAGAGATCTGGAACGTCAGTTCGGAGCTTCACCCTAAGATCGTCGTAGATTGCATACAGTTAAAGAGCAGGTGACTCCAATCTTGTGTATACCCGCAGCTGCAGAGATCGGTGTGATGCAAGCGAAACTGAAAGAGTTTTTGATTGAGAGAGCCATGTCCAGTTACCAGAAAGGAAGTTTCCATAGTTAAAGAGCACCAGGAACCGATTTAGAGAGTAAGGTCACATCAGGCAGGAATTTTCTTGTCATCGCTCCAAGTGCGGTGGTGTCCCATCTGGTCTGCCAGATGCTAATTACCTCGTTAAAGCATCTGGATTTCTCTTTTTTAGGATCTTCATTTAAATTTAGCTGGATACCAACTAATTCTGAAGGTATTTGTTTTTGTGTCGAAAGCAGATGCCACGAGAGATGACAAATAGATCCAATGGGAGGGACCCCGCAATAACTTGCACTGTTCTACAGACTCTGAGAATAGAGAGGAGCATGCTCCGCTGGATGGAATTCAGTTTTCACCTCATTTTGGAATTGGTGGCCCAATGAAACCAACCAAGCTCCTGCTGCATAGGTGACTATGGGCAGGAAAACAGCATTATAGTAGAGAAAGAGTGACTTCCTAGAGAGACTCCACTCCCCTCTGGAAATTCGAATAATTGACCCTGTGAACTTTTTGATTTTAGTACTTATGTGAATCAGATGAGGATAGAAGGAAAGCTTAAGGCCAATAATGACGCCAAGGAGCTTTGCCTCAGTGATTATAGGAAGCCACTTGCCAAAAATTTTGACTAGGGGAGGCCGCCTGAGATCCGCTTTGGTGGATTTAAAAAGCATCATTTTTGTTTTCACTGGATTAATTTTAAGTTCGTTAGTCAATGACCAGGTGGAAAGGTCAGTTAAAATCCGGTTTGCATTCACCTCCAACACTGCACGAGAACTGCCTGAGACCACAATTGTCAGGTCATCGGCGAAAGCAAAAATGTTTTGCAATTCTGGAGAGAGCGGCCCAGCCAGTCTTGAAGCACAATGTTCCAGATAAGGGGCCCCAGGACTGAACCTTGGGGGCATCCTCGAAAAACCTTCCTAGAGACTTGGAGGAATTTTGACTTGACAATTATTGAGCGGTCAGAGAAATAGTTTTGAAATAATTTGTACATATGAAAAGAGTATCTGGCAGACCGGAGATGTTCAAGGGCGCTGTCCCACCAGACAGTGTCGAAGGCGCCCTCAAAGTCGACCATACTAGCTAGTTCAAACTTGGATTTAGAATTTATAATGTGCCAGACAAAGTCAGACAACGCCTCCTCGCAAGAATGACCTGGGGTGAAGCCATATTGACAGGGAGGAAAGAGATTTTGTTGCTGAAACAGAGCTGGTAGTCGAAGAGCCATAAGCTGCTCCAAAATCTTTCCTAGATTAGCAAGCAGCACAATTGGTCTGTAAGCACGTGGATTTGAGGCAGGCTTGTCTGGCTTTTTGATAAGACGGAGCAAAGAAACCTTCCAAACAGAAGGAAAGATGCCTTCCATGAAGCATTTATTGAAGGGCAAGAGCAAGTAGAGAGGTGTTAATTTTAACAGCCGGCGAATGAACACATATTCAATCATATCCATTCCTGGACACTTCTTCACATTGATCTTCTTGACCACTGAGGTAAGTTCCTCTAAAGTAAATGGCTCGGTACGTTCCTCAATGGTGTACTTGTTATTTGCCTCCCGAATTGCCATATGCTCTGGAGAATCTTCATAAGGATTATCCATAGGAAATAAGTTGTCAAGAATTTGGTTGATAGAGTCTGTCCAGCCAGAGGTTTCATGAGTCTCAGTGGTAAAGTACCAAGGACATCAGAGGTAAATGTTCTCTCCCGAGATATCTTGTACATGAGGCCCCATGGGTTTTTGCTGTTGGATTCTTTTACAAAGATGGTCCAGGTTTCTCTTTTTCTCGTTGCAATTGCTTTACTGAAGGCATTTTTTTTGCAATGTAGTCATTATATAATAGCATAACGTCGTCAGCAGGCCAGTTGCGGTGTCTCTGATATAACCATCGAGCGCGGTGAACTGATTTGCGAAGAGTAGTAAGGTCCTGGGACCGCCAGGAGCGGACTTTAGAGCGGATGGTCTTCGTCTTTGCTGATTTATAGGAGGCTTTTATAAGAGATTGTTGAATAAGTTGGGCTAGATTTTCTGCAGAAGTTAAGCTGAAGCTGTCTGGAGTGTTTGATGAAAAGTCATTAGTGATGGAGGCATTAAAAGAGTCCCAGTCAACAGTTTTTGTGCAGAACCAGACGAAGTCTGGTGTTCTAGGTGAGTTGCAGCTATTAGGTGCATCGATAGAGATGTGGAACACAATGGCTCTGTGATTTGCTGAGTGTCTAATCTGGAATTGTAACCCAGTCACTGATGCGTGAATTTAAGTCACTGTGGTGAGTGTAACGTCAGTGTTCTACTCACCAGTTGAGCTGCAATAGGTGGAGAGCTGACCTGGTCGATTATGGATTGCTAGGTTGTGATTTATAATAAAGTCCTCAAGAAGAAGACTTTGGGCGTCAGAAACAGCACTGAACCAGAAATGGGACTTTGCATTGACATCCGAAGTAATCAGGATATTCCTAGAGCCAAGGAAATTAAGCGCGAACTCCAAGAAGTTTAATGAGTCGTTTAAGTCTGCAGAAGGGGAACAGTAGATTTACAGAAGATAGAAGGAGAGAGATGAGAATGTGATTTGCACACAAGTTGCCAGTTTGTTACAGAGACCATGAACAACGACAACATCTAAATCTCTGTTTAAAATGATGAGGCATGTTTTAGGGTCTTGGGGCACAGGTTGTACCACTCGAGCATAAATGGAATAGCCCATAATCTTGGAGATATGCCAAACTGACCCTTCGAGAAGTATGGCTCCTGGATAGAAATCACGTCCACAGCGTTTTGCTCTGCAGCCAGCCGAATCTCATCCGCGACGATTCGCGACTTATGTCCATTGATTTGAAGAACTTTAAGTTTAAGGTTTTGTGGAGTGCTGAGGAAAGAATGAGAGTGAACATAATCAGGAGACGTTTTGTTCTGATTCACCTGAAATGCAGAGTTGTTCGGTATCAGCAGTTCTGAGCCGTATCATTTCCAGGGCACGTTGGTATTCAGGGCAGTTTGTATCTCTCACCGAGTGCTGTGAAGCCCTCTTGCGCCCCTTACAGTTAATCCAGATAGGCTGTTCCTCTTTGTGTGGACATTCTGCAATGACGTGCCCACTACGGGCACAATGACTACAGGTTGGAGAGTTGTGAGTGCAATGTTGTGTGGTGTGCCCGTAGCCTAGGCAAAGAAAGCATTTGGTTACTATCGTAAATGCTTTAAACTTATGGGAGCCACAGCCAAGGAACACCCGTTCACGGGATAGTACTTCTTTATAAATCTTTGGTGTAAAGCTGATCACCATATGATTAGTCGAGGATGAGTTTGATTTGGTGTTGAACTGGAACGTAGTGCCCTCCTTTATTTCCTCGTATGAGAACCCTAAATCAATGACGTTCTTAAAGTAAAGGTCCCCTAAGAAGTCCTCATTTGCGTAGTTTTTGGGAACGCCATAGAATATAATGGCAGGATCTGATCGTTTTGGAGCAGAAGTGGCGACGCCAGCAGCAGAGAGTGACGCAGAGGAGGAGATAGTATTGAGATCTTGCTTGGACGCGGTTTCCACGATGACTCCGCGATTTCTTATCGCTCTGAGGGATTTTACTTTAACCATCTTGAAATTGCTTTTGAGCGTTTTGGATACAAATTCCTTCACCTCATGGCTAGTTTTCAGTTCGCTGGTGTCATTGGCTCTCAGGAGAAGGACATTTTGTGGTGGTTGGGTTTTGGGACCAAATTGAAGACTGTTTGGAACCGAGGATGTGGAAGGTTTGTTGGAACCAGAAGAAGGTGGGGAGATGCCCTTCCTCAGAGCTTCTGCAAATGATGGAGCGGGATCTGGGATATATGAAGATGTAGGTGGGTTTATAGTGAATGTGTCTAAGACTTTTTCGAGGATGATCGCTCGGATCCTAGCTCATTGTTGATGGCGCGTAGCTTTTCTCGTTGTCGATTAGCAGCTCCGTGGCAATTATCTCCACGCTTGACCACAGGTCATGGATGTAGTTCGCTGCTGTTTTTGTGAGTCCGTTTGCATTGAAATTAATAAAAGATATCAGTTCTTTATGCAGCTTAGAGATGATTTGGTGACGCTGTGGAGCATCCTCAAGGCTGTTATTTTCTGCAATTCCAGAATAGGAAGAAATCCCTAGCCTGGAGGAAGAACTGAGGCGAGAAGCAAATGTGCGGTCCAAAACAGATGCCGCAGCAGGAGTAGCTGGAGGGGGATCCTTGGAAGAAACAAGGTTGATACCAGGAGAGTCAGCATCAGAGCGTCCAGGAGGACTTTCCACTGCCTCTAAAGACTTTAGCTTAACTTGTTCATCTGCAGAAGCAGCAGTCTCACACCGGAACAAAAGGAGCTTCAGTTGCTTCTTGCTCTTATTCTTTTTTTTATTATGTGAAAGATGGGGAGTCCTCCGTGGTCCTTAGGCAGAAGAGGAGGAAAATTATCAGATTCATCCTCACCGGATGAAGAGGAGCTGTCATTAGACGTCATTATTTGCACAATCAATATAAATCAAACTGAATCAATAATAATTCTATAAGTCTAGTTCTGGGCTGTAGCCCAGAACTAGACTTATAGAATAGTACCTCGTCTAAAAAACTCCACACATATTCCGGAATATCGAATGCTTATTTTCTGAAAACATTCAGTTAGTGCACACGAGTTATTTTATTATTTTTTTTCCCTCTTTTTTTACGTCGAGAAGGAAGTATCCGGTGAAGAGAAGAGGCAGGGAGTAACAGTCTTGAAGTAATTAGTCAGGTTAGCAGCATGATGCGCAGGCCTGTCTCGTAAGCCAGACTGGTGCGAGAAATAGGTCAGAATTGTAAAATTTGCACATTTGAAGTAATTGTCATAAATGATATTGACGAGGGTATCCAAGAAAGCTACCAAAATTTGCAGATGATTTTTGAAGGCGGAAAGGGTGGTTAACAATTCGAGCGCCACCATGTTGCTTCAAAAAGATTTGGACCCCTCGTTTGTATTATGTATGGTTCGAAAAATAACAAATGAATATTAAGGCTGCTAAATTTAAGGTTACGCGTTAGGGGCACCGAAATCCTTGAGTCTTATATAAGCTGGGGGGGCCAGGAACTAAAAGTAGTTCAGGACGGAAAAGATTTAGGCGTTATGGTTCAATCTGACGTGAAATTTTCCATGCAGTGTACACAGGCGGTTAGGAAGCACATAGTGTCCTGGCTTTAATTTATAGGAGCTTTGCTAGTAGGGAGAGGGACGTCATTATCCCTTTATACATGACGATGGTAGACTGCATTTGGAATATTACATTCAGGTCCGGAGACTACACCTAATAAACGACATGAAACTTCTGGAGTGGGTTCAAAGAACGGCGGACAGATTAGTAAAGAGTGTAAAGAGTGTAACACACATGAAGAACGGCTTAAATGATGTAGACTGTAAAGTTTGACAACTAGACATCTGAGGGAAGATTTGATTTAAGCGTATAAAGCGCGTAAGGAATTGAATAAAATTAATGAGGAAGGTATGTTCTCCCTCATAGGTGAGACAAGAACCAGGGGACGCAAATATAAAATCTCAGGGAATAACAGGCAACTTATCCTGAATAAGTTGCCTTCCAGCGTGATAGAGGAAGTGAGTCGTGTTAAGTTCATGGCAGAATTGGATGGTTACCATGTGGGAATGCGAATAGTAGGAATATTTTGTTTTATTATTTTATTTTATATTATTATTATTTGTTATTTATTTTATTTATTTAATACGAAATGTGACCCAAATCGTTTGTTTCAAACACTCTGGGAAGTTGCATTGATGGAATCGAGATTTTCTAAAAACTTTTCCCTGTGAAAGTAACTGAACCGCGCATCCTAGAGTTAATTTCAAGATCATTTAAAGCAACGAAATCACTGAAAGAATTGATAGCAGTCTGAAGATTATCTACATCGATTTGACAGTTGATTGACGAGTAAAGTTTGACATCGCCAGAATACATTAATATTTTGATATTATCTCTCTCTCTTTACAAAGTGCGATAGCATTTCTTGCTAAATATCATGAGTAGAAGAGGCCCAAGTTCTGATCTATGTGGAAGTCCTTGAGGCTGTCGCAGACATTCTCTCAGATATTCCAGACAAGCTGTGCTTGCTACCTGGGAGTCGAAAACACTGATGGAACTGATATTCGGGTGACACTCTAGTCAAGTGGACCCAATTTCGGCGAAGTCCGGACTGTGACAGCCAAATCCTCTGCTTCACTTTCACGATGGTGGGACTGTTAGTAATCCTGGGTATAACCCCCATTCCAAGTACACTGTGGGTGACCACTCAGGTGTGAATCAACGTAAGCAGGGGGCGAGGTGTGCCGCCCCTCTGTGTTACCAGGCAATACTAGGTGATAGATGGCTCATCAATCGGTGCAATACCACCACTTTGCTTATTGGGGGCTTGAAGTGGTGGAACACGTGTTTAGCCTCCATAACTAAGTTCCGGTCAACCATTCCCCATCTCTTCCATCATGCAGTATGATTGATGTATTTTGAGGTTATGATGAACATCATGGCGAGATCCAAACTTCCTTACATTTCGAGGGTACAGCTCAAAACGGTGTTCGCAGGCCGGCCGCTAGTTAGTACACCAGAGCTAACCTGTTGGTAACTCTCTAGGAGGCTTCCGGATCATCTTGCTACCTCTACTCTGCCAGATAGTGACTGGAGGGAGTCCGAATAGTGTGTATGCTGGGGAGGGACATTGTCGAGGTCACGTTATATCAAGGCTCTGGGTATGTTCTTACCATGTGTACGCCGTATCCAAAAATTTCATTACTTCATACAGCATATCCCCCCCTCACTTTTTCTTACTATTGAATACACCAGTGGCGTAGCTACCATGTAGGCAGGCAAGGTAATTGCCTCTGGGCCCCGGCCCTTTAGGGGCCTGGCGTCTTTGGCTGTCTCCTCTTTTTGCAATTTTCATTAATTAAGTAGAGGCCCGAACATGTTCTTTGCCTCCGGGCTCGAAAAAGGAATACTGGAATACACCATGAATTGTCAAACTAATAGAGCAAACCTATCTGCGAAAAGATCTAAACCTCCCAAACACTTCCTTGTTCATTTCACAAATATACGTGGTCTCAGTTCTAATCTCAATGATGTCCATTTCCATTTAGCCAAACCCCATATACTTTTTCTTACAGAATCTCAGTTATCGGGTGATTCAACCACTGCTCATCTCAGATGCCCAAATTATTCGTTATATGATTCTTTTCGCCTCAAATGTGGTGCTTGTGCATATGTCCGTTCCGATATTCCCTTTCAGAGATTTAGTAATTTGGAATCTCCTCTTTTCTATCTTCTCTGGCTTAAAATCTCTCTACCTCATTCTATCAAATTCATCTGTTGTCTCTACTGTTCTTCCAACTCCACTATTCACTTGGAACTCTTTGACTTCCACTCTTTGCAACTTGACTTTCTCCAGTCCAACTTTCCTAACAGTGAGGTAATTTTCCTTGGTGATTTTAATGTTCACAACTCCAGCTAGCTTCCGTTTTCTGAGGCTTTTGCAATTACTAATAACCTCGCACAGATTGTTCATTTACCTACCAGAATACCGGACAATTCTAACTATCTCGTCGGTTTGCCTGTTTTTCTTGACGAAAAACCCGAGTTTCAGTATTGTAATTTATATTGATACGTTGGGGTGAAAAAAGAAAGAAAGAAAAAAAATACTACGAAGGCATATACGGCGATATAGTGGCGAAACTATCATACTACCGGGTTCGCCCTCTCGAGAACCAACGACTGGTTTGAAATGATTGTTAAAATTCATATAGGACCGCCCTCGTGGATAGCACACCTGGTAGAGTCGCTGTTCTTCCCATACCGGGTGCAAAAGACCTGAGGTGGAATCTAGTCAATGACGCGAGGAATTTTTATGGGCCTTTTTCACAACGTGACTCAGTTAGTCAGTCTCAGGCGAGGATAGCATGGTGTTTTCCTCCCGAAACTCAGGTTTCTCGTCCAGCAAACAGCAATTCGACCGCAGCACACACGGAATTTACAGACCAACCAACCACGTCGGATCGATCGATAATATTGCGATGGTGTGGGGGCGTAATGTATATTTTTGCCTCTGTGGCAATCCTGATAAAGGCGTTGATTATTTCATGGTTGTAATGTGTAGCGGTATCAAAACAAAGAGATGGGAGTCGGATAAAATATTACAATCGTAACGGACGAGAATGGCAGTTTTCGCACGAAAAATCTTTATATATGATAATGAGTTCTTCCAAAAGAAATCACCTAGTAAATTCAAAACACACTCCCGACACAATAATAATTTGGCAATAACCCTAATGATGAGAACTGATGAGAACCTCAGTTGCATATCTCAATGCATAATCTGATGAGAACAAAAATGAAACCGATGTGAAATAAAACGAAACTGTTCTAAATGGGATAATCTGTGCTAAGCACATACATTATGTGCTTAAACTACTAAAGGGAAAAATTATGAGAAAAGCATAGTCAAAGAAACTAATAAATCCTTGAGGAAAATATTTCGAAAATAGATAAATTTGTGATTATTTTTTAATCTTAGGAAGTTATCACATCAAATTTTGTGATTCCAGCTTGCAGATTTCTCCGATGTAATAAATATTGATTTCCATCCAGGCACATCAATCGAATTGTGACGATGAAACTGGCAGCGAAAAATGTATCTTCGTGAGCTATTTTTGGTAATTCGTGTTAAAGTTTATAGACTAAACTTTACTTTGTACCATAAAAATTAAATGTATAAATGATTCGTAGTTACTAATGGCCGGAATGAGTCCACTGAGATCTTAATTGTGTATTATTAATAAAACAGACTGTCTACTGGACCATTGGTTGCGCTATAAAAGCGTTTAAATGAGTTTTTTTCCGAATAAGAACAATTTCTTTTAGTCTTTTGCCAAGTATGGGAACCAGCTAAAGTCTTCTTCAGTATTGACGTCACTTGGTGACCTCGAACGTGCTTAACAAAACTTACGATATTACGATGCTACTCTAAAAGTCCTGAAGGAGCATGCACTACAGAGGAAATGCTCGTTATAAACTTTAAAATTTATGTTGTATACCCTAATCGCTGCTCGTGGAAGTGTTTCTCCTTCTGTATGGTTACCGAACACAAGAACATTTGTAGAAGAGCCGTACAGCGCTACGGAATATTGCAAATAACCTACTTCTTTACAAGACAGAAGCCGTTTCCAACTCACGTGATCACATACATCCAAACGGTCGCCCAAGGATTAAAATACACGTGTCCAGTTGGAGTTCCCAAAATTTTAGATAGTGATTTCATTCACATATGTTTAATTCGTAATTACCTGATTCAAGCAGCCCTTTTCTATTTGTAGACGGCTGTACTTCAAATTGTTTGTTATTGCTGTGTCACCATGATATCTATGTGTGGTTACATTTATCTTATCGGAAAGTTTCCTGCACCTCCACATATGTCGAAAACACCTTTGAGTTTGAGAAAAACACCTTAGTAATAACTATTAATAATACTGTATTTTTCATCCGGCATTTTTAAATTCATTCAAAATTTCGTACAGTATCTAAATTTGTATTTGTATTGATGACCTTGAAATAATTAAATGGGTTTCAGTAATGGGACCATATTTTACGAGGTTGTTCAGCACAATTATGTGAACATAAAAGTCTTGGAGACATTTTAGGATTTAAGGATATCAAGATATTTTATGACCTCGAATTTTTGTGACCTTTTCCATTTATTAGAGATGCTTGCATTGTCCACTGTTGTTTTTACTCAAAGATAATGCTGATTTTTATTTTATTTATTTTTTTTTTTGCGAAGTTTCTGAAACAAAAACATTGGCCAGATTTCTTGTTAGATATGAGAGTTTTACTGTGAAAGTGAAAGAATCAATTCGTTACGGCGTGTTCTTTTTTTTTTTTTTTTTTTTTTTTTTTTCGAAAATAATATATACGTTAAATGTGACTGCATCAGTTACATTGTTAGGCATACCTGAGAGTTCATTGTTAATATGAAAGTGCACTTTATGAGACTGCTTTATTTTGTCTCCCATCGATCTCTCTCTTTGGTTTTGGCACCGAGCAATTCTTTTTTCTGTTTTTCAAGCTGAAAAACACTTTAAAGGGAAAGATATTTCAGAAGTTCCAATGATCTTCCAAAGTCTAACTGGAGAATTAAAAGCAGTCCGAAAATAAAAGTATAAGGCTAGTTTATTAGAATCACTGTATATAGCGCGGTGGGGACTATTTATTTATTTATATACACGTTTCTCACATACAGGGCACACATACCCTAAATAAAGGTGAGAACCCTCGAAATTACATAAAACACAAAACAGTAGTAATCAATATAAAACTAGAATTAAAATATATACAAAACTGCATTAAGAGTTCGTTCTGAAAATTGAGTAAAATCAATATTGTAATAATTCATTACATGAAGGAAACGAAACAGAGGACTACTAAGTAGGTGATGAGTACAAGGAACGGGCAGTGAGAAATTAATTTTATAACGAGAATTCAAACGGAGTATAGCGAAAGGTATTTGTTCAAGAAGAGATGGAGAATCGATAACAGAGTTTATGATATTGTAGACAAAAAGAGACCCATGGAGTTGTCGTCTAGATTGAAGAGGGATGATTCTGAAGTGACCACAAAGAGCTCCATAATTTCGACGGTGAAAGGCAATGTGATTTCGATAGCGTAAGAATTTCATGAATTTAATTTGAATTCTCTCAAGTCATGAAGAAGACAGTAATTTAAGAGATTTGTAAGAACTGGAGCTAAAGAAGAACTACTTTCCTTGAAGAAAAGAGCAGGCAGGGTATCGGGGCCAGGAGAAGTGAAATCTTTAAGCCGAGAAATGGCTGACTGGACGTCACCAGTAGTGAGAACTAATCTATCAAAATAGAGAAGAATTATAAATTTGTCACGCTTAAAACAGAGGAAGAACGCTTGATTAATCCAAGAAGTTTAGAAGTGTGAGATATTACATGATCAACGTGGGAAGAGGGATGAAGGTCAGATCGAAATAGGACACCTAAATCCTTGAACGAATCAGTACTTGCAATTAAAGAGTTTCCAATATAATAATCAGTAAGGACGGATGGTCTAACTACACGATTCGAGCGAAAGCGACATAATTTACATTTTAACGGGTTTGGAAACAAATTTTTTTTATTGAGCCAGAGTGAGAGGGAATCTAGACACGACTGGTGTTCATCCCTGTCAGTTGAAGAACGAATAACTTTGTAAAGTTTAATATCATCTGCATAGAGTTGCCACTCAACATTAACAGGCATCATCGTAGACTATATGATGACAGCTTGAACAGCAAAAGATCGATGTGGACAGAGTCAAGTGCATGTGAAATATTAAGGAAAAGCGAATCAATTTGATTTCCTGGGAAGAAAAGCATACTGATGATTATTGATAAAAGGGTGAAGATAGGAACTAAGACATTTATAAAGTAGGAGTTCAAAAATTTTCGCAATTGTATTCAGTATAATAATAGGTCGGTAGTTATTAGACTTAGCTTTATTACCCTGTTTTTTATAAATCGGGATGATATAAGCTCTTTGAACGATGAAGGGTAACAGCCATGAAGAAGACAGTAATTGAAGAGATTTGTAAGAACTGGAGCTAAAGACGAACTACTTTTCTTGAAGAAAAGAGCAGGCAGGGTATCGGGGCCAGGAGAAGTGAAATCTTTAAGCCGAGAAATGGCTGACTGGACGTCACCAGTAGTGAGAACTAATCTATCAAAACTGTCATTACTATTATATTCAAACAAGGAAAAGAACGTTGCTGTTCGGAAGAACAAAGTTTCGAAAAGTGCGCAGCAAACATTAGCAATGTCAAGAGGACAGTTGTTAGAGATATTTGAATCATTAATTAGCATAGGAATTTTAGGAGATCTCGATAGCCGTTTAAGATAGGACCACAATGGTCTCGAAAAAAATTCCGAGTAAGTTCGGCTTCAATGAGTGAAGATAATGAGAATATTGAGATTTAGTAATTCTCTTGGCGTCTAAGGAAAGAAAAGGAAAAGTTGCTAAAGTTAGTTTTGAGCTTTAAATACCTTTTATGGAGATAACTTTGAGACAAATTAAATACACAAGCTTGTTCAACATCCAGTGCGGGAAGTTACTACCATTAGCGGAAGAGAATTTGATGGGATCAAACTCAGAAATTGCAGAATGGAAGATTAAGTAAAGATACTCAACGTAATGATCGATCGATATAAATTATGGATTGGAATCCAGTCAAGATTGCCCAGATTTTGATTTAACGAAGTCTCGTCTGTGTGCCTAAGCTAAAAAAGTATCTGTCAAAGGAAGGTTCAGAAATAAAAGAAAGGAAATCTACGACAATAGGGAAGTGATCTGATCGGATGAAATTATCACCCTTATAAGAGAAGAGAATTGATTCATGGGTAAAAACTAAATTAAGGTAAGAGGATTTCCGGGTGGGAAAGTTACAGATTTGAGTTAGGGCATTACTAAGCCATATGCTGCAAAATTGCTTAGCCATTGAATTTGGTGAACGATTGGGGCCAACAGCATAACTAGGACATTAAAATCACCCAGATAAGTGGTATAGCTTTCGGAGGTTTCAAAAAATCGCTGCATCTGTAATAACCTCTAATTGTTGAATGGTGGCTAAAGAAACTGGGAGAGCAAGGTAAAAAAGCATAAGCAGGAGAAGCTTTTCTGCATGATTAACTAATAAAGAGATACTTTCAATGGAAGAATGCTTAGTGAACTGAAGCACTTTGACCAAGTGATGGGTAAAGATAGCAACACCACCACCCTTCGAGACTCGATCCAAACGATAGACAGAATACGAGAGAGGCGAAATTTCACTATCAAGTATGTGTGGATGTAACCAGATTTCAGTAAGGGCGACTATGGCAAAAGTTTGTTGCAGAAGGAAGAGACGAAAAGCAGTCATATTTTTTACAACACTTCTACAATTTACATAAAATAGTAACGATAATGATGACGACCGTGATAAACATTGGGAAGATGACTGCTAGCTAGTACGAGTAGGTTTGACAAGATGGGCAGCATTGCCAGAAGACAACCTGTACGGCTTAACAATAGCATCGACTGGCCAAATATCAGTATCTAATATACATGCTTGCTCAGATGAATTAATTAAGATTAGAAATGATGCATAGTCTGGATAATGATAACTTCCTCACAGAGGTGTGAGGACCTAACTCAATGTTGAGAAAATCCTTAATATCTGAACGATCTGTGGAAGGAGCAAGCCAACTGACGAAAGACCGAGCCTGGCGAAGAACAGCTTGAGCTCATTAGTTCCGAAGGCTGATAGGGGTGCTCTACTTCCGTTAGCTGAAGAACGAGAAACGTCAGCTGATATTGTGGACTGTTTATTAGATAGACGCTGATTATAATTGGTGGGGCGAAGGCTATTCGCAGGCGCTGAGGACAAGAACTGACCTGTCAAAGCGAAGGGCTGAAGTGCTTTTGTAGGGCCATTTACATTATTCGGAATGAGTACTCCAGAAGAGCAAGTAGAATCGAAAAATATATTTGAAGGCGTAGTGGAGAGCTTGACATTGTCAGACAGAGGACTAGGTGTCACCTGTCTTGGGCAGCATCCCAAGACAGGTGAGCAACTTGATTGGAAGTAGCTTTACCATCCAAATGCAACGATAATGACGTGGCAGGACGTATAGATTCAGCTGATTGATGAGAATCTCAGAAAGAAACTTACTTAGGATGTAAGACAAGAGGAACTGTGTAGGTTCTGTGCAATCATTCTGGATGAACTCTTTCACAATGAAAAGCATCAGCAATGGAAGCTTGCTTGATAGTATTTGTTGGGTGAGGCTTAGGAACTTCAGTAGTCCCACAGTCAAAGGATGTGAAGAACAAGCTTGGAACAATACATTGTACTGTTCCAATCATGAAGTGGAGAAAGGCCTTGGAATTTCCCAGTGGGCACAGTGTTAGCATAGAAAAATCTGAAGGGCGACAGTTTGTGCAGGAAGAGGATGAGACCGAAGCTTGCATAATTTCAGGATTGGTTGCTGGTTCATTACTGGGAGCCCTGGAAAGAAGAATTTTGCAGAGATACTCAATTCTGTTAAGCTGAGGTGAGACAGATGAGATTGTAGAGACAGGAGGCCCCATTAGAACTTGCTACAGATTGAAGATTAGGCGACAATTGATCAGAGATTGGTGCTGAATGGGAGACACTCAGAGGACCGACAGTAGACGGAGAAGTAAAGTAGCACTTAAGGCAAATGTGAGATCCAGGATTCTGGTTTGTACGAACATCGTCAGGCAGAAAGTTGAGGACGCTGACATATATAGTTTTAACAGAGTGTGTGCACTGGACTGCAGTAAAAACAATGTCAGAACAGCAGACACAAACAAGATGAAATAACAGATGTACAGTCTTCAGTTACAGTAGAACTGGAAATAAATTGTGGGTAAGTCGAAGCATCATGCATAGAATCCTTACTGTGCATTTGGAATAGGTTTTCTACTTTTTTTGTAGTAGACTATTCATTGATCCCAAGAGATTACTTGTTACAGCAGTTTGCCGTTCGAGAACGCTAGATAACAAAGAATTACTACGCTGCAAGGATAACATTTCAGATGACGTTTTTGTTAGTTTATCTTGCAAGCTTAGAAATTGTTTGCTGGATGCAGCATTTATAGCCTCAACTATTTTGAAGTTAATTAAGAACTAAATTTGTATCCTGTTTTGACTGAATATGTAATATTAGTTTTTCAAGAAAAGAAAGGAATAACAAAAGTTGAATGATCTTGACGACTCTATAATGAATTTTACCATAGCTAGTACAGTCTGATCTCAAATCACTACGCAAATTAGAGGATACAAAGAGACAGCATAAAATCACTATCAGCTATAGGCTCTATCAGTGGTTGGGAAACCTGTGGCCTCTTGTGATACTCAGTGTGGCCTTTTTTCATATTTGCCTAAACATACTCAAACATATTGTGATATGATTTTAATAACATAGTTTTTTTTTTTAATGAAACCCCCAACCACGAGAGGTATTAGTACCGTGCTTGGGTTGGAGGTTGAGAAGACGAGAGAAGATATTTGTTGACATTAGACTTGAACTTCTGTAGACTGTAATTTTCAGGAAATACGTATGAAGGAAAGTTGTTCCAAAAAAAGGGCAGTTGAATGAATAAACGAGGACAATGAAAAGTTGGTTCTGTGATTTTGAAGTTAAACGGGAAATGGTGCTGGCTGGTGGCGGCACGTGTTCGGACTGTTTTGAAAAAGAGAGAGCGGGAATTATAGAAGCCAGTTCAGAAGAACAGTGCCCATGTAAGTATCTGTAGAAAAGGCATGCAGCAGAAACAGTACGTCTATGCAACGAGTGGAGAGAGTCTGTTAGAGATGAGTCATTAATTAACCTAACTGCTCTATTCTGAATGGAATCTAGAGGCCTGAGAGAGGTTTTGGAGGCACTGCCCAAGATTTAGGAACAATATTCCATGGTAGGTCGGATTTGCGATTTGTACAGAGCTGTTTGGAAGAAAAGTAACGCCAAGAGCGAAAGAGAAAACCAAGTTTTTTAGATGCAGAGGAAGCAATATTTGTAATGTGCTTGTGCCAAGAGAGATTAGAAGTCAGGGTAATCCCCAAAAGAGATATATCATTTAGCCTAAAAATCGGAGTGTCACCAAAGATAAGCATAGGAACAGAAGAATCCTTTTTGCGAGATATAAGACTAGACTGAGTTTTAGAAGGGTTAAAAACAACTAAGTTGTCTTTGCCCCACTGGAGAATTACCTGAACATCGGCATTTAAGGATTTGGTAGCACATTTTCGAGAAGTTGAAGCTGATTGAGCAGGGCAAGGTTTCTCAAAATGGAAAGTGGAATGCAATATGCTATCTTCAGCAAAACTATGGATAGGATTTCCAGTCAATTGAAGAAGGTCATTAATATACAAGAGGAAAAGAGTGGAGGAAAGAACTGAACCTTGGGGGACACCGGCATTAGTGGAGAAGTTAGAAGACAGAGAGCCATGTACAATCACCCTCAGTGAGCGATCAGAGAGAAAACTGGATAACCAATTACAAAAAAACAGTTGGCAAACCATAAGATGGAAGCTTGTTTAGAAGAGACCTTTATGCCAAACACGATCGAAAGCCTTTGAGATGTCAAGAGCAACTACTTGTGTTTCACCGAACCTTTCCATTGAATTAGTCCATAAATGGGTAACATAAGCCAGAATATCACCAGTGGATCGACACTCACGGAATCCATACTGGCGATCGTTGATCAGACGGAAGGTTTCTAGGTAGTTTAAGAGTTGGCGGTTAATTGATTTCTCCATTATTTTAGAAAGAGTAGAAGTAATTGCAATGGTACGATAATTGGATGGGAGGGATTTGTCACCCTTTTTAAGAACTGGCTGGATATGAACAAATTTCCCAGCAGAAGGAAAAACACCTTTGGAATAAGAAAGTGAAAAAAGGCGACAAAGAATAGGAGTAAGTTCAGAAGCACAGGTTTTGAGAACAAGCGGAGAAATACCATCAAGACGTGGAGCTTTCTTAGCATCAAGATTCGTCAGAATTTTTCTGACATCCTTTTGATGGAAGACCACAGGAGGAATTGAACGGAGCGTGTTGGGAATGGTGGGATGTTTTTTTACCAAGGTCATTAATACATGAGTTGGAAATAAAATGGGATGCTAGCAGGTCAGCTTTATCCTTGGCTGAAGTGACAACAGAACCATCTGGTGTTGACAGAGGTGGGAGTAGAAATGGGCAAAAGTTGCGGCCAATAGCTTTGGCAAGAGACCAGAATGTTCAGCTGCCGTTAGGGCAAGAAGTAAGTTTTCTACTCAGCCTATTCAAAATCTAGTTGAATAGGCTAAGATTTAGGAACAATATTCCATGGTAAAGCAGTAAAGCAGTTATTGATTAATAACTTACATGTTACATGTTCATAAGTGTAATGAACATGTAACATGTGCACAGAGCAAATCACATCAGGCAACTAATCAAAAGTATAAATTTTGGCACAAGGAACCACAAGACAGCAGTCTTTTCCTGTCCTAGGAAAGACGATAACCGCACTCACTGGAAGTAGTGCTATACCATTGGATGCTAGCCAATCCCGTACCCACAGCTGCCCAAATTGGGGTACCAGCTAAGGAAAAAAAAAAAAAAAAGATGGCAGGTGATGTAAATTTTAAGAGACAGCGATAGACATTGCAGGTGTTGGGTTGGTTCCTTGTTGTTGCGATGATGATAGACTCGAGAAGCGTTGCTTTCGTTTGGTGAAAACAGCAGAGAGAATTGTTGTAGAGCTGAGAACGATTGAGAATTTTCAGTCAGTACCAGTTAATTTCCTTCAGAAATGTTGCTAACAGCAGTTTGTAGTGTAGATCTGTCGTCGTGGTACAGGTTGCAGCGATACAAAATGTGCATCCAGGTTTCCTCAACACCACACAAGCAGAGATTGGTGTCAGACAAGCCAAATTGAAATAGTTTGGAGTTTATGGAGCCGTGCCCAGTAAGTATATATGATGTTGTTAAGCTGGGAGAAACCCATTGGCGCACGTTCTTCTTGAGAGGGAAGGTAACTGCAGGAACAAAAGAGAGGGTGACTTGACCAGTTGTACTGGAATCCCATCGTGATTGCCACACATTGATAAGTTCATTCCAGATTCTCCGTTTCTCTCTTTGATGTTAGCAATTAGGTTGCATGAGATTCCAAGAATCTCGCCAGGAATTCTGTGCTTTAGACAATAGCATAGTCCTTTGAAGATGACATGCAGATCTAGTGGTAAGACTCCAGCAAGGACCTGCAGAGCAGCTGAGGACACTGTCCTGCAGGCCCGGAGCATTGCAAGCAGCACAATCCGTTGTTTGGAACACCTGAAGATTTTCAGGTAAAGTTCACTGAGCTCTTGGAAGAGAACATTCTTAAGTATGGAAGAATGCTTTTGAATATCTATTGCATCAACATGCTCGCCATTTATTCTCTTGCTTTGACACAACCTATTGTTATGACTCGATATTTTCAATATGACTGTAATAAAGACGTGCCTGTGATCATAGATGAAAAACAGTCACCTAGAAGACCAATTGAAACTCAAGACAGTTCTGGAACTAAACATCAAGTTCTTAGTTCAGAACAGACAGTCACAAACAACTTATTAAATTGTGTTTGTCTGTTCATTTTTTTAAATTTTGGTAGATGTGAATAAATGCAACGTTTTTATTTGTAAATAAATATATTTTTAAATAATAGGTATAAGTATAATGTAGACAAATAATTAGTTACCTGTGTAATTTTTAAATTAATGATGCGTAACCACTCCTTTAGCAGGAATAAATTCACTTTAGCAGTAATTCAACAAGACTCTTTAAATAGTTTATATCAATATTAGGCCATTCTGAAAAAAATGAGCCCGTAATTCATTCAGGTTTCGTTTATGCCATTGTTGCGTTTTCACTTTCCTTTCAAAATAGTCCCATACGTTCTCTACAGGATTTAAAATGATTGATTTGGCTGGTCAATTTAAATGTCCTACCATCCTATTGTGCCCCTCGTGCCAATTTTAAACAGGAGGCCCTGTGAACTGGAGAGTTTTAAAGCTGGAATACAGGAGTATCAAAATCATGAGTGTTAATAATATTATTATCCCTTTATTAATCAAACACACATGATTTATCTATGAGGGTGGCACAGTTACATCCATCGATACTTAACAAAAATAACGAACGAACATATATAATTTCATACTTACAGTTATAGACTTACAGACACTGGAACTGCGGGAAGGGTGACAAATTTATTTCTTCCAGAGGTGACGTTTCTCCTAGATAAAAGGGTAGCTGAATAGTTTATGCCTGGATTAGAGTTGCTATATATAATAACAGGCCATGGCTCATTGAAGAGAAACTATTTGCACTAGGATTAACAAATACTGAATTGTGTTTTTGCGGGCGGAGCCAAGGAAAATTGGTTTCACATTTTGTGTGAATGTATATTTATATTTATGATAGTGCGCGATCTATAATTAGTGATCTCCTGGTGAATGTGATTCCTGGACAGCAGTTTCATCTCTTGATGGAACGAGATAAACTTCAACTGTTACAAACCTTTGCTAAAGCTGCATTTGATCTAAGAAAAAAGTATGCTTCCACAGTTAAAAACTGGTTTAACTTGAGATAATTAACTGGGATTAACGTGGTGTTTGTAGTTACAGTTGGCGAGTTTTTTTTATTATTATTATTATTTATTTATTTTATTTTATTTTTATTATTTTATTTTATTTTTATTATTTTATTTTATTTAATATTTATTTATTTTATTTTATTTATTTTATTTTATTTTATTATTTTAGTTTATTATTTATTTTATTTAATTTTTATCTTTTATTTATTTATTATTATTATTTTTTTTATTTCTTAACTCTGGAGTGGGCCCCCAGAGGTTTTTTTTTTTTTTTTTTTTTTTCCATTTTGTCTAAGACGTCCCATCTACTTGAAGAACTGGCCCACTCGTGGTGTGGACGAGTATCTGGAAGCAGCCTTCCCGGCGATCTCTGCTTCTAGGTAGTCAAGGGGCCAGCACATCACAACATACATAAAATACACAAACATCACACTACTCCAAGTTTGGCCTAGTTTATAGAGTCTGTTAAAACCTACAGTAATACGAGGCGGATTTGAACTAACGTTCTAGGAGCCGCCCTAACAATAACACATGTCCACATATGTTAATATTGGTATTTTTCGGAGACTGCTACAGATATCTGTGTTATGCAGTTCCCTTTGTAGCAGTCTCTCGGAAATGGGCTGTGAGTTCCTCGTTTTATGAGGTTGCAGAAAAGTTTGTAAGATCGAGATGCGAGTTCGCAAATCCATATCTAGCGTGAAAAATTTTGGTCGTAAGATCAAAAGTTCATAAACTAGAAGGTCTCTGTACAGTAATGACCCATTATATATAAAAGTACGCGGTATAATGGAAAATCCGCTATTATTTGCATCAGCGTTATCAGTTCAAAAAAGTTAAAAGGTAGGGAATTAAACATTAATAACGTGTATTTCGTGTGCAAATATGAAACATAATTTGACGCGTTATATATGAAATGTAGTTTTTGTAAACGCGCATGTTTTGTTTAATTGAAGAGCCTTTAAGTGATATTTCCGATGCTAACCTGTCTGTTATTTCCTTTATTGCATTATTGTTACTTTTTTCTTTGCATTTTTTTTTCTAATTCTAGCAAACGCCCTAAAGTGAATTCCAAGAATGAAACTCACTTTCATGCTTTTTTTTTTTTTTTGTGAGGAGAATCGGGACAAGATATTTCTCTGCTTGAGGTAAGTATTCGTCAATGACTCTTCTTCCCCCCTCCACCAAAATAAACGCAACCAACTATATGAACTAGGATCATTAATATCGTGGTTCATACGCCCGAAGCAGCTTTTTCGGTCAGGATATCTCCTCCCAAAAATACTGAGAAGTGGTGGTGGGCTACAAATACTTAAAAAAAAGAACAGCTGGTTCAAGTGCGACTCTTCATACTGTATGCGGATCTGATTTTAATTCTATATCTTTTTTTGTTTTGTTTTATTATATAATAATTACTTATGTGAAACTATTATTTTGCTAGACAGTAAAAAAAAAAAAGAAAAGAAAAATTTTAACCCCCTTTCCAAATTTACCTTGCGGCCTCCGTCTTAAAACATTTCTCAATGCGCAGGTTGAACACTACTTCTCGAGAAGAAAAGTAAAGGATGGCTAATGAGTGAGTGTGTATTAAGTGTAAAGGCAACTAAGGCTATGAGGCGTCAGTATATATCTGTAAATGGCATCTATTCTGTTTGGTCGATTTGCCTATTTGTTGAACGATAAACCCGAGTTTCCGGGAGTAAAAATCATATAAGCTTCGGGATCACGTCAGTTATTTGCATGACAGTTCGGTGTACGAGACAAACTGGTGAATGACATTTCCCTCCATGTGACAACTTGATGTATAACAATTTTGTGAAAGTCGATTGGTGGCTACGCCAATTCGGTTTATGGCAAAGCAAGATAGAAAATGCAAACTTTTAACATGCCGTGCGGTAAATGGTGAATTTAGCGATCACGATACCGTTCTTTATATTTTATGTTTTTGATGGAGCGTGCTATCTACCTTCATTTTTGATGCACATTCTATTATTTTTTTTTCGGGAAATCCTATTAAAAGAGTGCCATGGACAGGTTAAATAAAGATGAGATATAAGAGTACCTTGTTCGCGTTTTTTTTTTCATTTCTGTAAGTTGTGTTTTTTAGGAAATAACATGGGGGGGGGGAGTGGTTCCAGAGACTAAAAGTGGAGATTCTTAATGGCTGCCGCCTGGGTAATGCACACCTTCTAACATTCGGTTTGCAACCCCCGCTATAGTTTTTATTGAAAGAAGTTAGTAGTACGCTAGTACTGTGGATAAGTTAAGAGAAGGCGGTAAACTTCTCCAGCCCTCAACCAATTCATGCTCCTGGAAAAACACTGGATTCAACTGAATAAGCATGTTAAAAAATGAATAATTAATCTTGTCTGGATTAAAGGTGTTACAATATGGGCAGAGCCATACTGATATAGGAACTTACTCACTTTCCAACCTGCCTAAGAGGAGGATCATTTTTCTCATAAAAAAATATACAAAAACACAGAATGTACAGCAAATGTCCAAAAGAGGTTCAGAAATACCCCCAACCTTCCACGAAACGAATTAACATTAAACAACTCAAATAATCACCAAAAACTCAGCAGCCAAGTCAGAGGCGGATTTAACGGCGGGCGCACCGGGCGCGCACCCTGGGCCCCGACTTCTTAAGGGCCCACGCAAAACCCCAACAAATTAGTTGAACATATTAGTTCAACTAATAGTTGATCTAATATGTTCAACTATTAGTTCAAAACTTTGTGATTATTATTATGCTATTATTAATTATATTATACATATATTATATTCAAATTTTATTGGAAATAAAACATTAATAGTACATAATATTTTTTATTTATTTTAAAAAATGGTTAACATGTATTTTTATTTTCTCTGTCTCTCTCTTTTTTTTTAAAGGGCCCAATATTTTCTTCTGCGCCCGGGGCCTCAATCGACCTTAATCCGCTCCTGAGCCAAGTACAAACGTGACACACACACTCTCAAAGTTCCCACAGTTCCATCTGTCTTTCTTACTCAGTTATATGAGAAGGATCAGCGTGAATTCATTTATATAAATAAATAGATAAAAAATATTTTTTCTTTTTTCTAAATTTTTGCATTCCTCCTTTCTGCGTCGCCAAAATTCCTCTTGTTTCTTAAACCTCTTACTTCATTAACTATTATTTTTCTGATCTCTGTGTGAAACACCGACTTGTCGTACTCATTGATTTGTCGTAGCCACCAATTGTCTTTCACCAAATTGTCACATACAGCGAACTTTCATGTACCGAATTGTGGCATCCACCGGACTGTCATGCACAGCATTGTCTTGGCGCATTATGGCCTTAGTTGCCAATGCGCCATTAAAAACCAAAATCAGCACAGAGTTGTCGCATACAGCGAATTTTCATCCACCGAATTGACGTTGACCCGTATCCAGACCGACTAACTATGCGGGTTGTGAAAAAGAAAGAACGAGAGAGAGAGAGAGAAAAAAAAACATTCCTCGCGTCATCGACACCATTCGAACTCAGGCCTTTACAGGGGTGAGGGTGGAAAATGATTTGACCAACTGTGCTACTTGCGAGGGCGGGGAGTAATGAAAAAAATTAAAATCTTATCACTGGATTTTTACTTTCATATTACAGGAGGGTTATTTTTGCCCGAAGCCTTATTTAGCTAAAATCTAGGTAGCACATTATGTATCATTAAGATATTTACGTTACCACTTAGATAATTTAATCTTCTTGATGAACTTCACGTTGATTAGTACAGGTAGACACGACTCTTGCACGAGCTGTGCCTCGCTTGCCATTTTAAATACCGACTTCTGATAGGCTAACTACATTCGTAAAGCTGATTATCAAAATTGGATTTGTTTTGTGCTTTCTATTTTGGTTCGTACATGTTAATAAGGTAATATGTTGAAGCTGTCCAAGAGATGAGCATCGTTGAAAGATTCGTGGCCCTAGTTTGTGTGTATGGAATGGGGGGGGGGATTTCAACTGAAGGAACATCTCCGACTAGACCTCATAAATGAAGATAAAGTAATTTATAATAAAGTAGCTGCCCATAAAACTTTCACGGTGAAATCATTCCATTAGAGTATGTTCTTTATTCAAGTATCCTTTTTCGCTAGACTGCAACCTCAATTTTTAGAGAGGAAAATTTTAAAAAAATCATAGGATTAAATATAAATACCCATCCTGCGCTGTGATGCCATTTTCTCATCTAAAGGAGGACGTGTTAAAATGCACTTAGTCCCTACCTGTAATGCTTCTTCTTCGAAGATCTTCAAAATATTTTTGGAAAATTTTAAAATTGTTTTGTATATTTATAAATTTACGCTGATTCGATACTACCCACATGTGCTGCAACAAAAAGTTTAAAATTTTTGTTACGAAGGGAGGCGATATCGGGTAAAAGTGTCAGTACATCATTGGTCTTATTTTCAACAGTTGCGAAGCTATGGTAGATAAATCCGTAAATAATGCGCAAGTAATTCTTACTTGCGTGTAATTTGGTAGATGGCAGCAATGGGGACACGGTTGTGCTTCTTTGATTTTCTATTTCAATCGGTTCTGATCCGTGAAAAATTTCAGACGTTAATTGTGTCATAAAACGATATTTTCTTATCGTTTTTTCGAAAAATGAATAAAGAGTTCACACCTGTTGAATATACGGATTCCGTGGGTATTCGGATTATCGCCACAGAATCCATCGTAGAATCTGTCCGTTATAGAACGCATACCATCATAGAATCCATAAACCATATATCACAGATTCTATGAATTATTCGTATACCCACAGAATCTGTGAATACAATATATGGATTATGGGTTCATACGGATTCAATGACGGTAACAGCAGAGTGGCAATTGAGGAACATTTGGAGACGTTTTCCAAACCGCCGAATCCTGAACAAGCAGTTGTTTAGGGTCAAATACCAGAGATTTAGGGAAACAGGTACATTTGTTACACGTGACCAAGAACATGTAGTAGGGAAGTTATTGATAGAAGAGCCTATACCGAACACTAGATGCTTACAGTGTCGTATTCGGTGGACGATTTCGCATTACTGGACTCTTCATCTGTTTGATGATAAAGTACAGTTCAATCGGGAGGGAATTAAGAACAGCCAAAATTCCCACTTGTGGTCCGACAATAATCTTCACAGTATTGTTGAAAGCAACTTTCATCTTCGTTTCTCAGAGAGTTTTTGGTGCTATTCGAATGGTTTGCTGAACGAAAATCAACACAAAATTAGAGCCTAGAGTACTTAGTGCTGTGCATGGGTTGAAGGCTGAGGAGACTGAATAAACATTTGGTTTTGAACAGTGTTTAACTTTCAGTAATTATCCAAACTTTCATGACAAACGACTTTGATACTTTTAATGACAGACGTGATTCTGGAGACAAGTCGCCTGATGTTCATTTACCACGATCATTGGGCACCTTTGCGTTTTGATCATCAAGTTACGGGTTGCGAATTACGGGAATGGTTGGGTTGAGCCTGCCGGTGTAATACGTTGGCCTCCTAGACTCGGCTGTGTTTCAGACCTAATCATGCTTATTTTTTTATGGCGACTTATTAGTACTAGTTTAAGAAGTATTAGGGAGTTGAAAAGGATTTGGATTAGATGGGCAAAGAAAGATAAAAAGATGGAACATGGAGAGAATAAAAACAGCAAGGAAGGCAAAATTAAGGAAAGGGATGATCAGATGTACACTGGTGCGCAAAATTTAAGGACCAGTCAGGTTTTCACCTGGAGCGGTCATAGGAGCTCCATTTTTGGTGAAAATGAGTAGCAAAGCTTCGGTAATTATACATTGCAATGAGTTACTAAGCTTCAGCCGTAGGCTTCTGTAATTATGTGTTGGGTCTTGTCAATGATATATAGGAATTTTGCTAGCAAGGATAAAGAGGTGATTATCCCCTTGTATAAGGCAATTATACAAGTTCTCAATGGTCAGGCCACCTTGAGTACTGCATGTAGGTAGGCCTCATTTTAGGAGAGATGTTGAGCTACTAGAACGAGTACAGAGAAGGGCAACGGGATTAGTGAATGGAACAAAGGGTTGCTGTTACGAAGATAGGCTTAATTTCTGAAAATTGCAGCTTCTGGAGACTAGGCACCTGCGAAGTGATCTGATTGAGGTGTGTAAGCCCCTGAATGGTTTGAGCAAGCTCAGTGCTGATGGGATTCTTCCTCTTGCTCAGGTTCGGCACCTGAGGGGCCATAGATTCAACTTGAGGAAAGACGTTTGTAGAATAGATATGCGGAAATTTGCCTTTAGCCAGCGGGTGGGTGATTGCTGGAACAAACTTCCATCTGTCGTTGTGGAAGTCACAGCATAAATAAATTCAAGGCTGAAGAACTAGACAAACTTTTGGAGTGAATCGATGGGTGAAACAGGAAGGGGTTTTTTTTTTTTTTTTTTTTTTTGGCTGATGTTATATAAGCTTGCTTGCATCTGACAATGCTAGTGCTAATTCATAGATCAATTTCGAATTGGAATGAAAGCTTATATATATTAACTCATTTTCACCTTATAATTTACTGTTGTAATTAAAATATCGATATAAAGTAGTACGTAATTTTGTCCACCACTATATGCAAAAGTTTTTTTAATTGCGAAGTAGCAGACAAAAATTGCTAAATTATCTTCAGAAAATTACTTTTTACCGAAATATAATACACGTCCATTACACGACCACTTAATTCTAAAATTACATCTTATCAGACTTCGAATGTTTAGTTTCACATTATGTGTCTCGAAAGTGGGTTATTTTTGGAGATAGTGCGTTTTTCCATTCACTTAAAAGTATCGGCGAAAGCTATAAGTAGTGCCTTATGAAATTTCTGAACATATTACATTACCACTCATCAGATAATTTCGCCTGTCCTGATGAAAACTTCACTCATAATACAGGTAAGGCACGAGCCTTGTACGCCAAGCGCACGAACGCTGCCTAGCCAGCAGAAATGCCTCAGTGATACGAGGTATCTTTCTCAATCCAGGAAACAGTGAATGCATGTGTAGGCCTTAGACATCTTCGTCCATTTCTCCTGTTACAGGAAGTCAATAACGGCTGCTGTATCAGATGAAAACTTTTCCATCATTTCACTAGTGCAGGATCGTTACTAAGGGTTGCATAACACACGGGGAGTATCTTGTGTTATCTCCATTGCGCAATATGAGGAACGTTAACCAAGCAGCACGAAATGAAACAGGGACATCATATTCAAAAGCAAAGAGTCTACTCAAAAAGCCGAAAAAAAAAATCCACAAACATAATCTCACGTACCTTGCTCACCCCTTTTTTTTTTTTTTATAGACTGGTAAACTTATAAATAATACTTAACAACGTTGCGTGTTTTTTTAAAGCTTAAGTTACCTAGAAACGAAACTGCATTTGTTGGTTAACCCAAGATAGAAACTGGTCTGTAAGGACCTAAGCTAACATGGCTTCAAGAGTTTTATTTACGGGCTGGATAAAGCGGTATCTTATTGACGTCATAGGATTGCGTGTAAAAATTTTAGAGGAAAAGGTTGGGATGGGAGAAGGAGAATGCATGCCCTTCGAATACAGAATTTCTTGCAATTATCGTGCCAGTTCCTGAGCACTTGAATATAAAACATTTACCAGAGTAGCGTAATAGCCGAGTTCATATAATAAATTCGAAATGCCCATGAAAAATAATGATAAGTATGAAAAATATAATTAATGGTTACCGGATTTCTACTGGTCCGATTTTAACGAAATTTGAAAAGGGTAGACAAATCTCTCTCTAAAAGTCCCAAATATAAAATTTCATGAAAATCCATCCACTGGAAGTTGAATTATTATGTGAAGACAAAAAGAAGGGGAGAAAAAATCCTGACTGCTGGAGTGTGCCAACAGGATTTATATCTGATTTTAATGAAATGTGAGATAAATCTACAAATCTTTGTAAAAAGCCTAAATATAAAATTTCAGGAAACAAATATGTGTACTATTATGCATACATGCTAATGCGCCTAAAAATAAATAATAATGGATTTCTATTTATCCGGTTTTTAATGAAATTTGGAATGTCTTGACAATTTTTTTTAAAAAACTTAAATATAAAATTTAACGAAAATCGTCCGCTGCGGATGAACGAACAAACAGTTAGAGATGGTGAATATAATAGGCGCTGTACGAAGTCGAAGACCCCTAAAAAAGAGGCTGTATGATGTGGCACAGTATGATCAAAATCCCCCCCCCCTCCTCCAGGGAAGCACAGTAAAGTGTAAAGTATATAGATGTCAAACGGCACCAGGAGTTTCCCCCATCTTCGCGTAACTTTCATTGTGGATGTAACGGTTCACTGTAAAAGACCACAGATTTAAAACTGTGTGGATTTTGTAAGTGTAGCGTTATGTATCGTTGTTCTTCTGGGCATTTAGCCTATAGATCCCTGCTGGGGCCCAACGTTGCCCGCACTTGACCTCGTGGAGGCAGACCAGGTACACAGTAGTTTGAATTTTTTTACTCTGGCAGGCCCTGCCACCTAATATCCTGAGATTTCAATGGCTAGGCCTATGGGGGGGAAGCTGGGGTGTGCGCTAGAATTTTGCAGGGCCGAAAGGTTCGTGAGCAGTTTGAATTTTGATGCTAATTTCCATTGTGTGGGGCGTGTGCTGGTGTACAGACAGAGTAGGGGGAGGGAGACTGAAGGCTGGGGACGAAGGAGAAGGCGACCCCAAGGCTGGTCATTGGGGTATGCCCATGCTCCACCAGGAGAAGAAAGAGGGGGCGGGGAGGAAGGAGACCATCCCCTCCCCCCACCGCGGTAGGGAGAAAAGTGGGCCAGGCCAGGTGACCAGTCCAGATCGCCAGACGGCGGTCCCGCAGTCACAATCGTGATCAGAGCCCAGTCCAGTGTTTAGTTGTCAAGTGTTTGAGGTCCAGTCCGTAATTGTCAAGTCCAGTGTTTGAGTCTCATAGGGTTCATCACAAGTATGGCTGTCCTTATGGGGGGAGGCCCCCGTCCAGCGTTCGTTTCAATGTGAGGCAGGTTTTACCTCAGGATGTGTTACTGTCATTTCCTGTGTTACTCCCTTGTTGTCTCTCTCTCTCTCTCTCTCTCTCTCTCTCTCTCTCTTGGGGCAAGCTCCGTCCAGTGGGTGTCCCAATTTCGCGAGGACAGAGTCATTGGTTGGTATTCTCTCTTTGGTGGCTGGTTCCATCCAGTCGCCATGTCATTGTGACAGTCATAATTTGTTTGTCTTGGGGGTGAGTCTGCGCTTGTAACAGAGTGTTACCGTCACCGGAATTATTAGTGAAAAAGCCCCGGGTTCGAATCCCGTCGATGACGCGAGGAACTTTAGTGGTCTTTTTTCACACCGTGGCTGAGTTAATTGGTCTCAGGCATAGATAGCAAGGTCCCCCCCCCTCTCCCAGAAACTGGGGTTTTTTTCGTCATGCAAAAGGCAAATCGACCAGAGAACACACGCAATTTACAGACAAAATAAATATGGGTAGATGTAATCATTTACAGGGGACCCTAATATCATTTTTTCCCCTTGGGGGTGAGGTCTCACCCAGTTCTATTGGCCTAGTTGGCATTCATTCTGTTGCCTCCCTGTATATGGCGTTTAATGTTCTGCGTCGCATGAATAGTTCTGAAGCAAATTTGGTCAAGGCTCCATACTCTTCGAGCGTGTCAAGAAGACGAGCTTCTATGTTTTTGGGTCCCCACACCGGGTGGAAAAGGCCCGGGTTCGAATCCCGTCGATGACGCGAGGAACTTTAGTGGGCTTTTTTCACTCCGTGGCTGAGTTAGTCGGTCTCAGGCGTAGATAGCAAAGTTTTTTTCCCTCAGAAACTGAGGTTTTTTCGTCCAGCAAAACAGGCAAATCGACCAGAGAACACGCGCAATTTACAGACACGAATACGGGTTAATGTAATCATTTACGGGTAACCCTAATATAGTAATTTGATTTTTTTTTTTCTATATTTTTGGGGAAGTAGGTAGTCACTGTCATCATTCTGTAGCGAAGGTACTCGTAGTTGGCACACTCATACATGATGTGGCCCCACGGTTCGATTTCCCAGCAGACGCAGAGTGGGTTAACTGTGATTCCGAAGTACTGTAATTTAGTTTTGCGTTGAACGCATGGCCTGTTAGCAAATAAGTTGTGTAGAGGCCCGGCTGGAACCAGGTCGGCGGTCTGGGTATACCCTGTCAGTATTGGGCAGGAACTTCTTGGTGATGATTCCTTTTGCTGATGCATTACATCAGTCTTGCCAGGCCTACTGTAGATGACCTAGAAGTCTGGCTTTCTGTCTTCTGGTTCGCAGTGGGGTTTACAGCGAAATCCAAGAAGGTGCAAGGCAGTCCTTTGCCGATGAAGTATGCTATGCCGCTACAGATTATTTCTAGGTCCAGGGGTAGTGCCCCCGCCAGGACCTGCAGAGCTTGCGTGCTTGTTTCTTTGTTTGTTATTTGGTTTTTAGGAGCATTAGCAACTAAGGCCATATTGCTCCGGGATATGCGGTGGTCATTCCCTGACCTTTCCGCATCTTCCGTATTTGGTGTTGACGGGCTCGAACCCCGGTCTAATTAAGAAGCGTGTGCTACGCACTGCTGCTCCTTCCCACCTGGCTACGGAGGCGCCAGCTTGTGTGCTGGTGGTACGGCAGTCCAGGGTGATGATTAATAGGATTTTTCTCTGAGTTGCATTCGGTATTCGTCTATTTACTGCTGTTGTGTCTTTATGAAACCATACGGGTGATGCGTAAGCTATTGCAGGCAAGAATATAGTTTTATAATATAAGGTCAATGTCCGTTTGCTTAATCGCCAGTCTCGTCACTCCGCTCTTGTGATTCGGGCCACAAGAGCGGAGTATCTCTTTATTTTTGCTCTTATGTAGCTTAAGTGGTATCTAAATGAGAACTTTGTATCCAGATACGACACCAAGGTATTTCAGCTGGTTCACCAATTTGGTTCACCATTTTCCACTTTATTCTCTGGCGGTCTCCTCAGGTCCAATGTCCCCTTGAGAAGGATAGAAGAGATTTTAGTTGGGGAGATCTTCAAGAAGTGGGTTTGAGCCTAGTGCTGAAGTGTCCTCAGTGCCTGGTTTGCATCTTCAGTTGGGCACTGCTGTCTGCAGCGACTGTCAAAATCAGATCATCGGCAAATGTCTGGGAGTCGACCTCGCCCAGGTCCTCCGCCAGAAATTCAGAGCGGACCCAAAACGGAGCCTTGGGGGTAGCCCCTGTGAACCGGTCTGGTCAGTCTTCCGTATGGGGCAACGACATTTATTTCTCTTTGCGTGAGATATGACCTTATTGTTTGATTTAGGTTTGTTGGCACATTGGCACGTCTCAGTCGTGCCAGGACGCTCGGCCACCAGATTATGTAAAACGCCCTGGCGAAGTCGATCGAGATGACAAGGAAATATTTTCTGCTGCAACTGTTAGCTGTGTTTAGCAGGTTTCTCAGGGCTTCAATGGTGGATTATTGTGATTTGAATCCGTATTGGGTTGTCATACTGAGGTTTGCTGCTTCGTAGTGTTCGCTGATTTTTCTACAGAGCATTCTCTCGAATAATTTGATGATGACAGGCAACAGGTAATTGGCCTGCATGATTCCGGTAGGTCAGGGGGCTTTGAGGAGTTCTTCAGAATGAGTTTCACGTTAGCTGATTTCCGCTTTCTGGGACGGTGCCTGACTTAAGGCACTTATTGAACAGTATAAGAAGTAGGTCGGGTGTATATTCTGCGACTTTTTTAATTTTTTCCGGCTCCAGAAGGTCTGGGCCAGGGCACTTTTTGTTTCTGATTTGGGTTGCAGCCAGCCGGAGCTCGTCCAGGGTGAAGGATGGTTCCTGTCGCTGTGGGTTATAGGTGTCATTTTCTTCACAGATTTTCAGCTGGTTCTGGAGCTCTGGAATGGGTGGCTCAGAGTAGATGGTGTCCAAAATGTTGTGGATCGATTCTTCCCATGTTGTGGTCATGTTACCCTGGGGTGTTCTTGTGTAAATGATTACTTCTCCCCTGAGGAGCTTATTTGTGGTGACTCTGTACACCACTCCCCAGGGATCTGCGTTTTCTGCAGTGCTCACCTAGCGCTCCCATGGTTTTCGTTTGTTCTTGTTTATTTGGGAAGTATACCTATTCCTTGCCTCTGTATCTTTCTCTTAAAGCTGTCACTTCCGCGGCAGGCCATGTCCGCCTCGTTCGCTGAAACTGTTTCCTCCCTTTGATGACTTCGCGTCTCAAGTTTTGAATATCCTGTGTCCACCATGGACACAGGATATTCAAAACTTGAGAACTGCGCCCGGTTTTGGGATTCTGAACTTCATTGTTGCTTTACTTACCGTTGTTATGATCTTGGTGATCTTTCTCTGTGCGTCATCTGGGTCAGGTTATGTGTTCTCGGCACGGTATCTGGTTTCAGCCGCAGTCAGTAGCTCTTCGAAGTGATCCCAATTTGCATTCTCAACTGCCAAACGGTTTTTCAGTTTCTTGGCGTCCTGTCAAGTGTTCGTCTTATCTGGTAGATTATCACTCTGTGGTCGGACGTTGTCCACGAGTCTTGGACTGCCCAATTCATGATGTAGCCAGCAATATTTCCGGTGGCCATGGTGACATCAATGGTGGCCTCCCACAGAGTGTTGCAAAATGTTGGGAGTTGGTGGGGTAGGTTCAGTATTACCATCTGAGAAGTTGCAAGGTGCTCCAGGAGTTGCCCGTTTCTAGTTCCTCGCCTGTCTGGTGTCATGGCCTATACCAGGCCGGTGATCGGCAGTTCACATCTGCCCCTACTACTATCTTCTGGTTTGGGAGTGTGTCTGTTACTGTCTGCAGATACCTGGTTGCGAAGGAGATCTCTTCTCCAGGCCTGCAGTACAGTGCCACCACGTAGAAGGAGACAAGGGGGTCAGTATGTGTGCACATGCGGCCCATAGGCTGCACAAAGACGGCTAATCTTGGTGACTGTATAGCTAGGATTTCGAACAACGATTGCGGTCCACGTGTTTCTTCCTCAGCTTGTACAATTTTATAGGAGATTGGGTAGCCGCGTACCTATTTAGCGTGAGTGTACGGCTCCTATACAATAATGATGTCCGTATCCTCTTCATCAGCTTTAACTCGTAGTTGCTCTGCCACTGCTCTGGCTCTCTGTGCATTTTGTTGTAGAATATTAATCTTGGTTGTATTGTATTGTCTATTGCGTCTCTCCATAATCGATTCTTGTTTGGTACATGCTTTTGACTTTTAGGTATGTTGGACATTTAGGGTCTCTGATGGAGTGTGAGTGTTCCAGTTTTAAGGACTTGCAGTTTGCGCAGGTCGGATTCTCTTCCTTGTTGGAGCAGTTTTTAAATTCAGGGTCTTTTAAAAATGTTAATCCTTTTAAATTTTACAAAATTAGGTAAAATAATTAAATAAATAAAATAAAATAAATAAAACGTTTTCTTGTGTATACTCTTGACCTTATGGCATTTCATTTCAATTTCATCGTTATGGTAGCTAAACAATTTGGCTCAGTCAGCAATGGACTTGATTATTATTTATTATTTTTTTTTGTTCGGTTGTTGTTGTTTTAGGATTGTAAGAGCATCAGCGACTAAGGCCATATTGTTCCGTATATACTGTCTGTAAATTGCGTGTGTTCTCTAGTCGATTTTCTAGTTTCCGGGAGAAAAGAAAAACATGCTAGGTCTCAAATAGTATGGTTCCATGTGAAAAAGGCCCATGAAAATTCCTCACGTCATCGACCGTTCTCAAACTCAGGTCTTTTCTACCCAGTGTGGGGAGTTTGGGATTCTACCAACTATGCTACCCACGAGGACTTTGTGTTCGGATTCCAACAAGCATGCTGACGAGTGGTTAGGGACATTTTTTGGATGGTGTTGACCTTTTAATTTGTTGATATCGTAGTATTGAACAAGTTTAACAACACAAAATAAGACAAAAAAGGGTTGTGGAAATGGTTATAAGTTAACTATGAAGACCTGAAATCAGGGTGGGGGGGTTATGCATGGAACAACGAAAATTATGAATGAAGAAAATGAGAGATGAAAAAATATTGAGCGTAAAAGGAAGAAACCATAAACTTTGCTTCAATAAAGTTTTAGTCCAAGTTAATTTGATATCTGTAATGCAAGTTGTGCAACTGAGAAATTCATTACTTAATAGAGCTTGTTATTAATAAGAAACTAATCCGTTTCTCATTTATAAAATGGAAAAAAATTTTTACATCACTCACGTGCACCACCAAATACCACTTTCCACGCAGTATGTCCCATTTGAGGTGCTAATTTACTTTCTGGGACGATACTATTTATATATATCTTTTGTCTATTCTGAAATATTTTGATAATATTCATTTCCTTAAAATAAGATATAATATAGCCTACTTCAAATATGCTATTCCAGTTCCACTATAAGCAAATTACATAACTATTACTAAAACAAAAATATAACAAATGTCTTGGCAAAGTGTCAAAGCGTGGATCACATCGACACACCTTATGCTGTTTTGGCAGTCTCTATGTATTACGTGTAATTATATTACCACATTAAATGGTAACCCATCAGAATAATAATGGTGGGGAAGGAGAACAGTAAAGGATCCAAATTAAAATATGGCAATCTGTTTTTATCTTGGAAAGGAAGGTCCCATCGTAAAATTTCACTTCACGCCTTTTATTTTATGCAACTTTCTTGTCAGTGGCGTAACCAGAAAATACACTGGGGGGGGGGGGGGTAGCTGCACATCCTGAGAAAAATAGTATGTAGGTTTTTACGTCCTTAAATTTCGAAATTGTACAGATATCCCCTCCCCCCGTACCATTATCCTTTTACTATTTTTTTTATGCATGTCTTTTTATTTATCTTTAAAAACAAATTGAACATAGATAAATAAAATAACAAAATAAATGTCTTCACAAACTTTATTTCAAGGATCTACAATAAAAAATAAATAGATAAATAAACATTTTATACTCTTCACAAAAATAGACAAAACCAACGTAAAACTATACATTTGTATTCGAACACAAAAAAAAGCCTTTTATACTCAACAAAATACTAAGTGGGTGTTAGAAACGTAAACTAGTTTATATATTTATATTTAAACGCCTTTTTTTCCTCCTCCGAGAAGATCTATGACTTCTTCGGGATTAATGATTACGTCATAGTATATATTCAAAAGAACTAATCCCTCCAGCCTTTCCTCCCCTATACGGTTTCTTAAATAACTTTTTAAACGATTTAAGTTTGAATTAGATCTTTACCGGTATCTCAGTAGATACCGGTAAAGTGGCAAATATTTTCAGTATCTGATATATATTTGGATATACAGTATATCTTTATTACATATTGCTAAGGATTCTATGGCGGTCACAGTATTTCGTAGTTTTTCAGCACATTCCTTCTGCCTGAGGTTATATCTAGCAATTAACACATTTTCATTAAAAAGTTATCGCTATTTAAAAGGTCATCTGCGTAAAACGAAAATAGTTTTCATAAATTTTGAATATAGATATCTTCAATAACATTACTTTTTGGAAGGAGACACATAAAAGAAGATTAAACGTCCTTATGTGTTAAAAAACGAGACTCGATCTGATTTAAGAAATTATCTAAAAACAACACAAAAGTCGAGATTCGGTAATAGTCCTCCGCATTATCGCATGGTATATTACAGCGGTTGGTGTGACGACCTGTAATTCGTGGTACCTTCAAACTTATTTGGTAATTTTTACATAAACCTTGAACTTCTAAAAAAAGATGATGAAATTGTTTGTCAGCATCTGATCTCATTTCTTGTAGTACTATTTTTAACAAATTAGCTTGATCAATTGCTTTCTTTAGATCGATATTAATGGTTTGTAAGTATTTACTCAAGCCAATACTATTTGCTGAATACTTTTTTAATAATATATAAAGCAACCAAAAAAATTGTCGCCCTGGATGGAATTGAGAATTAATTGTGCATTTGTTGCTGTATCTTTATCTTCCCATAAGCTTATTACTGTTAATGCTGCAAACGTCGGTTCTAACAATTCAATGAATATAGTTACAGATTCGTGCCTGTCCATCCATCCATCCATCCATCTAGTGGGGCACATCTTTTTAGATGCTTTTTCTTGGAATTCGGACACAATTCTTCTAATACTAACTGCCTCTTTGGATACTAAAAGAATGGGTAAACATTTTGAATGATTCCCATACAGTTTCAGATACCTTGCAAATCACACGAATCCGAAATTGCTAAATTTAAGCAATGAGATACGCAGTGCACTTAAAGTGCTTTTGGGTTTAATTCTTTGATGAGCCGGGACGCCATTTATTCTGTCGCTCATTGCCCCAGCGCCGTCATATCCTTGTCGGTTTAAATTGGTGTAAATTGCGCAACTGGGGGCCTAATCCGTTGAAAAAAAAAATTTTTTTTGTTTTCGAGAATTTCGAAAAAATGTAAAATTTTGAATTTTTGCTTTAACTTTTGAGGAAGATGGGTTTTTTAGTTTTTCTGTCGAATAAAAATTGCGCCGCTGGTCAGATAATTCTCAAATTTAATCCTCTAGTAAACTTCTTTATTCATTTTTCAAAGGATCATTATTAGGCCACAATTACGCAACATTGCCCCAATTTAACCGACTTCGTATCTCTTACATGCAGTTTGCTAGATCCCCAAGCTTAGCACCAAGTTTGGGATTGTAATTGTATGTACGAAGAAAAGAGTTATATAATGTGGAACATTTACTTTTAAATTTTCACAGAAACGCAAATTGTAATTATACCAAAGAAACACATACAAACAAAAGCTGCAAATCTCACTGATGTCACTTTACAACTAAGCCGAAAATCTTGTTAGGTATTAGCCTACCTACTTATTATGCATATTTACAGTTGAACCAGCCGAACAAAAGCCGAAAATTCAGATGCATGGTGGCAAAAGTACGCGGAGCTCGAGCTGATAACTTCGTGACAGGAAGGGGCATAGTTGAACTATCGTTTTTTTTTTTTTTTTTATATTGTATGTATATGTGTGTGTATATATATATATATATATATATATATATATACACACACATATATATATATATATATATATATATATATATATATATATATATATATATATGTGTGTGTGTGTGTATATGTATATAATTTTTTTTTTTTTTTTTTGCTGGCTCTCAGGTGTGGACAGCCTGGGAGCGGGATTGCTGGCACCCACCGGTATAGCACTGCTTCCGGTGGGTGCCGGATTTTTGTGCATGAGGCACTGTTAAAATAGTAGACCAGGCCCAGTACCAAGTGACTATGGGCGGCCATTAGGAAGCAGCTATCCAGGTGCCAGCTTCTCCCTGGTGGCTAAGAGGCCTGCCATACAAGTCTGTTTCGCAGAGGTTCTGCACAAATTCAATTTATCAGGTGGAGATAGACGGAAGTCTAGGTTCCACCTTAGACATAATAATAATAATATCGTTTGTGTGGTGTTGTCAAATAGTAATTAAATTGAAATTGGAATAGTGTTTTGAAATATGGAAAATAGTAGTACAAAGTAAAAATATCAGAGTATAGGCTCGGAGGGGTACTGCAGCCCCATCAGTCCCATACTGGTTACGCCACTGGTTATTATTATTATTATTATTATTATTATCCGTTTATTCCAGAAAAGGAAACCACCCCGGGACGGCAAAGTGCCAGGAGGGTGCTAAGTACATATCAGGGTACGAGATACTACATGCAGTGGGTTACATATACTGAACGCGTAGTCTCGTCCCGAAATATTATATACAAATTTTATGTTTAATATATACAATATTTACACATTATTGGTTCTGTACATACATTATACAAATCATATATTTACAATTCACTAATAATTCCATATATAACTTACATATTTACATAACTGTTAGAGAAGGTATATTTTTCCAGTCAATAGCTTACCAAATTATTATTATTCTTAAAGCAGAAAGTTTCACTTTTACTCACAATTCTTTGGTACTTTGCAGCCGATTCCTATTTCGGTAAGTCTGTACGAATTCTGGAAGGTTCTTGTAACACAATCTACGATATATTCTAGTGTTCAAAGAAAGTGCATCACCCCTAAAATTGTAATTGTCGTCCGCATAACGTAAGTATATGGCAATATTTCTTACAGATTGCATTAGATAAGATTGACACGCGTAGGTGATGACGTAATATTGCATCAGCTCTTATTGCTGCTATATAAGCACGCTCTGCAAGAGTTGCAGTCATTCCTTGCTTGTGTCAGATGGCGAGTTACGTGCAGTTGACGCCACGAAGAAAGAGAGCTTTGCTTTACGTGAGGAAGGATTTGTTCCCGTTTGTTTGTTTTTTTGGTTTTTAGGAGCATTAGCAACTAAGGCCATATTGCTCCGGCGATATGCGGTGGTCATTCCCTGACCTTTCCGCATCCTCCGTATTTGGTGGTCACGGGCTCGAACCCTGGTCTAATCAAGAAGCGTGTGCTACGCACTGCTGCTCCTGCCCACCTGGCTACGGAGGTGGCCACCGTTCTTCCCGTCATATTGCTGAGTGTTTTGTAATCAGTAGAGTTTTTTGTAATTGTAGAGTGTTTTGTAATCAGTCGACAGTGAGTAGATTTCTTTCCAAACTGAAGAATAAAATAAAAATAAATTTTCTGTTTATACTCCGGCACGACAACCAAGTCAGTAGAGTTTACAATAAATCGTCAATACAAATATTTATCGTATTTAGTAGTCACGGGCTTGAACCCCGGTCCACTCAAGGAACGCGTGCTATGCACTCTCGCTCCTGACCACTAGGCTACGTCAGGCCTACTGGTTCTGCTGATAGGAAAAAAAGAACCGGACGCAAACGAGTCTCTACGCCAAAACAGGAAAACGTGTTTGAAGCGCTTATGCCTTAAAAACCGTAAAGCTTCTTCGTCTGAGCTGAAAAGAGAATGGGAAGAACATACAGGAGTGGTAGCAAGTGCAGTAACAGTCAGAAGACGCCTCTTCAAAAATGGACTTGTAGCCCGTCGTCCTAAAAAAGAAGACCCTCCTCCCACAAAAAATGAAAAAGGCCCGATTAATTTGATGTAAGGAGAATGTCAAATCTTCATCTTTGTTTCTGTTCTATGGTGGCCCCAAGACTCTCGTCCAAATTTACCTAGTTTTATAGTCGAACATGTACTCTATGAATATTACAGGTGGCCTGAACATTATATTCAGGCCACCTCACCACCAGGAAGCAGTGATACCTGGGCAGCTGCTTCCTAGTGCCCGTCCCAGGCACGTTATCCAACCTGGATCTACTAAAGCTCTTATTGTGCAAATTGCATGTCAAATGGACCATCGAGCAGTGTAAGTTAGTTATTTTCTCGGATGAGAAGAAATTCAACCTGCATGGCTCTGATGGGAGACAAACGATTCGCCGTAGACGTGGTGAAGAATACCATCCAGACTGTATGGTGTCTACAGTGAAATTCCATACCAGCCAAATGATATAGGGGTACATTTCGTATCGCGGAGTAGGTCACCTGCAGTTTATAAAAGGTTCCGTAAATGCCAATGGATACCTGGCTATATTGGAAGGCAAATTTCTGCCAACCATTAGAGACCATTTCAACCTGCCAAGTAACTGCATCTTTCAGGACGACTCTGCTCCTTGTCATCGGGAAAAAAGTGTAAGTAGGCACTTCTATAGTTACTTTAGCTTCATTTCTGCATTAGAGGTTTGACAGTAATGTGTTTACATTTGTTACAGGTGAAAAAATGGGTGGAAGAACGGTCAATTACAACTGTTAGCTGGCCAGGAAACAGCTCGGATCTGAATCCTATAGAGCATCGTGTGGAATCTGCAGTTGCCAGAAAGAAACCAAAGACCCTTCGTGAACTTCAGGAAGCCATGATTCGTGTTTGGAAACATGAACTATCAGTTGATTATCTTCAGAAATTGATCTTGTCAGTGCCTCGACGGTGTGCTGCTGTCATCAGGGTCAGAGGCGGTTCAACTGAATATTAGTTTGCACCTAGTGAACTTTTCATTTTGTTTCCATTTAAAATGATAGACTGAAGCAAATTGAGGGCTTCTGATATTTCAGCCATAATTGTTGTGTTTACCAAAACTGTTGTATAAAGGTTGCAAATGCTCATTTTGGAATATTTTGAGAGCACCTGTCAAATATTACTTAGCTTTGCCTTAAATATTAATAAATATCTTTTGTTTATATTTCTATTGTGATGCTAGTCATTAATGTAACATACCATCGCGAAAAAGGATTAGAAATGTGAAATTCTTAGGTGATGCACTTTCCTTTGAACACTAGTGTACATACTCGTCACCTACTACGTTTTATATGAATTTATGATACTTCAACGAAAGCACTCAATAGATCATTGGAATACAGGCCTATATTTGTTTAGTTTATCCCCAAGGTTGTTAGACAATTTTTTGTCGTCATCATGACGTTACAGTCCGTGCAGTTTGCACCAGTGATCTGGATAGCTGTTCTACTTTATTTTCTTACCCTTCGAGTGAGGGAGAAAGATGATTTTGTAATGCTATATTTACTTCTAAAGCTTGTTTTCTTCTTGTTGCTGTGATATGGTTTTCAAGTGTTTGTTAAGAGTTATACTCGATAAGCCTCGGACTGATATTTTTTTTATGATATTCTATTATTCAGTAATTTATATTCGCTACTAAAAATATCGAAATAAGACTGTTATTATTGTATTTGCTGTAAAGCAAAACAGAAAAAAAGCCTACTAGCATAAAAAAGAATTTTTTTCCCTTTAACCTTCCCTGCTACTGTAAAGAGATTAGCAAAGCTATACAAGCATTTGTGAACCTTGTTCTTTTTTTTTCTATACCAGGATGATTAATGGTAATGTTGCTTACTTGCGTATACGCAAGTTTATACTCACACAAACAGAACACCACATACATGACCTCCCACCAATTTACGTACATATTGTGTAGGGTCTTTGTGACTATAACTGAAGGTTCCGTTTTATGGTTCCTCTTTATCAATTTTGTTATTATTAGTATAGTATCTCTTGTCAGACGGCATGTGAAACGTCAATTCAACTCCGTCACGTCAAACTCCGGTATTAGTACTAGAATCTTATAGATTTGTTTAAAAGTGATGAGTTAGTTTGAGTTTCCACACAGAAGCCGGACGTGGCCTAGTAGTACACGCATTTTGGTTGAACTGGTTCCAATTCCCATGACTACTAAATACGATCTGTATTTTTTTTGTATTCTCTATCTTGTAAATTCCTTTGAACCAATGTGACCGTCCTGGAGTATAAACAGATAATTAACCTTAACATTTTCTTCTTGTTAAACTAAACAGTTCAGTTCATATTGTGTTATTTATTCCTAAATAACCAGTTTACTTCCAAATCTGAGAATCTAACCTATCGTATCTGTTCAATGGATTAACTGTTTATCAAGGAAGTTCGATAGTTTCTGGACAGAGCTAGCACCAAGTACCATGATTTTTAAAGTTATTTATTAATCAAAAGTTAGACGAAATTAAAATTTATACAAAAAAAAAAAAAAAAACCAAAAGTTTCTTTTCGAGACTCATAAGCAATCTATTTTTCTGAAATTTTGACTGTGTTGTGGGTTACCCAATAGTTTTTATCATCTCTACTTGCAGGAATTCATTTTCTCTCTCCAACTATACCTACCAAATACTCACATTATAAAAGGCACTGGTACTTACGAACCTTTCGAAATCCCTTGAAAAAAAAAAATAATAATAAATAAATACTTATCCTTATGTTTAAGTTCACCAAGAGCCTTTTTTCCAAGACGACTTTTTTTTTTAAATTAAAACCCCAAGCACCAAACCTATCAAAACTTATAGTACTTAGTACCGTGCTTAGGTTGAAGGAGATGAGGAGGGAGGGGATGCGGGAAACTTGCTCTGGAGAGTAAACGTGGGTTTCACCATTTCAAGCAAAGTGGTGGTATTACACCGGTTGATGAGAGTCATCTACCACCTAGTGTTAGCATTAGTAAGTATTAATATTATATTGCTATTATATTAAAGTATTATATTATTAGTATTGTATATTGTATTAGTAGTGGTATTTGTTAGTGTTGTACTAGTAGTACCGTGCAAGGGTTGTGAGGATGGGTGGAGGAGATGTCGGAAACTTTGCTCTGGACTTGACTGTGCACATGGAAAATATGAGCCAGTCACTTTGAAAGCTTCCGATGTGAGTATAACTTAACAAAACAAACTCTAGTAGGAAATCTCCCAGAAAGCAATGTTGCATAACACAATAAGAACAGATTGTGGATTTATCTTAAAAATCTAAAGTTCCTCACCATAGCACATCAAAGAAAACTTGACTTTATGGCAGAATTTCACAAGAAAACAGTCATCAGGAAGAGAGAGAGAGAGAGAGAAACATTATCCCTCCAGCAAAGCTTACTCTGTTCCTCCACCAACGTCCTATTAGTTTATCAAAAAACTAAAAAAAATAAATTTCCAGTGTCCAACTACAGCTTTCTGCAACCAGTCTTTGAACAACAGAAAACCAAAGTTAATGCTTGAGCAAGCATAGTGAAGATCCTAATCAAATGATGACTTATGCATAGTGTATTTGGCAGATTCAATAAGTAATTACTAAAAACAATTGAAAGTTACAAAAATTGCATAACAGAGGGTCATGAGTTAGGCACATCAAGCAATCTTAATGCTTAAATCACGCATCGAAAAAAAATTCTCTTAATTAAGTGCTTTCAAAATTTTAACATCACAAATTCAGGCTGGTGAAATTATATTTAAAGATGAAATATTTGATATGTATAAAACTTGTGAATACTTAGAAAAATGAACCGAACCCTTCAATAAATTCAGATTTATGGGGTTTACGCTTTTGAAAAGTACGCCAGCTAAGAAGTACCAAATATGTGTAAAAATATTATTGATAGGAATTTTCAAACTGAAGGAAACTTATTATTTAGTCAGTTTTCTTTGCCTAAGAATTTCATTTTAGACGAGTTTAAATTGAGGAAGGTTGATAGTAGGAATGTTAATTTATATTAAAATATGGTTAGCTTTAAAAGAAAATTTTAACAGTGCATTTCGTCTAAATCGCGTATTACCATGAAGTATTCGTGTTATTCTTAAAAATAACTAACGTATTCACAATTTTAATAAACAAAACAAATAGTTTAAGAGCTTAAAAACGGTGGTCACTGACAAAGTGATCATTATTTTTCATGAGGTTTGTATTTCAGGATCAAGCCCTGAAGCTCAAAAAATATCTGGCTTTTTTCTTGCCATTCTGGCACATAATGGAATGTTGAAAGAACATTTTTCAAAATTCATGACACATTATTAAAAATTATTATAATTGTCCACACTTCAACTCGGCCACAACAGTGTAGAATTTCCAAATTTTACTTGAGAAAAATGTATAATTCATTTAAGATTTTGTAAATTATTACATATTATCAATTACACTAAAACTATTCCTTGGAAAATTTATTTTCACAATATAGTTTTAACACACCACATTAACTTACGGTTGTAAAAATTGTTAATTCATTATTTCATGTAAATTTAACATAAATTTAAACAACCTTCTATGCAACTTAAGTATTTAAAATTAACACAAACACTCAAAAATGTAAAAATAAATCTTATTTTTTGTTTACAGTCATATACGCACACAGTGATATCATAAATCTGTTTTCCATTCTGTGGAAAGTAAGCTAAATTCATATGTTTGTTTTGAAAGTAATGTATTGAATTTATTGTCAAATTTCGAAAACGTAAGTACTGTATTAGTTTTCCTTGTGGGTAGTGAGCATAAGCGTGTATTTTTACAGCATGGCATTAGAAGATAACCCCACTTAGGGCCCATTTTCAGAATCCAACAACCCTCCCATATAGTACATGTAACGGAGAGGTGCGATAACTCACAAATTCAATCCAGTTATTTTATGAGTGGGGAATTTATCTCGAAGATTAAAAGCAAAACGGTGTCCTAAAAAACGTGATGATCCCCTGAAAAACGCAGAACTCCTAACCGACTTCTATAACTGCATATTACATAATACTTAATAAAATAATGCGAGAGAGAGAGAGAGAGACAGTACAACTGCCTATCGTTGTTTGTTTAATATAGCATGAGTTTGTAGCGGCACTACCACAACTTCTTCTTATTCTTTAATGCTGCCGAATGGCGTTTGCGACTTCGTTTTGATATTGTTCTCTGTCTAGCGCTGCGTGTAGAATTTGTGCTGTTGTCATGTGAAGCCAGGTGTTGATGTTATCTAGCCATGCCATTTTCGGTTTGCCTGGGCGTTTCTTGCCTTCGATCTTTCCCTCCAGGATGAGTGGTAGTAGGTGATATTTTTGTTGGTTCCTAGCGATGTGACCTAGGTATTTACATTTCCTGCTGATGATGGTTTTGAGCAGGTCCCATTGCGTGTGCATGTCCTGCAGGACCTGTACGTTGGTTATCTTGGCTGTCCACGGGATTTTCAGCATTCTTCGGTAGAGCCACATTTCGAAGGCCTGGAGCTTTTTTGTAGTGGCTGATGTTAGAGTCCAGGTTTCTACACCGTAGAGCAGTATTGGCCAGATGTAGCATTTCAATGTGCGTAATTTGAGCATGATGTTCAAGCTTCTGTCGGTGAGGAGGGTTTTCCACTTCGTGAATGCCTGCCTGGCTTGTTCAATTCTGCTTTTGATTTCGGCCTCATGGTTCAGCTGGTCATCAATGAGTACTCCGAGATACTTGAAGCGGTGTATTTGCTCTAATTTTTCATTGTTTAGTTTGATCGTGATTTTGCTTGCAGTCCTGCTGACCTTCATCACCACAACAACTACCACAACTAGCTTGTCTAATACAATGGAATTCCATCTTATAAGATGTTTATGATACTCTTTTACCAAAAATTTGTACTCGATTATCGATAACATAAACACACTGACCATATTGGAATCGGTAGTTTTGAAAGATCTAATAGACAAAATTCACTGCAAAAAAATCAAAATCAGTGGAAGTAGATGTAGATCCTGAAACTGTTACTTTTCAGGGTATAGATGATATTCAATGAAAAAAACACGTTGGTTGATACATGGTGATGACGAACCGTATTTGTCGACTTATAAGACGCTGTGGTGTGGAACACGCAGCCTAATTTTTAAACGGTAAATTTAAAAAAAAAAAAAAAACTTTTGAAAAAAATGTATTGTTAATACAATGGAAATTTACAATTCAATAAAAATTAAACCCAAAAGCCAGTAAAGAAAGGTATAGGATTATTACTCTTATTATTTTAGTATCATTCAACTTCAGAATTCATCATTGACTTGATCATCATTATCCTCAACATCATCATAATCATCATCCTCTTCACTAGTATCACTGTCACTCTCACAATAAATTATCTTTAATGCCTTCCACTGCATTAGTTATACCATATTTTTTAAAGGACTTAAACACAATTTCAATCTTGATCAAAATATCATGCCATGACCCCATTCACACACTTGTTGTGTTGATGGACGTTTCATCCTTTCCGTAGGCGTCGTGTTATGGTTCCGCTCTATCATTCGTTTATTCCATTGCTCCTGCATGTTATTCTTGAATGGCTTATTGATGCTGACGTCTAACGGCTGTAACTGGGAAGTTAAGCCACCCGGAATTACCGCCAATTCTGTGTTCATCATTTCGGCCAGTTGTTTGATGTTTTCAGTCCTATGTGTTCTAAACTGATCCCATACTAGTAGTGCATTTTTACTCTGTAGTCCACCAAGACGCTTTGACCAAACTTTTACAAACCAATTCTTCATACATTCTTCATCCATCCATCCCTTCAGTTGTACGAGTACGTGAATTCGTTTGGAAGTTTATCTTTCTGTAAAGTTTTTCTTTTAAAAATTAACGTTGGCAGAAGTTTGGTCCCATCAGCACAACAAGTTAAAACTGAAGTGTAGTGTGTCTTTTCATGTCCAGTGATTTTAATAGTTATAAAATTTTTATTCTCAGGTTTTCTTAGATGGCACATCAAATGTCAACGGAAATTCATCCATATTCCCGATTTGGCTAAGTTCGTAGTTGCTTCGTTTTCTAGCATTAAGAGCAAATTTATAGAAATCTAATATTCTTTGTTGGTACTCTCGTTCTTGTGTGTAAACTTAACCCATTTCTTTTCACGAAGCGATAACACCACTTCAGTTCCTTTAAAGTTGTGTATCCCAATAGCCACTTTTATCTTCAACCAGTTACTCTCGAACCAGATTTTCCCAAATCAGTGGAAAAACTATCTCATCAAACCTTTAGCTAAAGTTCAATTGCCATCGCAACCTAGACACTATTGACCCATCTCCAACTCCTCCAGCCTGCTGAAGCTTCTGGAGAAGGCCTTACTCCGCATCATCACTAAGCAGACCCTGCCCAGCAATCCCGCCCAAATTCACTACTCCCTTCCAAACAGATCACCAATCTGCTAGCGACCACGAGTACTAACTTGTCAGCATTTGAGAAAATGCAAGAACTAGCTATTACTGACTTAGACATTTGTTGCCATCCAAGTAAACCAACTTCTCACTCTCCTGGAATGCTATTTCCAGATCACAGAGAACATACTATGCTTTCTCTCCTTTCTTCTGCATGACAGAGTTGTAAAGCTCCATACAGGAGATCGCACCCTTACAAGATCCGTCACTGCACGAGTCCCACAAGGAGGGGTCCTTTCGGACCTTCTGTTTTCATCTCCCCGCTGGTTGCACATACTTGGTGTCTACTGAGGTATGCAGATGATATCAAGATACTCACTCCCATCATCCCCAATCAAGACCTAGATCTGTTAAAAGTGGAAATTAACAACACTTTCACCGCAGTCACATCTTACCTCTGCCAGTTCGGGCTCAAAATCAATCCTTCTAAGGCCAAATTCATGGTGTATTCACTGAAGCAAACTTCATCTCTCCAACCTTCAAGTCGGCAACACCCTCATCCCAATTGTGTCCAGCCATCGTGATCTAGGCGTTGTTCGACTCTAAACTTCAATTTACCGCCCACTTAGACATGCTCCAAGACTCCGGTGGATAGCAAAACAACATTTCCTACATATCACCGATAAAAAGACAACCGTGAAGTACACAAGAACAGTTATCTTTCCACCTTTACTCTATGCTGCTGAAATTTGGGCCTCAGAAATACAACGCACACACACACCCTTAGCCTCAGCGGCACCATCAATAAAGAAACCACTCTTTGCAGCAGAATTCTGGCTCCTAAAGTGGGCCAACAGGAAGCACAAACCTTCCAGCTTTGCTTCGCACCACGCAGCTTGCCGACTTTCTCGGGATTCCACGGCTTCCCACCTTAATCGACGACCAACGCCTCCTAGCAACAGTCAAGATGACAACAGGCATAATTGCAACACCTTCATTCTGGGATACCTGTGGCTGGCTGGATGATTCCCTTTGTTGCCCTAAGGACTAATCCCGAGCTCTACCCGCGTTCAGCATGACTCCATCTCTCGGATAGGTTCCTCACTCAGCAGATGCTCAAACAAACTCAAGCTCTTGACGCCGACCTGAACAAATTCGCCGTTGACCGGATATGGGCCTCAGAAAAAAAAAATTATGACTAGCAGGACTAATCAGCAATGACTCATCTGTACCTGCGTCTGCTTCTGTCTGATTGAGCTGGTTCTCTTATCTCGATGTTATGCCAGCTCAACCAGACCTAACTCTTGTGAGAAGTTCTCTCCTTTCTATTGTAATATGTTTTCATTTGTACAGTTACCTTTTTTCATTTTGTAAATAATTATTCGAGTATCCCGGAAGTAACGCGAAGCTGTATACCCCTGGCCCTTATGGCCGTGAAGGATATAAAGATTCTCTCTCTCTCTCTCTCTCTCTCTCTCAGCTGCTCGTTTCTGTGCTGCTACTATCCAACTACACAAATTTTCTTCCAAAGTTGGCCATTTAAGTGGAATTTTACGAAGGTTATGCTTTGTCTTATCAGCTTCTTGTAATAAAACTTCCCTCTTCCTCCATATAGAAATCACCTGCTCAGTAGGCGGTGGTCTGAAATTTCGTTCTGCTGCTCTGTTCCCGTGTTCTTTGGTATATTGTACTACTTTTTAGCTTAAATCAATAGTATAGTTTTGCCTTCCTAATGCGCTTCATTGATTAGGGCTTAAATGTATTACTGGAATTCACTTGTTACTCCCACAACAGCCTGGTAATTACTGAAAAGTGTACTAACGTATAGTAGCAAATTATCCGTTAACTACTATGCGTTAACTCTCGATTTTGCGCATGTGCTGTATTGCCACTTTCGGCTTCTAAGGCGCAGGGTGATTTTTTAAGGTATTTAAAAGGGAAAAAAAAGCGCGTCTTATAAGCCGACAAATACGATATTTTCTCTTACATCCAATCAAGATAATTCTCTCAGTCTACAAATCGTGGTCATCAACCTTGGAAAAGTGGTTCATTGGCTAGTCTTAAATCCTGAAACGTGCATTGTATAATATAGACAGGCATAAAGGAACAGACTATAAATATGATTGCAGACTAAGAACTACACCATTTCGAGAATAGATGAGGTCAAAAGCCTCAGTATGGTGCTTGTATCATTAGGACATTCCACGTTGTTCACTATGTAACAATGAACAACGTGGAAAATTCTAGTCAAATAATTAGTTTGAAATGTCCAAACTAGTTATTTATTTAAGGTCCTACCGTGGAATTTCCTAGTCAAATAGCAATTTTTGCATTCATAATAATGGTGCTCATTAGATGGCACGGACCAGAATTTACATCTGACTCGGTACTCATCCTTCACTCATCACTTGTATGATAAATCTCAGATCATGCGTAAAGTGCCCATAATCTTTGCCTTATCACGCTAAGCGACGAAATGGGGGGCAAAAATGGAAAGAGTTTTTGTTATCGGAATATCTGCCATACCCAAAACGACATTAACCTGCGAAATGTCTTTAAAAGTAATCTCCTCCCATGAAAAATGGTGGTTCAGTGACACACATTTTCACTACATACTGATAAATGTAGTGATTGACTGGTCTACGTTGCTGGAGTCTGTCAGTATTACTGTACCTTAATCTCGTGGCAGATACGCCGCGGTATTTCCTTCAGTTATTCACCAAACGAATTGTGGCTGATTTAATTCGATAACCAACACGAGACAGATGACGAATACTATAAATCTATATTTTTAAGGGAGATTCGGTTTATCTTTAAAGAGAATTTTCTTTCATCGCTAACCCTTGTACTGATTGCACTTATAAGGGCCTCTCATAGCCCCCACTTTATTATAACGTGTTGCAGTTTTTTTTTTTTTTTTTTTTTGATTACTTAATCCCGATTCTCAGTAATAAACCTGATTGGCCACTTTATTAACTACACCTACCCTTTCATGACCCGGAGCGCTCCTTCAGTAACAGCATCACCTGTTTGTACCATGCGATAAAAAACAGCTGGGCAAATAATAGAGATATTGCATGTGCGTTAGCAATACAGGCTGTGGTGGTGGTGGTGGTGGTGGCGGCAGCGGTGTATGGAATGTGTTTTCGTAGTGCACATTCGGCTCAATAATACCAATGGCACCTAATGAACCCATGTTGGGATCTATTCAAGATACATTTTAGTCCTGATATGTGGAAAATTGCAATTTTAAAACTGATTAAAAAACCAGATAAACCAGCATTAAATCCTAGATCTTATAGACCTATTGCACTTTTGCCAAATCTTGGGAAGTTGCTAGAGCATCTAATGACTCTGCGTGTTACTGATCTTCTTCAGTCGAAAAATATGGTGTCCACTAATCAATACGGGTTCTGTGTAGGAAAGTCCTGTGAAGATGCACTTGTTGAATAATTTGTTTGCAGCATTGAGTTCAACATCAGAGTACACGTTAGTTACCTTTGTTGATTTCGAGGGCGCTTTTGACTCTATGGTGGCAGAGTGCTCTCGAACGGTTACGATCAGCTGGATGCTCTCAGCAACTATACCACCTGTTTACAAGCTATTTCAGTAATCGTCAAATTTTAGTGAAATCTAAATATCAGATGTCTTGAGAAGTTTCACGATGGTGTGCCCCTGGGTCTATCTTGGGGCCTCTTATATGGAATACGGTGTTACAGGGTTGAATTTCTCGTTGTATCGGTAGTACTAAAATCATCGGTTATGCCGACGATCTTACTATCTTAATTCATGGTTCATCTAGATCTGCTATCGAAAGTAATGCCAGTGGTGTTTAACAAAATTTATTTCAATGGACAGTAGATAATAAATTGACAATAAATTCGTCTAAGACTAAAATGATGATCTTTGAATCACATTTAAACCCTTAACGACCCCCTTTAGTGAAGATTAATAATAATAGGATTCCACTTGTCTCTGAAACTAAATTACTTGGGATTACAATAGATTCAAAGCTTAATTTTTGTCTCTCATTTAAATAATGTAACAACAAAGATCAGAAGATTCACTGGTGCTATTGTAAAAATTTCTCCTTCAGACTGAGGACTTTCTAGACGTACCATGAGAATCTATTATAACGCCGTATTCCTTCCTATGGCTAATTACGCTGCAGGTGTATGGTTTCACAGGGTTAGAACTGTTAAATTTCGATTGAAGTTGGCTACTATGCAACGTACAATATTATTATGTATGTTAAGAGCTTTTCGTATTGTTTCAACTTCTGCACTACAGGTTCTTGCAGGTGTATTTGCCATTGGACCTTCGTGTAGCTTACAGAGGTCTTTGTTATAGGTTAAAAAACCAACTATCAACTGAATTTATGGGTTTGGTTCTGAATATTCATTCAGATGTTAAGCAAGAACGTAATCGTTTGTGGAATGAAATGATAAATCTATGGCAGACCCGCTGGGATACGTCATCTGTCGGATCTGTTACTAGGACTTTTTTCCCTAAGGTGACCTTTTGTGTAAAGCAGAAACCTGTTTGGTTCTCTTTAGATTTATATCCTGTACATCCTTCCTCTTTACGAAAAACTATGTCGTTTTGGTCTTTCTAGGACGGAAGCTTGTCAATGCGGGGAAAATGAAAATTGGAGCCACATTTTATTTGATTGTCCGCTATATAATGACTTTAGAGATGTTCTTCGTTCGTCAGTTTCTATGCTCTCTCATGGGCATGAAACTTTGCTGGTGGGAGACAAGAATTCTTATTTGCTCTTCAGCAGTTTGCATCTGTTGTTTTCACAAGAAGAAGAATTAGTTATACGGCTACGAATAATTCTACTCCTTTAGCTGGTGGAGCTACTCAATAGGGAGCAACGTTCCCTAATTTTTTTTATTTCATCATGATCATCATCATCAGCCATTTTCAATCCACTGCAGGATGAAGGCCTCTCCAGCAACTTTCCAGTTCCTTCTGTTTTGAGCACTGGCCATCCATTTACTACTCAAAAACTCATGAATTTCATCTATCCATCTCCGCCTTTGTCTTCCAGGTTTTCTTCTAGCTCCTCTTGGGTACCATTCTGTTATTTTCTTAGTCCATCTGTCATCATGTCTTCGAGCTATGTGTCCTGCCCAAGACCATTTTAGTTCTTTAGTTTTGATAAGAATGTCCTTTACTTGAGTTTGCTGCCTAATCCATGTGTTTCTCTTCTTATCTAACAGTCTGATTCCCAATATAATTCGTTCCATTCTTCGCTGTGTAGTTCTTAGCTTCTCTTCCATTCTTTTGGTGAGTGCCCAAGTTTCACTTCCATAAGTCATGGTGGGGAGTATACATTGGTTCATTATTTTACGTTTCAGACAAACTGGGATATTGCTCTTCAGTATGTGACTATATTTCCTGAATGCTATCCATCCAAAATTTATTCTTCTCTTGACTTCCAGCCATTTATCATTATTACAGCTAATAACTTGTCCCAGATAAGTATATGACTCCACCTTTTCAATTACTGCTCCTTCAATCATTATTTCCCTTTCCGTGGCATACTTGTTCATCATTACTTTTGTTTTAGCCATATTCATCTTTAGTCTAAAATCCTTACTAACTGTGCATAACTGATTAAGATTTTCCTCTAATTCTTTGGGATCGTGGCTTATGACCACAATGTCATCTGCAAATTGTAAATGGTTTAGGTACTCTCCATTCACATTGACTCCTTTCTGCCACCAGTCTAATCTTCTAAAAGCTTCCTCAAGGGCAGCAGTAAACAGCTTTGGAGATATTGTGTCTCCTTGTCGAACTCCTTTCTCAATTTTAAATTTCCTACTGTCTTTGTCTAGTCTAATAAAGGATGTAGCACTCTCATATATTTTCTTCAAAATCATAATATATGGAGTATCTATGCCTTGTCTTTCCAGTGCCCGAAACATTGCCTTATGCTGTATGGAGTCAAATGCCTTTTCATAATCCACAAATGCCAGGCATAATGGTGTTTTATATTCACTTGCTTTCTCCATTAGCTGTGATATTACGTGAAGGTGATCCATAGTTGAGAATCCTGTCCTAAAGCCAGCTTGCTCTTTCGGTTGATTCTCATCAAGTATTCTTTCTAATCTGTTAGTAATGACCCTTGTGAACAACTTGTAGATATGGGATAACAAGCTAATTGGTCTATAATTTCCAATTTCTGATTTATCTCCTTTCTAATGCAGCAAAACTATGATTGCATTATTCCACTGCTTAGGCATCACACCTTTTCTAATGCACTTTGTGAAGAGCCTTGCCAGTTTTTGTGTTATGTCTCTTCCTCCCAATTTTAACAACTCTACAGTAACTTCATCTTCCCCCGGGGCTTTCCGATTCTTCATTTTCTTCAATGCATGTTCTACCTCATCAGGAAGAATATCGGGTATGTCGTATGTGTTGCTACTTTGCAATCCATCTTCCCCACTGCTGGTATCATTCCCTCGCTCCTTGTATAATTCTCTATAGTAGTCTTCTGCTATTTGAATTATGCCTTCTCTGCTGTTTATAAGTACACCTTCGCTATTCTTCAGTTTCAGTATCATTTGTCTTTCTGTATTACTGCTCATGGCTGCTGATTTAAATCCTTTGTTTTCCCTTAATGCTTGTTCTACTTTTCTTGTGTTAAATCTTCTTATGTCCTCTCTGAGTCTCTTTCTAATGGCTTTGCATAACTCAGTATACTCAATTTTCTCCCTGTCAGTGTTTTTCTTGCTCTTCATTTGTCGTCTTTGGTTCATCATGACAAGTGTTTCTTGACTAATTTTTTCTTCTTTAGATTTCTGTTTCCCTATAGGTTTCTTGGGCTTTATCACTTTCAGAAAGTTGTAATATTCCTCGTCGATATCTTGGTCCTGAGCAGTCTGCAGAAGCTCAAACTTGTTCTTCAGTTCCAGTACATACTGCTTTTTCTCCTCCTCTGTTATTTCAAAGACCTTTGTATTATTTACTCGAGTCAGTTTTTTCCTTTCCTTTCCTACATCTATATCAAGTGTACATCTTACCATTCTGTGATCACTTCCAACATTTACCTTATTCAGGACGGTAACATCATTCACAATATATCTTCTGTTAGTGAGGATGAAGTCGATTTCATTAGTTGTTAATCCATTTGGACTCTTCCATGTCCACTTTCTGTTCACCCTTTTCTTGAAAAAAGTGTTCATTACTGACATTCCTTGAGATTCTGCAAATTCCACAAGTCTTTCACCTCTTTTATTTCTTTCACCAATTCCAAAATTTCCTATAGTTCCTCTTTCTGCGCTGTTTTGCCTTTTTCCAACCTTAGCATTGAAGTCCCCCATAATAATAGTGTAGTGGGTTTTCTGCTCATCTAGAAGACTCTCAATTTCAGTGTACATTTCTTCAACCTCTTCATCATCATGGCTCGATGTTGGTGCATAAATCATTATAATCTTTAGCTTGTACCTCTTAGAAATCTTGAGTATTAGTCTTGACACCCTTGGTGATGTACTTTTGAATTCCAAAATGTTGTTTTTAAAATCTTTATGGACCAGAAACCCAACTCCACCTTCACTCCTTTCACTGTTTCCATTGGTGTACAGCAGATTTCCACTTGATAAACTTATAAGTGATTCATTTCTTCTTCTTGTTTCAGCCAAACCGATGATATTCCAATTCACATTTTCTAATTCCTTTTCCAGCTCTAATATCCTGTCTTCACCGATGAGTGATCGTACGTTATAACAGGCCAAGTTCAATTTCCGTGCATGGCAGCCTGGTCGTACCCAGAGATTCTTAGCACCCTCTGCTTCCACTCCGATCCTCTCGCTGCCGTAAGAGGGGGAGTGAAAGCTGCTGGGGCTGAGGGCCATTTGTATTGTTGTGCTCTCATTGCTGGAGGGTTTGGTCTTTTCCTCTTCACGCTGACCAGGCGTCTTGAAGAGAACCACTCTACACGTTCGTTGTCACCTAAGTGACGTAACAGGGCTTACCATCGAGAAGGTGTGCATGAGTGGATTTTAGGGAGGCAGGCCAACCGGACTTCTCCTAAATCTTCTGTAATAGAGAGATATTGGATCCATCAGTGTTTTAGGCTGAGTGTCTGATAACACACAGGATACCTGTTCCCCTCTAAGCCCCTTTTTTTTTTTTTTTTTTTTTATTTATTATTATTATTATTATATATGCTATTTTATTATCATTTATTTATTATTTTTTTAACACCACAGGAAATCTCCCTTTTCCCCCCTCCTCTGGAGCGGGTTCCGCAGAGGAATCTGGCCCATCTTTTGCCAACAGCAGGTGGGTCAGAGTCTCGAATTGAGACAGTGCGAGCTCCATTGGAACTGGCCCACCTTCCCGTGGTGTGGACGATTACCCAGAATCATCTGTTCAGGTGACTGATACTTCTGGGTAGCCAAGCGATCAGACACAACAACAAAACACACACATAATACACGCAAACATACACTACTCATTTCTGGCCCTTCTACACTGATACTGTTCTTCACAGAGATACGAGGCGGAGATGAACTGACCTTCCAGGTGCCGCCCATTAGAAAAACACATGTTCACATACATTTTTGTCGAATTGGTCTTGAATCTCATTCTTAATCACAAACTCCATGATCTTCCCTACTAGAAAAGTAATACTCATCTGCCTAGAATTACTTTACAATGGGGCGAGCAGAAAAGTGAACCTATTCTTCGTTCGGTGAACCAAGTCACAATAGGATTGCCGATGTATTAAGAATGTCTGAAAGGAATGAAGCTACAGAAAGTAGAATGACACTTCTACTTTCTGCAGCTTCATTTATACCTCTGTGTAACGCGCAGCCCACTATAATATATTTGTATTACCGACATCGCATAAAATGTGTTTATTTGTTAGTGCCCAATACTTTGGGTAACACAATATATGACGAATTGCATCCATACAAATTAAATTTTCAATATTTCGTAGTTACAATGCAATCTAGTAGGATCTATAAGATTATATACTCATCATAATTGCAAGAACAGCTTCAATCTTTTTATCAGGTGGAGATAGACAGAATATACACTGAGCGGTCATGTTTTGGGTATAGCTACATAACTAGGGAGTAGGGCCCTGCTTAGTCCTCAGAACAGCCTGGGTTCATTGTGGCATGGACTCCATGAGGTACTATGATGTAGTCATTAAATAGGTGGATGCACGTAATACTTTTGGCACTATTACTTCAATAAAGATTTTGATACTGCCTTTCGTGGATGGCTGCTATTTAAATTGGAAGAAGTTGGAATTACTGGTAAGATCCTACACTAGATTAAGCTGTCTAGGAGATGGAGGGTTGTCATAAATGATCGGTCTTTAGAGTGGACCAGTTTAACGATTGCGATCCCTCAGGTTCGATTTTGGGTTCCCTTCTATTTTTAATGTTCATAAATGATATTGATAGGGATATCCAAAGTAAGTTATTAGAGTTTGCTGATGAGTTGAAGGTGGGAAGGGTGATTAATGATCGCCTTCCCCCTTGATTAAGGATTTGTTGGTTCAAAATATGGTAACTAAAGTTCAATGCTTCTAAATGTAAAGTTATGCATTTGAGGAACAAAAAATGCTGGAATCACGTATACGCTAGGGGAAGAAGAGCCGAAAGTGGTCCTAGACGAAAAAAAAAAAAAAAAGGTAGATGTTTTACGATTCAGTCTGACGTGAAATTTTCCATGCATTGTAAATTGGCGGGTAGGAAGATACAAGGTATCCTGGCCGTATATTTGCCAACAGAGAGAAGAATGCCATTGTTCCTCTCTGCAAGATGATGGTTAGATCGCATTTGGAACGTTGTATTGAAGTGTGGAGACGACATCTTTTATCATAATATCATAGTCCTTTCTTTCTTTTCAAAGAAAGAAAGGATTATGATATTCTCGATATCGCAGTACTTTTAACTTTGATGCAGTTTTATGAACCAGGATTTTCCAATAGAACAGATACAAAGGCTACGAAGGTCGGCGCCGACCTTTGTAGCTGTCATGTTGTTTGGTTTGGAGAGAGTCCTATGGAAGTGATGGATTATACTGCTCAACGTCACGATCTAAGTCCATTAGAATATGGAGGATAAATTTTAAGTACTTGCCCATGTAGGCATATCCCTTACTCTATTAAATGCTTTCGAGGTAGTGAAGTGGACAATAGCTGTGGTCTCATACGCAGTATGAAAAGGCTGGGATTCAATTCCTATCTCGAGCGAATTTGAGAAATTCTTGAGAAATTGCCTGAAAAGCTGAGATTTTTTCACGCCTCAAAATAGGCAGCCTGGCCTTACAAAGTTACAGAGACAATAAGCTAACACTTCACAACTTTAGTTACCTCAGCTCAAATTCTAAGCTCATCCCAACGCTAAAAAAGTGTTCTGTTGAAGGGATGCAAAAATATTTCCAGCGATACTTGTCATAAATTAGTAGAAAGTCGTCCACGATGACCACGTCAAAGGATTGGTCTTTATAGAATACGAACAAATAAGAAATCACCAAAACGACGATACCGATTTTACATACCACATTCATTTAAATGTGGTCTGACTCCGGAGTGACATAGTCCCTAATTAAACCTATCGATCAAATACTGAACAGAAAAACGAGTTCGTTCCTCGTTCGGTGAACCAACAGTCACAGTAGGATTCCTAATGTGTTAAGAATGTTTGAAAAGAAACAATTATTTGAATTATCGTACTAGAAAGCCATTGGTAGGCTTGAGATTGGTCAGTCTCAAGCAGAAGTATCCGTTGCTCTCCACTTTCTTACTGTGGGTGTCTGGCGCAGTTTTTCAGCAGGACAACGCCCGAACACATACTGCAAGGGTTTCCTCTGAGTGTCTTCGCAATGTGGACGTGACTATGCAGGTCCCGGCGGATTTCTCCCCATTAAGCACGTGTGGGTCATGATTAGACTCCGTCCACTGAGCCACGGCAGCCGGCGCAGATCACTGATGTTCTGCGGGACCTGGTGCAAGAGGCTTGGTTGGAAATACCGCAGAATGATATTCGACGCCTGTACGATTCAGTGTCGAGACCCTTAGCTCAAAGTGTATCCGCAACCGTGGTGTACATCATATTGATCTGTCCATTGTAACCATCATTTTGTATTATTAAATGTGTTAACACACTCATTAGCGTCTGCAGCTTTTATCACATGCTCCTTAACTCCTTGGTTATCATTATTCTAAGTATCCTCTCTGTATTTCTGTTTCTTCAGGGTGCTCCCCTCATGGGTAGCACAGTTGGTAGAATCGCCATCCTCCCTCACACCAGGTGGAAAAGACTTGAGTTCGAGTACCGTCGATGACGGGAGTAATTTTTATGGGCCTTTTTCAAAACGTGGCCGAGTTAGTCTGTCTCAGGAGAGAGTAGCATGTTTTTTCTCCCGGAAACTCGGGTTTCGTTCAGAAAACAGAAAATCGACCTCAGAACACACGCAATTTATAAACAGTATACATGGAGCAATATGGCCTTAGTTGCTGATGCGCCTAACAAAACAATTACAACAACAACGAGTACCGTCGATGACGTGAGGAATTTTTATAGCCCTTATTCACAACGTGGCTGAAGTTTTCATCCAGCAAACAGAAAATCGACCGCAGAACACTCTCAATTAACAGACAATATATACGGAGCAATATGGCCTTAGTCGTTGATGCTCTTAAACCTCTACTACAACAATCTTCAGGGTGCTGCAATTTCAGCGTCACAGAGTGTATACATTGTTTTTTAATCACAATTCCTGGTTTAGACATCTACTTACTGGATTGGACTTCTACTCATTTTGAATCTTCAAGGTGAACCTATAAATGTCAATTGGATCCTTGGATGTTTGTTTGTTGTTTGGTTTTTAGGAGCATTAGCAACTAAGGCCATATTGCTCCGGGAATATGCGGTGGTCATTCCCTGACCTTTCCGTATTTGGTGGTGACGGGCTCGAACCCCGGTCTAATCAAGAAGCGTGTGCTACGCACTGTAGCTCCTTCCCACCTGGCTACGGAGGCGCCTTGGATCCTTGGAGTTCATCACAATCTTATGTTGGGACATTATAGTATCAGATACTATAATGTTCCAATTCATGGTGTCGCCTTGTGATATGGACATTATATTGAGAACGAATTGACTCTCTGCGAGGGAATCTGAGATAATTGTTACATCAACATTGTTCAGTGGTACAGCATTGTAAATAGGTTGCGAGGTTGCCGGGAAAGCTGGCTGGGACCGCATAGTACAATAATTTAAAAAAAAATTAAAATTAATTAACGTTGTTTTTGATTACTTAACATGCCATTTTATTTTAATTACTGTATCCAAGATACAGTAATTAAAATAACAATGTTTACATATAGTTCATTTAACATGACAAAAAAAAGAAAAAAGACCTGTCGATACCTAGAATCGAATGGCTAATATAAATCAGATTACAAATCAATAGGCATAAACTGTTTCAGGTAAAAAAAGAAAATACACTTGTTAAAAAGAAGTAGCATTCTTTCTTGATGTTGAGAAACAAAAAGAAGGGGTAAAAGAAGCAACTTCCTGACTTTAGGGCTAGTCGCATGCCATTTACGTTACTCAGAGAGAAATAGCTGAAGCGGGTCTGTTGTTTTGCATTTCATCCTCACTGTACAGTATGAAAGAAGGGGGAAAAAGAAAAGAAACACGAAGTAACAACGAGAATTTCCGAAGAAATGCAAGGTACTTCTGTCTGGATGAGTGCTTCTAAAAGATGTAAGAAACTACCAGAACAAAAAAAAAAAAAAAAAAAAAGAAAGAAAGAAAGAAAGAAAAAGAAACAAAAATAAATAATTCCTTACAACGATTATTTGGCGCTTTGCCAAGGAAGTTTATCTTTTGTTTTCTTAAGGTTTCGACATAAAAATGTTAAAGCTATAACGCTTGAATCTTCTGCACCGTTGACGAAAGTTTAATACAGAATTCGAAGATTAAAAGGGAGTGTTATTCGAGTAGTAATTAAATAAAAGAAAAATTTCAACGTACACGTTCCCCTCTGTGCGCGCGCGTTGTGTCTCCCTGGGTGGAACAATGAAGTTTTACAGGTTGAATTGACTGCCGCGTATTGCGTTAGCTAAACTTATGTCTCTTTGGATGTCTCGCTTAAAATTCTGCTGATCTGACTAAATTAAAAATAGCAATCTGTTTCCTGGATTTATTTCGTTTTTCTACTTAGGTTTATTTAGAGAAGAAGAAGGAGGAAAAAAAAAAGACCGTGTCTGCTGTATTAAAAAAAGTTTTTTTTTTTGTTTTTATAAAATAAATTACGCTTTCTTTGAATTGATATAGATGATTTTCAGTTGATTTTAGTTGATTTAATGTGAGGTACTAGGAATGTGGCCTCCGTAGCCGAGTGGGCAGGAGCGGGAGTGCAGTAGCACACGCTCTTTGAGTAGACCGGGGTTCAAGCCCCTGACTGCTGAATACGGTCGATCTGCCAACCCGCACTGGACCAGCGTGGCAGATTATGGTCCTTTTCCCTCAGCATGAATTGTTGAGGAGGCTTCCATCCTGCAGTGGGTTGATAGTGGCTGCACTTTACTTTACTAGGAATGTGTGTTTTGTATAAGTAGTTTAAAATATTCATAGAAATATTTAATGGTGTGCTTTCGTGTACGGAACACATGCACACGTACTGTTATATGCATATAGTGGAAATAAAAATGAGTTACCGAAATATCTATGAGCGCATGGTTTTTGCTGATTGCTTGGATTTTTATGACGCTTTATCCTGCTCAGAACGATAGAACCCAGTTATTTGCCTATCGATACATACATACTTTTAATTTTGGATCCGTGGCCAGAACGAAAACACTGAAGCTGTTCGGTGGCTCCCTCCGCCGATCATATAGTCTGCTCTTTGTAGTTAGACTAGAGGGAAGGAAGCTTATAACAGTGATCGAAATGGCCTTTTGAAAGTGTGGGTATGGTATAATTTTCTTTCATTTCCAGTCTCTTTCTCTCTCAGACTTAAAGATATTGCACCGCTACGTGTTCCTTCATTTATGTCCTTCAGTAAAGTTCGTCTTTTTACCTATCATATATCATTTTTCCATGGCACTCTTTTTGTCTGCTTATTATATACTGCCCTTTCAATTTATTAAAGAAACCAACGTTTTGACATTCTCACGTCGTAGGTAAATGAAAACGTTAGGACATGATAGATCACATGATAGGATAGACATCTAAGCAGGATTAGTTCTTCGGTAGAGTAGTTATAGGTGCACTACTGCAATGGCAGGCGACATTAGCGCCCTTACAAGAGAACGATCGTATGCACCATGCTGCAGAAACATCGTTTCAATCGGTAGTGGAGTTAGTCCACGTATCGACGTACACAGTGGCTACTGTGGGACTAAACCAGCAACGAGAAGTCACTCGGTCGAAGAAGAGATGTCTTGAGTCCACAGATGTCTGCCCCGCGATTACCGAAAAATCAGAATGCAGTATTCCAAATAAATATCAAAACCCATCACCGACGGCAGGCATTCGTTCCACCTGAAACTTACGCAAAGAGAGAGAAGGAAAATGAGTCAGCGCAAATGCATGTGTGTCGTATATCAGTGAAACACGAATTCGTTTGCAGTGCTATTGCTCAGCTGTTGGAATGTATAATGTCAATCACGATTCCCATTGTTTAGTACTGACGGACACATGAGAGTGTGGAACAAACTACACAAAGCAGTGGGCCCGAATGCATCCTATCCTCTGTGCAGGCCGCTGATGGTAGTGTTTGCGTGGTATGGCACGGGTTCTCGCATTGATCTGAAGAGCTTGGGCAGCAACAAACTGTTCCAAGACGACAATGCGATAAGGCGGCACAAATGGCATAGAAATATGCATATCACTCTAGCGGTATGCAGCTCATGCCATGGCTCGCTAAGGCGTCAGACATGAATCCCATCGAGAATCTGTGTAAGTATCTGGAATGTAGCATCCTAGATAGATCTCGGTAACCAAAGTTAGACCTCAGTAACAAATCTGATGAATCTAAAGGTCAATCTTGAATAGGAATGAATAATATCGTATTATTCCTCTACTACTAAACGCATTGAGCATGATCAGCTGTAAGCGCATTTGGAGTAGGCAGCAAATAAAAATGTCTTCTTGTTTTGGGGAGTATAACTATTGGGAATTGTGGGTAGGACACTTGCCTAACACCAATCGCTTTTTGAACCATCATGATTGACTGCTTTCTACATTAACTTATTACAGATGTCACTGGGGGGGGGGTCAGTAATCTTGACATGCTCATTACAAAAGATGCGGCTGCTATTAAAAATCTTTGAGTAAAGAAGCAATAGTGGGAAATAACATTTGATATGGAATGTATCCAATGAAATTATAGGCTAAGCGAAATGTGTAGAATTTTAATTTTCTTTAAAGGTGTTATGTTGTCCGTACACATCATTCTGTTCGGTGCGAGCAGCTGTCATTACGAAGCCATACACATGCTAAATATGAGCTGTTCCAGAAAATAATTCTAGACGTCACACACCGTTTCATATCTTTGAAAAGGTCTCACACAAGATGAAAAACGAAATTAATGGAATTGTTATCAGAAAAGAAGGCTGTTTGAGCTCTCCAGATAATATCAAGATACTGCACTATATTATACCAGACTTTGTTATACTGATATTAAGACTACAGTAGTTTTATTATCAAGATACCGATTACTGAATGTATAAACTACACTGCTCGACAAAATTAACAGAACAGAATGTTTTTCATGAATATTTTATTGCGAACAGTATCACCGTAGGCAAATATTTGATATATCCAATAGAAATCCAATATCCAATAGAAATCAGTCTACTACCTTACAGAGTCGCACATATTCATGACTATAAAAACACGGGTTGCGAGTTTGCGAACACATCATTCCCGTTTTTTTTTTTTTGGCTTGCTCAGTGCTATAAAATATGGTCACATGACACCAGTACAACGTATGGCCCCCTCCGACGGCTAAACGGGCCTGCCAGCGGTGAACCATGCTCGATTTATACGGGTGTCTATAAGGTTCTGTGGCAACAAATCCCATTCTTCCACCAGCACAGACCTTAGCTCACCAAGTGACCAAGGAGTTGGCTTTCGGCGTGCAATGCGACGCCCAAGGGCGTGGCGCCTCCGTAGCCAGGTAGGAAGGAGCAGCAGTGCGTAGTACACGCTTTTTGATTAGACCGGGGTTCGAGCCCGTCACCACCAAATACGGAGGATGCGGAAAGGTTAGGGAATTACCACTGCATATTCCCGGAGCAATATAGCCTTAGTTGCTAATGCTCCTAAAAGCCAAATAATAACAACTTGAAACACCCAAGGGCGTCCCACCCACACATGTTCGATTGGATTTAAGTCTGGTGATCGTGCTTGCCACGGCAGTCGTTGGATTTCTCCAGGTTAAAGATATTCCTTCACGACTGACATTCCCAAATTCACAGTAACTGTCCCTTTATCTATTGTTGAGGGATGGTACCGTATTCCTCGTTATCTCCAGATGAAATAACGTCTAGAATCGGTTTTAGGCTTAAACGGGACTCATCAGAGAACAGAACCCAATTTGGCCCTGCTTTATCGCAAGATGCACGAGTTACACCACATTTTCTACTTGTTATGTTAATTTTGTCGAGCAGTTTAGTTTGTAATCAAGGAGATGAGATAGGCTTAAGGTAAATTATGAAAATTATTAGTCAAAGTCAAAATATAGGAAAGAATAAACTGTATTGGCTTACTGTTGGGAGGGCGAGGTGCAATTAGTATTCTTTTTTTTTTTTTTTTTTCTAGTTGTTGATGCATAGGCTTCTGTGGCCATAATGCACCTCCAAAGGTTTTTGCAGTACTTTAATCCAAGCCCGAGTCGGGAATCGAACCCGCGACCTTTGGGTTGCCAGGCAGGCACTTTACCCACCCGGCAATCAGTATTGTAGCCCTCAAGAAGATGGCTCTGATTGCAGAACATACTGACATAGTGGCATAGTGTTTTGGTAAGGCGCCGCCTGTGGTTTCACATATCTGCGCCATCAATACTCTTATGATGTATGCAGAACCTCGGTATACATCACAGAAAAAGAGTAATATGTGAAAAGTGTTGTGTTGGGTTCTGTTGTAATGTTCTGGCTGCTTGGCCGCAGGGCCCCTAGTGGAACTCCACTTTGCCCGCCGCCACCACTAGGAGGTGAGCCAGGCTGTCCACAGTACTCTGGCTGCTTTCCGTCAGGGGTAGCCTGAGCTTCCTGATGGAGAACAAAAAAAAAAAAAAAAAAAAAAAAGATGGTGAGATTGAATGGGGCAGATAGTACCAGAAGTGGAATCAAAGTACAAAAAGGAGAAAGATGAGGAAAGAAAGCATCCTCCAGCAGAGCAAAACAGGTGGGAGGGGAGAGGTGGGAATCACCCCTGGCATTGGGAGCCCGCCCATTGCCAGGGGAAGGAAGACAGTTTGGAGAAGAAGGGAGATTTGCAAAGGAGAGCGCCATGTTGGCATTCCACTTCTGACAAGCCAGATTTCAGCGGCATCCGACCAACCCAAAAGTATTCAGGTGCAAAAAAAAAAAAAAAAAAAAAAAGTACGAAGAGTTAGTGTTGTTAGTTGGATTGTCCTGGAATTGGTAATGTGTGCCTCAACTGGGTAGAACGCCTTCTCCGGAATACATCTTGAGCGAACTCAGTAAGAGCTATATAGAAGTTTTCTTCTGTGAGAAAAAGATGCTGAATTTCCCGGATTTTCCCGTATTTTCGTGAATTGGAAAACATAGTGTTAGGGTCAGGAGCCACCTATGGTTTCCCACATCTGCACCATATGTACGCTGTAAAGAAATACAGTACTACTGTAAATACCAGAAAAGTGTTGTTGTGTCGTATGTGACATATTGCGTTAGGTTCTGTTGTGCGTTCTGGCATTTTGCCACAGGGCCCCTGATGGGATCCCACGTTGCCCGCACACACCTCTAGGAGGTAGTCAGACTGCCCATTATTCTCTGGCTGATCTCCGCCAGGGTCGCCTGAGCCTCCTGGATGAAGACCAAGTTAAAAAAAAATGAAGAGAAGACCTGGGGAACAAGAGAAAGGGAAGTCCGAATGTGGGGGAAAAGCTAAGGTAGACAGATAGAGAAGGCAGTCCACCCGAGTAAGGCGAAATAGGGGTTGAGGAGCGGGAAGTCACAGGGGGCAGACGCCCCTGTGTGAGTGCCAAAGGCCAAGCACTCTCTGGGAGTCGGCACTCCAAGGAGTGCCAATTGTTGTTGTTATTTAGTTTTTAGGAGCATTAGCAACTAAGACCATATTGCTCCGGGATATGCGGTGGTCATTTCCTGATCTTTCCGCATCCTCCGTATTTGGTGGTGACGGGCTCGAACCCCGGTCTAATCAAGAAGCGTGTGCTATGCACTGCTGCTCCTTCCCACCTGGCTACGGAGGCGCCACCAAGGAGTGCCAAGCATGATGATGCCAGCATAGTATCTTAATCTTTAGTACAATCTTTTGTCTTAATCTTTTGTCATTTGAGAAAATGCTATCCGACCCCAGTTTGTGTTTGCAGTTGAGGGTCGTTGTTCTGAGCAGCTCTAAGTTCATCAAGCTTTGCTCGTGTTACGGTAAAGATAGCTTGCGCGTAACTTGTTTGTATGCTGTTTCATCCTTAAGCAGGTATGTTTCCTGGTTGCGAGGGTTTTCCTGGATTTCAGTAAAAAATTTAAGCCTACAGTCATCGTTAGCAGGGCACTCATATATGAGGTGCCCCATAACTCCTTTTCGCCACAGTGGCAGAACGGATTTCTTTCAATTTCCATTGCTGTGAATTTCTGCTGAAAGGGTCCATGTCCTGTGATCAGGAATGTAACTTGCAGACTAGGCGAAAACCAGGGAGGGGGCTTTGGGAAAGTCATGTCAATGGATGGGAGGAATCTCTGGTAATTTCTCTTTTTGGCGTGGTTTCCAATGCTGCCAAAGTCCTTGAAGGTATTTGAGAATACGTTTTTTTTTTTCTTGTTTCAGGTCATTGGTAAGTTCCAGTTTAAGATTTAACAACTGCATTGGAATCGATAATCGATAGTAAAGCCCCCTTTTAATCACCTCAAGATAGAGCGGCAAGCATCCAGTGATAACCTGTAGGGCAGGGGTGCTGACAGTGCAGCATGCCCTGCAGATAGACAACAGCATGAATCTCTATAATGAATCAAGTTTACGCTTGCTCTTTTTCAGGATAGCCTTTGTACACCAAACTGAGGCTCCATAAAAAACGATTGGGCGAAACACCGTTTTATAGATGAGAGACAAAGCTTTATGCTTCAAACCCCAATCCGCTCTGCTGACTCTTCTTATCGTGGCCGCATACTTTCGGATTTTCGTGAACAAGTACTTCAGATGAGAGTGGAAAGTAAGGCCGGTGTCGATGTAGAAGGTAAGGCCGGTGTCGATGTAGGTATTTGACGTCTGTGTAGAGACGGATGGGGATATTATTTAACTTCATTGTTGGAGGCCTGCGTATTTGTAGCTTTCCCTTGAGGAGAATCGATTTTGTTTTCTCACCAGTAATTGAGAGGTTGTAGAGTGCTGCCCAGTTTGGACCCTTCCCAGAGTTGTATTTGCTTTTGCAGAACATTGTGTATGACCAAAATATATAAATATTTGAGCCTATAATGGTGATCCGTGGTTGGTTAGCCCAGAATTCACTTCAAATATGCACGCTGAATAATAACCCACGGAAACAGCTAACAAAGTTTCAGAGGAGGAGGAGGAAAGTCGGATTTCATATGGGTAAAATGTCAGTGCGTGTTGTTTCCCGGTATATAAACTTTCCCAAGTCGACAGTTATTAGTAACATGTTGAAGAAATGGAAGTCCAAAGGTGACACCGAGCTCGAGGAACGACTAGTGGGCTTAAAATACTGACTGAAAGGTCGACCTATTTTGAGAGAGCTGGTTATCTCATCTCGCCATCAGACCCTAGAGAATCTGAGTTTGGAGCTACGAGCGATTGACCACCTGTAAATCTATAAGCTCAAGCTGCTAAAGACGGTTTTTTTTTTTTTTTTTTTTAAAAACCCAAACACGAAAGGTATTAAAACCTATAGTACTTAGTACCGTGCATGGGTCGAAGGAGAAGTATGGGGGGGTGGGGGATGCCGGAAACTTTGCTCTAGAGACTAAACATGGGTTTGCACAAATTGTCTTCCTGAATTGTTTTCAGCAATTTTATAATCGCTGACAAAAATGTGTCGTTATCCAAGGACATTGCTTTGCAATTAATGTGGTTTAAATTACCCGTATTCACCCATTTTCGAAAAATATAATAAAAATCATTTCAGGAATTTTTTGTGTGTACTGAGTATCAGAAATAAACTAACTTTGTTTCTTATTCCTTTAGAAACATTTTGAGACCTTAGTGGAGGGTATTCAAAGGGGTAACATATAATTTTGCGTAGCACTGATTTAAAATCGCTTGGTTGTATTAGTCATCTGATGATCAATTCGCGCTTTCCATTTTAGCAAAAAAAAAAAAAAAAACCGCTTTGTGCATGTAGATTTAACGATCATGATAGGTGCTAATTTAGTTTTCTCGTTTCACCTAATTTTTGTGGGAACACTTTTATATAGATTCTGACAATTTTTATGAAACCAGGAGGAGGATTTGCTCTGTTTCTTCCATTAAACTTTGACAGTAGTTTCTTCGCGGTCTGTAAACAATCATAGCTGATTCTCTCAGTCTTTTGCCACAAAACTTAATTCTTACTGGTGCCATATTATTATTATTATTATTATTATTATTATTATTATTATTCGCTCATTGTAGATTATACGAAATTGAGTGAACGTAAAATAAAACATCTTTATTTATTTGTATATAACACAAAACATAATCTAAATAAAAAATAATTCAGATGTAGTCTTAGAGGCTACCTTTTTTAGTGAGAAAATGTTAGATGTGTGTTAAGAGCCAAAGCAATTAAGGCTCTGACGCCTCTGTATATTATGATTGTATTGAGTGTATCCTTCAGTCAGTTTGCTGGACGAAATAACCTGAGTTTATGGGGCAAAAAACGATGCACTTCTTGTCTCAGACCATTAACTCAGCTACTGTGAAAAAAAATATATATATATATAGTAAAAACTCTGTGGGTCATTGACGGAATTTAGAGTAAGGCTTGTTCCACGCGGTTGGAGAGGATGGTGATTATAAGCACCGTGCTACAAATGCGAATATTAGTAGTGGATTAAGGAAGAAATTAAGCCATCGTAAATCTGAAACAACCCACTTGTTAGTAGATTTACAGCGCATATACAATTAAAATATCTGCTCCGTCCAAGAAAGAATTTATTTTATGAAATAAACTGTATTTTAGAAACATCATGGAAAATTGATGTCTAGACCATTAATTATCCTGTGCAGTGAATATATTTTCGTCATGGAAATTGATGGTGGTGTTTCTACGAGTAGATTACTTTAGAATTAAGGCGAATAGTCTGTGCTTAGCTATACTGCTTTATATAAAAATACTTTAACCTTGGGTACATATGGGAAAATAACGTGATGACTACATTCGTGTCAGAAGATTGTCATGTGTTTGTTGTGTGTGTTATGTGTGGCCTAGATGAGTTTAAAAGAGAAGTAAAGAGAGCAAGGCCAAAAATGCACGACACGCTGACATAAAAAAGTGTTTCTGTATCTTCTCAAGGTAATGTTGATTTAAGAGGGTGGAGTCATTTCTTATAAATCAGAATTGTTTTAAAATTTGCATAGTTTTTGCTGCAGTACCTAGAGATACTAGAACTTGCCCTAATTAGTGTAATCATCTTAGAAAAATATATCCTAAAAGAAATTCATGTCATACCGAAGTTTTTGTGGTTTAGAATATTATATGAATTTGATTTCTGTTTTGCAAAAGATCAGCATAACGTGGGTAACACTAACTTCAGAAAGAGAAACATATTAATTTCAAATACGACACAAAACACTTGATCTTGAAAATTTTATAAAATAGCTACAGACGTTTCACAAGGAAGTGCAGAGTTCTTCCTCAGTATAATCTGCTCCAACTCTAATATAAAAAAAAGAAAGAAATTGAACAAATAAAACACCCAAAGAGTTATTTGTGCTCGGATTGTCGTTTAGTTACTTTTAATTCGTAATTTTTATGTTTGGTTTGCTAGTTTTTAAAAGCAGCTGGGTTTTATCAAGAACGGCTGTGTTTTGTCCGAAACATATCCAAATGTTTGTTTTTAGAGAAAAATATCTGGTGAATAATATAATCGGATTACATCCCGATTATATTATTCACCAGAAGACCCTTCCAGTAAAGGGCAAAATTTCTCCAATAAGCAAGAATTGGATGACGTAATGAGGAACTTGGGTTTAACCAAATCCATTGCATAGCGTCTGATATTTCGTTTAAAAGAATGAAATCTTCTGGATCCGAAATGCAAAACATACAGGAAAAGAAAAGTCCCTAATGCACGGCTTACACTGTTTAAAAATCCCTGTGCTTTTGTTTTGATTTAATTGGTCTTTATGAAAACATTGGTATTAGTCAAAATCCAGAAGATTAGTCTTTTCATATAGAGTTCAAGTAAAAGCTTGAGAACGGTGTTGCTTCACAATGTGAATTATTATTACTGTTAGTATTAGTAGTGTCAAGTGATCCAAGGAAACAAGCTTATACAGCATTAGCCTAGAAAAAAAAAGCACTTTCACATCACCACTGATAATTTGGTAGTTCTTCCTTAAATTTATTGCTTCACAATGTGATGAATTAGTATTCCCAACAGAGATGGGATGTGTATATACAGCGTGATTCACTACCAGTGGGACAAACTTGCAGGAGGTGTAGGGGTCACAAAGACGAATCGGAATCACAGCATTGCAGGGTCCGAAATGCCTTCGTCATGCGGTAGAGGACGTTGAACGGCGTGAACAGCGATCCTGCTGGAAGTCAGCATTTGCGAACAGGTTCCCGAGGCAGTAGGATGGACGAGTATTGAAACGTTGAACTCGCGTATGGAGCTGCGGACTGTAACGGGCGCGCCGCTCTGCGCTTGTACTAGGAACGTTTTCCGCACAGGCGTGCTCCTCATCATACGATTAAAATCGTATGATGAGAAGGTTACGTGAGACTGGTTGTTTCACGACAGGTACCATGAATCGAGAGCGAACGACGAGGACGCCAGACAATGAGGAGAATGTCCTACGTCTTACAGAAAGCAATCCGAGTACGAGTACTCGAGCGATAGGCCAACGATTGGGTATTTCCCAATCCACTGTATGGAGGATACTGTCAACAAACCAAATGAGTTCATACCATCTGCAACGCGTCCAATCATTGGAGCCTGCGGATTATCCATTCCGGAGGACTTCTGCTACTTGGTTTCTTCAACAGAAACGGTTCGCAAATGCTGACTTCCAGCGGGATCGCTGTTCACGCGACCTCCCGTTCAACGTCCTCTACCGCATGACGAAGGCATTTCGGACCCTGCAATGCTATGTGATTCCGATTCGTCTTTGTGCCCCCTACACCTCCTGCAAGTTTGTCGCACTGGTAGTGAATCACCCTGTATATATATAACATACATATATGTATATATAACAGAAACGGGTAGGTATGGGACATTCCTTCAGACGGGCTATCGATCCGCCCAAAGCCCCGATGAAGTAGTGGATTGATGGCCATGTGATGGAATGTTTTTTTCAAAAATTGCAGCACATTATCATTTAGTATTGATATTTTCAAAAATTGCATTGCACATTATCGTTTAATATTGATATTTTCATAATCACTTAGTATTGATATTTTCATTATCAGTTAGTAATGACATTTTCATTATCATTTAGTATTGATTGCTTCATAGTAATTTTAATATGTTTAACTTAACGTTTATAGGCTAAACAGACTTAAGATAGCACATATATGCTAGCTTGATTACGTTATCCGTATACACACTAATACCTATAGTAAAATACCACTTAATTGAATTAATCGACCAATATTTAATCATGTACGTATCAGAATACCACTTTATTGAATTTATCGACCTATATTAAATCATGCACGTATAATGTCGAATTGCCCTATGTACAATGGCATTAGTAGTAGTAGTAGTGGCATGTGATGCAAGAAAGAAAGTGTATGAGCTTATGCAGCATCAGCCAAAAAAAATAATAATAAATAAATAAATCACACCATTCCCTCCAAATGCCTGTCCAGTTCCTCCTTAAATTTATTCAACCTGTCAACTTCCACAACGACAGATGGAAGTTTTTTCCAGCAATTAACCACCCGCTGGCTAAAGGCAAATTTCCGCACATCTATTCTACATCTGTCTTTTCTTAATTTGAATTTATGCTCCCTTAGGTTCGTAATCTGAACAAGTGGAAGGATCCCATCAGAATTCAGCGTGCTCAATCCATTTAAGGCCTTATACACCTCAATCAGATCACACGCAGGTGCCTAGTCTCCAGCCACTGCAATTTGCAGAACTTAAGCCTCTCTTGGTAAGCGGATCTCTTCATTCCCCTCACCAATCTTGTTGCCCTTCTCTGTACACGCTCAAGCAAATCTACATCCTTCCTAAAATGAGGCCTCCAGACCTGTACGCAGTACTCAAGGCGCGGCCTGACCATTGCCTTATACAGAGGGATAATCACCTCCTTGCTAGCAAAATTCCTATATATCATTGACAAAACCCCATGATCTGCCCTGGCAGCTTGTCTGCATTACTGAGAAAACTTCATATCTGACTGCACAATTACTTCCAGGTTTTTTTCATTTTCTACCACCTTAAGTGTAGTACCACACAGTTGGTACGTTTCTCTGGGATTACTTCTACCATATGCACTATGTTAACTAATGTTAAGAAACTTTCGAGAAACAAACAGCATCAACTCCCACACTAATTGCTTGTCCTTAAGACATAATATTACTTAAATGAAATAAACATTATTCGTTGTTTATTATGTTTTATTATTATTATTACCTTCGTTTATTAGCTATAGAGATGAGTGTGGGCCGCCATCCACTCACAGACATGGCCTCCTAGCCTCTATGCGGAAAAAGGTTGCCAATCCCAGGCCTACATCAAAACAATAACATTGGCAACCCGAATTTAAATGTTATTTTCAATATAGACGATGGCGGCAAAATTCGAACCTTCTTATGAAGTCTGCTGGGGTTTCTTAAGCAATTTTAAGCCATGTAACGAACAAACTCACCAACTTAATCAGCGAATAACAAATAATAACTGCACTACTAATGTTAAATCCAAAGTTGGATTTAACAATTGAAAAAACAATAATTTTCAATAAATAAATTATTAATTTATAATAATAATAATAACTATAATTTAAATTGTCGTTCGGAACTGATATTTTTTTTAATTTTTTATTAATCACGACACACAGAGCCTTATATTTTATAGTATAGATTATGATAACCATATAATTATAAATTAAAATATTAAATATTGTAAATTAAATATGCTAAATAATGAATATTACGTATATGTAAACATCAATAAATTTTATATAAAATTTTAAAATACAGTAATGCAGAAATGCAATAAATTAAAAGTAAAGCGGTATAATTATAAAATACATAAATGATGACAAGACAAAAAGATTTAACATACAGAAGTACAATAATTTCTTCTACCACGTTTAAGATAAATTACATTCTTATTATTTTAAATAATACTAGGGGGCTCTGCCCCCTGCTCGCCATCCCCCGCGCACGCTTTTCTAAGTAATATGTAGAGGTAGGACGAAGTAAGTCAAATCTTTTCTACGTAGCTGTTTGCATATATGACATTGCATATATGTAACGTTGCATATATGACAAAAACTATAATATACAATTCTATCATTATAAACTTTAAACATTACATATACACTATGCATATATATGTATATATATATGTGTGTGTATATATATATATATATATATATATTTTTTTTTTTTTTTTGCTGGCTCTCAGGTGTGGGCAGCCTGGGAGCGGGATCGCTGGCACCCACCGGTATAGCACTACTTCCGATGGGTGCGGGATTTTGGTGCATGAGGCACTGTTAAAATAGTAGATCCAGTACCAAGTGACTAGGGGCGGCCATTACGGAGCAGCTGTCCAGGTGCCAGCTGCTCCCTGGTGGCGAAGAGGCCTGCTATACAGGTCTGTTTCGCAGAGGTTCTGCGCAAATTCAGTTTATCAGGTGGAGATAGACGGAAGTCTAGGTGCCACCTTAGACATAATAATAATAATAATAATAATGTTTCTAGATCTTGTTACAGTAGCATATCCTAATTACTGTCATTAACCGCACTGCCAACCTTTGTATTATCTGCAATTTTTTTTTTTTTTACCTCTTCGTGTTGTGAAAATATGGCATGCATGTAAACTTTCCAGTTCAAACGTGTACCGACTTTTTTTTTTTTTTTTGTTGTTGTTGTTGCATTTACGAAAAGCAAAGGCGGTTTTCTGATATTTGTCCAATGTGCCCAATATGGTAGGAGTCAGCAAAAATGAAATTCGTTAACAATTCTGACCTCGTGACTTGTGCTTAGAACTTTATTGCGCATACTCGTAAAGAAACAGGCTTTTTTTTTGCTGAGATGCATCCTCTCCTGCTGTCATCATCATCAGGTCGTTCACTCGTAGAATGGAGAGACCCGATAAGGGATCGCAAAATTTGTTGTGTGGTTTACACTTGGTAGCTGGCTACTTTACTCTTCCCCGTCCCTGTAGGACACATCTCCTGAGTAGGCACTGTACTAAATATAGGGCCGATGAGACATCATACGCAACTCGAGTGCTTGAAGGGAAGAAACAACTTTGTATTGCCTATTTTAGAAAGTTTTCGGAGAAGGAAAAAATAAATAAATAATAAAAATGAGCTAAACTAAACAAAACAAAAATATTCAGATTGTTTGGAGAAGTAAATTGTCTTGTGCTTCTGTCTATCTCTTATAGATAAGTATATTGGGGTTATTCATTTTTGCCTTCAAATTAGCTGTTTACTTTTTACTCTTAATGTGATATACGCTAAAATATTACGTTTAAGGAAAAATATAATGTGGTGGTGATGTTTGTGCTGTGTGAGCCCTCTCATCTGCACGAGAAATGCCTCTCATTATCATATTGTTGTTCGCCTGCTAGTTTCAGTATGGTTATGATATTGAGCGTACTAATCCGGCACACCATATCCACTTTGTGCTACAGTTCTTGGAATGAAGAGAAGTCGGGTCAACTCGTGGCTTGACTGTATCCTTTTGATATTCCAGGCCCTCTTTATTCTTACCATTAGCGTTAACCTTCATTATCATATGAGTGGAAGAAATTCCTCAGAAGACTGTCGGAAACGAATACAGAACACAAGAAGTTTAAATTATTTTCTGGTTTGTTTTTTCATTGTCGAAGTTTATCGTTCTTCACGGCATTAGTTCTGCCAACATAGACCGCACAGCTAAATATGCAGCAAACTTTCTCTGAAGTAATGTGTGTTGCAAACGAGGTGCGTTGTACAGTAGCGAAACTATATATTCTGTCCCCCCTCCCGCGAGATTCACAAACAGGACACGTGTTCTCTTTAACAACCAACCCCGACCCTTCGCCCCACTCCGCGTCGCGAACCTGGTGATATGGTAGTTTCGCCAATGGTTACATACCACAATCGCCATGCAAAATGATGCCCCATCCGTCGAGTAATATCGAGAAACTTGTGGATTCATGAAAGAGTATTTTCATGACAGGTCATCACCATACCTTCCTGAAACTACATTTACGTTTGGATAGATGTGTGAGATATATGCCGAATTGACAAGTCGCGATACATCACCTCATGCAAATATACAAACTGTATGGGATCCTAATAAAATCAAATAAGGAAAGGTTTAGACTGGATTGCAGGAAGTTTTCTTTTAGCCTATGATTTGTTGATTACTGGAATAAGTTGTCTCCACATTTGAGGCTGACAGCTTAGGCAGATTCAAAGGTCAGCTGGATATGTACCTACGTGAGTAGAGAGTTAAATAGGTAGTTTATGTTTATTTTATTTTATTATTTATTTTATTTTATTTAGTTTTATTTTATTTATTTATTTTTTGGCTGATGCAGGAAAAAAAGCCTCATGTTTTATTGCACTAATACTATTCTAATTCGGACTACTCTTAATAATCGAACTGCTTTTTTATGTATTTTACTTATTCAGAACGGGGATGTTTCCTAAACGAAAATTCAGTTATACAGTTCCGAACTTCTTTTAGAATCGCAAATTTCAAATCCTTTACAGTTCTGTCAGAAGGAGGTGGTTTAACCCGTTCGACACCATTATTTGTACAGCTTAACCATAGTGGGCCATGAGCAACCGACAAGACGTGTCTTTTCCGATATGGAATATTGTTCCCATATTTGGGGTGTTCCCCTACCCCCAAAAACTTTTTCAGGCCTCTAGTTTCCATTCAAAAAAGGGCAGGTAGGTTAATTAATGTCTCATCTCTAACAGACTCTCCACTCTGCCTCATAGACGTTCTGTTTCTGCTGCATGATACTTCTATGAGCACTGTTCTGCTGAATTGATACCCTCTTCAGAATTCAGCGCACCCTTAACAACAAATCACAGATTGATATCATATTCCTCGACATAAAATCGGGTTGGGACAGAATACGCCTCCCAGCTCTTTTTACCATTCTGAAACACTACTTCGGCCTGGCAGATACCTTACTTCAAATTTTGAAGTCTGTTTTACTCCCTAGACATCTATCTGTGATCCACATGACTTTCAAGTAACTATTGACGTCTCAAGAGGCATCCCACAAGGAAGCGTACTGTCAGCTATCCTGTTTGCAGCAGTTTTGGAGCCTTTCCTTGCTCAGAATCCGAACTTTGTCTCTTATGCCGACGATCTGAAGTTCTACGTGAACTCAGATCATAATCATCAGATTCCTGATATCAACCAACAAGCTTCTAGGCAGATATTGAGCTTGGAAAGTTATCTTGCCACAATTGGGCTGCATCTGAGCCATTCCAAATCAGCACAACTGACGATAACCAAGAAGAAAATCAAAAATGATATACAAATCTTTGTTAGTGGGGAACCGGTGCAAAAGATGACCTCTCATACTGATCTTGGTCTCACCTGGGATGTTGGGCTCACATTTCAGCCTCACTTTGCCAGGATGAAGCAGAAGACGTACGCTGCTCTTTGGGCAGTGCGTCAAGAGCTCGTTGGTGTGCACCAGCCAGCGCTGCTTGTTCGGCACATCCTGAGGTGTATTACGCCGATTCCTCGCTATGCTTAAGAAATTTGGTCATCTGCCCCTGCCTCATACCTTCAGAAGTATCTCAGTTTAGAGTATCTTTGTTAGTGGGGAACAGTGTGGTAAGCCACCCCCTAACTATCTCCAGATCTATCCTACAAGCAAATCTGGGCACCACTCCCTGGAGACATATCATCATGACAAAAAATTTCCTCACGCTTGTACGGCTTATAACGAGGCGAATTGATGCTCCATCGGTATCCACATTAATCTCTAGCCCTAGGAGGGCAAGGGGGGAGCACCCCGACTCCTGTCTCCCTCTACATCTTACGTTGTCAAGCATTGATTCCCTGAGGAACATGTTTCCAGCCAGTTGTCTTCGGATCTTCAATAAATTTAGGATCCACCCTGATAGGTTCTGTGAAGACAAGCCCTACAGGAAGGAAATCCTCAAGAACTGCTACCAAATAATGATCTTATAATACTCACCTGCTCCTGGACATAACAGACTTTTTTTTTTTAACTTACCTATTTGTATATGACAAAGACTTTTTGTCTTCATGCAATCATATATTTTGTATATTACTGTATATTTTGTACATTATTGTATATTTAATCCTGTAAAAGTCTCGAGTCGAGCACGCATGTACTGTTGTTTATTGTACATTGTGTTCCTCGCACCTTAGTCTGTGAATATTCACATCCTTCTGGCACAGAGCCGTCCCGGGATGACCCAAGGTTTCTTGGGAAATAAACTGATTTTAATAATAATAATAATAATAATAACAACCTTGGTGCATAGTGAGTTCTGTGAGGAGCTGATGTGTCCCATTTGGTTAAAGCAACCCATCCATGCTCAATAGGATTCAGGTCCGAAAATGAGATCTGACTAAGGCGGTCAACCAGAAAACGTCATCACTTACGAGTTTATCGACCAGCTGAGCATTATTTTCCATGCAGATTAATTCAGTGTTTGCTGTACCTGTGCCATGGCGCATAAATAATGGATCGCGTTTTAATACTATTGAGCAACAAAGTACCTCTGTCTGTCTTAAAAATGTCAAGATCGGATGCCTTCCTAGACCACAGCCGCAGTAGTGAGCCTTTTCCCTGATGTTAGAGGGATGGGAACGTATTCCATGTTCTCCACAGATAAGAACACATAGAGAATATTTTTCAAGACTGAATCTTAACTCAAAGTTAATGAGAAGGAACAGAAACGACCTACGTTGTCTAAATAGCGTTGTTGTGCAGTGCAGTTTGTGTTCCTTTCTATTAACGCTCAGTGTAATGCCTATGCAGTGCCTTAGAATAGTTACGTTGAATCTTATCTGTGAAAACCACATTTTCCCATTGGTCTTAACTGCAGAGAGGTATTGTGTGCAAGAAACCAGGATGGAGGGACGTGGGCCATTTTTGGAGCGTGCTGTATACAGTTTGTCTTCAAATTGGCCTTCAAGTACCTCTGACAGTGAGAGAGAGAGAGAGCGCGCTACTTAACTGTCACTTTTCCAGCTGGTGAAGAAAGATAGTGGTCATCTTGGAAGGTTGAAACCCTTAGACGACCTAATCAGATATGTTCCGTGGTGTGTAGATTACGAATGAATGGTGGTGCTGTTGTAATGTGCACTTTTATAGCTGCCTGATTTTCCAGGACTTAAAATCATATTTTGAAGTTATATACGGAATTATCATGTTAAATTAAATGAAAATAAAATTTTAATGTAAAATTTATACTTCAAAAAAGCAAACAAAAACACATGATAACTTTTGGATGCCAGTGTACAATAAAGTGGAGGGGGGGGGGTTAAAGCAGAGGCCGACCGAAACAGGGTTATGCTGGTTCAGATGCGTGCCCTGGAAAAATTTTTCCAATCTAAATCGTATATCTAATGGGATGTCATGGATTTGTCGAAAAGTTGGAATATATTTTTTTTCAAAATAGGATCAACAAACGATATAAAAGACGAAAAAACAATTAAATATGATCGTTGTATACCTCCCTCTAAAATTATGGAAATAAAATATGCTGCGAATGATTAATACCTTCGTTAGATCTCTTTAAAACATGTAGTGTTCTGTATATGCATTTACCTGTCCAAATGTCAGAACCGAACAGCAAATGGGTATGCGTGCAGAAAATGTATGTTTAAAGGAAAGTTTCTAGTAAATATTCCCAGTTTGTTTACCCTAAAGTTTATCGAAAAATAAATATAGATAGCATCAGTGCCTTTTCCTCGTGGGAAAAATAGAACCCCAGGATATGTAGATTAGAAAGCTGAGATGTTGAAAAGCCAGAATATTCCTTATTATTTGACCTACATTCATGAGCTAGCAACACGCAAAGGTTACTATGGAAACGGAAGGCTGCAACATGACCTTTGAATTTTTTTTTTTGTTTTATCTAACGTCATATCAGATTTAAAATTCTGTGGATGTTCCTTTTTCTCTCTTTCTTTTTCTTTTTTTGGAAAAATTAAATCTTAGTTTAACACCTTTTTAGTCCGTGTGATTCGGAAACATTTCGAGGAAGTTCGTCAGCAGCAGTTTGTATCACGTCATGTTCAAAAGGGAAACGAAACGTGTGGTTGAATTTACTCAGACTGTGATGTGACTTTGCTTTCAAGAGACAGTACGATAACTAGTATATTAAATGTAACTAATGACTTAAGCACAGGACCGTGGTAACAGATGAAAAGAAAAGCGACTGCATCCAGGCGCCAGCTCGCAGAGGCGGAAAAATAAATAGTAATAATTATTAATGAGACTTTTTCATGTAGGAGGGTGGTGGTAGCAAAATGAATAGAGCATTACTTGGACCTTTTGATGTAGTAAGGAGACGCAGCGTTTTGTTCGCCTTCGGGCACTTAAAAAAGTCTTGGAACGATCCTCTCTTTAAGCAAGCCATGCATAATGTACTGTACTGATTTTGTGTAATTGGCTTATATCTCTCTGTCCGGAACATTCTTTGAACTTGGATAACTGAAAAGACTAAACAAATTTTTGAACTGATTCATTTTGAAATATTGAAATAAAATTGAGAAAAAAAATTCCCCAAAATTTCCCGAGTGATTTTCAAATCTCGAGAATTGATTTTAGCTCCCAGTGAAACTAACTTGTCTTCAAAGTAAAAAGTTTACTCTAAATACAATTTTTAGTTTTGTCATCACAATCAACAAATCTCCAGGTCAGACTTTCAAAAAAATTGCCGTTTTTGCTCATGGGCAACTTTACGTAACAGTATCCAGGTCCAGATAATTTTTGTGCAATAACTGCAATTGTTTTAAAGGACGATTTAGTCATATATGTAAAAAATATATCAAATTGCATTTTTACCCGAATCTGTCCAACTGACACCTTAGCTAGCAACGAAGGGAGTCGAGGGAGGGGTTTTTGTAATTACTTCGATATTAATCTTTAGTCCTTCTCTGAAACAATTTTGGCGAAATATTTTCCGTGGGGAATTCTAGTTTCTAATAAATGAGATTCAAGAAATATGGATATAATTATTGAAGAGGCTGAAAATTGTTCCCGACTTATAAAATGTTATTTTATACTTAATAAATGTTCACCGCAATTAGGGCTATAGAAAATATTAAAATGGCTTGAAAAAATAACTATACTTTGTGTGTCTTTATTGCAGGAGATACTATTGTCCCTCCGGTGACAGGTTTTTGGGTAAACCTTAATTTATAAACGGCTACACTAGTCCACACAGTAAGGACAGAAAAACATAATAGAGTTATTTTTTGAAATCATTTCAATATATACGCTGAAATAGCATCCCGCTTATTTGCTGAATTTCTGCTTTGGGCCAGCATAGCCCAATAACAGATTATTATACACTAAATGAGAGTTACTTTTTCAATCGGAAGGTTTTCTTCCACACCTCTTGGTTGCTCGTTTAGTTTGATATATTTATACTGTTCCACGCATCTTTACTAATTAAAGCTAATCTTTGTCTGATGATGGTCCCAAATAGTGTCGAAACTAGTAGCAGCAACGGTCCCTTCGAGTTTTTAATGAATAATGGAATCGCTTTCTTGTTGGTGATGTTGTGAAACTCGAAGGGACCGTTGCTGCTACTAGTTTCGACACTATTTGGGACCATCATCAGACAAAGATTAGCTTTAATTAGTAAAGATGCGTGGAACAGTATAAATATATCAAACTAAACGAGCAACCAAGAGGTGTGGAAGAAAACCTTCCGATTGAAAAAGTAACTCTCATTTAGTGTATAATAATCTGTTATTGGGCTATGCTGGCCCAAAGCAGAAATTCAGCAAATAAGCGGGATGCTATTTCAGCGTATATATTGAAATGATTTCAAAAAATAACTCTATTATGTTTTTCTGTCCTTACTGTGTGGACTAGTGTAGCCGTTTATAAATTAAGGTTTACCCAAAAACCTGTCACCGGAGGGACAATAGTATCTCCTGCAATAAAGACACAGAAAGTATAGTTATTTTTTCAAGCCATTTAAAAATGATATTATAATGGAGAGAAAAACAGTGAAGACTCAAGGTCACCCGAAAGCATAAGGTAGAGGTAACGCTATTTTCTCAGTGCTATGGTTGTAACTTTAACTCCTGGACACAAGTGTAAGTAAATGTAAAGATATGGAAGTACTACATATTTATTGCCCTTACATAAAATTGATAAAATCGGTGTGCGATTAGAAGAAAACTTTGCGCTCCTTCAAGATGGATATATAATTATTTGCTTAGGAGATAGGTATCGGGTTTATTACTGTATACTTTAGTAAAGGGCGCAATATTTTATTCTATTTTAGTAGCTAGCGGTTATCAGCCTTAATGAAATAACTGTGCTGCACAGCTCTGTGGCTTGGTATTTCTTATTTATATCTGGCTCCCTGTCAGTAGCTTCGCTTGCTATAGGAAGGCTGTCGGCTGATTTTAAGGAGTACTCAATTTTCACCTTTACTGTACTTTAGTGGTTTAAAATCAAGTAAAATAAATGGAAATCACTTCACTTTGCGATGTAACTTCACTCTCATTAATACATTTGCTCCAATCCTGAGATGTTGCTGTTGTTGCAGTAAGGTTTTGGGAGCATCAGTGACTAAGACCATATTGCTCCGTATATATTGGCTGTAAATTGTGTATGTTCTGTGGTCGATTTTCTGTTTGCTAGACGAAAAACCCAAGTTTCCGGGAGAAAAAAAATCATGCTTCCCTCTCCTGAGACCGACTAACCCACGTTGTGAAAAAGGCCCATAAAAATTCCTCACATCATCGACGGGACTCGAACTCAGGTCTTTTCCGAATTGAAGAATTCTGGACCCGCAATTCTTGAATTCTTCAAGACATTAATATTAATTTTTTTAAGTAATTACATTCATTTATAATAATTGGTAAATTTACAAACTTAAAATAATAAAAATGTTTGCATTTTATTAATTTTTTATCCTATTCATTTCTTGTGTTAGACTTGTCTTGTTACTTTTTAAGCTTCACAATCTACACGTGGACACACAAACTCATATGCAAAGACAAGGGGATCCGTCATGCAATTTGCACTGCGGTCCGCGTAGCTCTGCTGAGAGTCTGTATTGCGCTTTCGAAGAAATCTTTCGATTAATGTCAACGCACCTTAGTGCTATATTTTTCATTTCCTCCATTTCTTGCTTTCTAAATGTTTCAACAGCACAGATGGAAGTTAGATGGAAGAGGGGAAAATCAGACCAATGAGGATGATGAGGACAGCATGTTACATGGAGCTGAGCCTAAACGTTGAAGCACATCGATCTAAGATTTCTTTTCTGAAACGGTGTGAGACGCATAATCATCTGGAGGAGAACGAACCAACGTGCATGTATTTTCAGGTAGCATAATAATTACACAGACAGCTATCCTCGCTGCAGCACAGTGCTTACGATCGTTTTCCTTACACTCTGTGTGGAAAAGGCTTTATTTAGGTTGGAATTCCGTCGATACGAGGAATTTTGGTCTCATAGCGAAATAAGTTGGTCTTGAATGAATGTTGCGCGGTTTTTTCACATTGTGAAAAGGCCCATAAAAATTCCCCACATCATCGACGGGATTCGAATTTGGTCTTTTCCACGCGGTGTGTGAGGATGGCGATTCTTCCAACTGTGCATCCTCGAGGGAATTGTGTAGAAAGTACCTGTGAGGTTCTCTATTTTGTTTTGTGAAACCTCTGGCCAAGCTGGCCGTGAAGGGTAAATTGCAGATGTTTATATTATCTGTGCAATAAAGAATATTTATACTGGTGCCTAATGGCATCATTATAAATATTGTTGTATGTGTAAATCGGCATCATTATAGTTGTCTTTGTAGATCTCTGTAACTACACACTAAGTACACTCAACCTTTTGTGATGGATTCCTCTTTGCCTCATCTGTTGGCCTCGCCCGTTACTAAATCCTTATCCACTCATTGATATAGTATAATCACTGACTTATGGGACCCTCTGACCTTTCGAGTTTGAGTTTATGATAAAAAATATATATTTCGTAATAAGACTGCTGTTTGGTTTTGTTGTTATTGGGTTTTAGGAGCATCGGCAACTAAGGCCATGTTGCTCCACGTGTATTGTCTGTAAATTGCGTGTGTTCTGAGGTCGATTTCCTGTTTGCTGGACGAAAAACCCGAGTTTCCGGAAGAAAAAACCATGCTGCCCTCGCCTGAGACCGACCAACTCAGCCACGTTGTGAAAAAGACCGATAAACATTCCTCGCGTCATTGACGGGATTCGAACTCAGATCTTTTCCACCCGATCCTACCAACTCTACTACCCACTAGGGCTATTCGGTTAATTTAAGAACTTTTGATAACATTACACAATTTATGGCCCCTTTATTTGCTAAAAAAAAAAAAAACTATAGAAAACATGCAGTAACGTCTGGCACCTGTTGGGAAACTAAATTTTACAAAAATACTTTAGTTAGAAAAAAGAAAATTTTAACATCGAATGTGACCTCTATGAGCTTTAATAATTTGGAAATTAATTTTTCCAGATTACGCCCGGAATTGGTAATTAATAATTTTTCCAGGTTACTCCTAGATCCTTATTAAAGGAACTTTGCGTAACCTCAGACAAGAACCTCAGCTTCATTTATCACTACAATGACCTATAAAATAAATTTTATGCCATACACCTTATGGAGCCTTAAACACACAAATCATTGGGGGTCACAGACCAAAAGCTACTAGTACAATACCTCTTAATGTGTGTGTGTTTACTTCGTCATCCTTGATGCATCGGTCATCTGATCATCTCCTATATACCAGAAACGTGTTTATGCGTTGCAGTACTGGATGATGAGTTTGAATCGGCGTTTAAGCAATCCTCCCACGATATCGAAATCAGTCCTCTATGCTACACTTGCCATTTCACCATGGAAATACATTGTGGTCTCGAGGAACATAAACATATTGCCACAATTAATTTCCCAATAGATGGATGCACCTGCAGTTCACAATATTATGTCTTGTGATCTTACAAGGAGAGAGAGAAATCGGTTCAGAAGCAGACTTACAAACGTTAGATATTTAAATATATTATTCCCAAACAACATAGTGAAATATTGTAATTCTCTTCAAATTGATCCCGGCAGTTTTTGTTCCGACAGAAAATACAAGACTTCAAAGCTGCAGGAAATATGTCAATTTATCCAATTGTAGACTTCCCGTTGATCATTTCTAACCACTTTGTCATTTATAACATAAGAGCTTGTTAGACTGAATAAACTTTCTCTGTCACCAGATTATCTAAATATTGAACTGTCAATATTTGAAGAGACGTTTGTCTAGCAACTTATATATGCATTGATAATATTTTATTTTGGTCATTTTTGTTATTATGTACATGATATTTGCTTAACTGAAAAATTGTCAGAGAATGATCACCCCTTCTAGCAAAATTGCTGTCCTGGAGTGAAAATCCTATACTAAACAGATAAATAATTTAAATAATAATATCAATAGCTGTCTAGAATTGGGGGGCGCTCTGCAAGTTTTAGGTATGTGAACACTGGAATATTTCGCTGTTCCTCACGGTAAGGTGAGAACATTTTCCTGCTTGAATTAGGACGTCTTGTTCTGGCTCTCAGATGTTCCAAAATATCCCTTTGGGATGATTGAGATTCAGTTGAATTCATATATGTGCTCTGAGCTTGAAATAGCAGGTCAACCACATTATTCTCCTGTAAACTACTGTTGTACTAACTGTGGTTTGCCACAAGGAGCTTCCATACAAGTACAAATGTGGTTCCGGTCTAGAGAATTACCAATGAAGATAAGGCAAAAGTTGTTCAGCATGTGAAAAGAGAGCTACATTCATGATTTCATCGATGACAACCAGTGAACTCTGGATGAATGTCGCGACCAAGGTTACCCATTCTAACGGTGTGTTTCTGTTGGTTGATTGTGTTCTACACTTACACCAGAATGCAGCTGTATAAAGTGTATTTCGAATCAGCTCATTAGGGTGTCTTTGCGATTTCCTCTCACTGTCCTTTGCTGCCATTCTCGGAGACGGTGTTGAGGAGGGGATCATTAAGAATGTTTTACATGCGTTTGGATGAATGGTTGGTGGATTTATATTCTTTCTTCCATTGGCGTGCGATGTTTCTAACAGGAGTCTGCGCGTGTAAGCATAGTAGTATCGTCACCGTCCTCCCCACACCGGGTAGAAATGGCCCAGGTTCGAATCCCGTCGATGACGCGAGGAACTTTAATGGGCTTTTTTCACTGCGTAGCTGAGTTAGTCGGTCTCAGGCGTAGATAGATAGGTGCTCATTATATGATATGCCTGCACTCCATGACGTTAAAAAAAATAATAATTTCCTGATGCTCCTAAACTGTACACCAACAACCTATATATACGCCCTTTTTTGCTTGTTTATTTGTTTTGTTGTAGGAGTTTAGGCGCATTAGTGACTATAGCCATATTGTCTGTAAATACATATACCGAATATACATTCTTTTGTGAGTAGCACAGTTCATAGAATCGCCGTGAACGACGAATCTCGTCAATGGAGCGAGGTATTTTTATGGGCCTTTTTTTCAAAGTGGTTGAGTTAGTCGGTCTCAGGCGAGGGTAGCATATGTTTTCTTTTTCCCCTCCCGCAATCTCCGGTTTTTCTTCCAGCAAAACAGAAAATCGACTGCAGAACACGTACTTTACAGACGATATACAGGGTGATTCACTACCAGTGCGACAAACTTGCAGGAGGTGTAGGGGGCACAAAGACGAATCGGAATCACATAGCATTGCAGGGTCCGAAATGCCTTCGTCATGCGGTAGAGGAGGTTGAACGGGAGGTCGCGTGAACAGCGATCCCGCTGGAAGTCAGCATTTGCGAACCGATTCCCGAGGCAGTAGGATGGACGAGCCGACATGCAACTCGCGTATGGAGCTGCGGACTGTAACGGGCGCGCCGCTCTGCCCTTGTACCAGGAACGTTTCCCGCACAGGCGTGCTCCTCATCATACGATTTTAATCGTATGATGAGAAGGTTACGTGAGACTGGTTGTTTCACGAGAGGTACCATGAATCGAGAGCGAACGACGAGGACGCCAGATAATGAGGAGGATGTCCTACGTTTTTCAGAAAGCAATCCGAGTACGAGTACTCGAGCGATAGGCCAACGATTGGGTATTTCCCAATCCACTGTATGGAGGATACTGTCAACAAACCAAATGAGTTCATACCATCTGCAACGCGTCCAATCATTGGAGCCTGCGGATTATCTACTCCGGAGGACTTTTGCTACTTGGTTTCTTCAACAGAAACGGTTCGCAAATGCTGACTTCCAGCGGGATCGCTGTTCACGCGACCTCCCGTTCAACGTCCTCTACCGCATGACGAAGGCATTTCGGACTCTGCAATGCTATGTGATTCCGATTCGTCTTTGTGACCCCTACCCCTCCTGCAAGTTTGTCGCACTGGTAGTGAATCACCCTGTATACCGCACAATATGGTCTAGTGGCTGATTCGCCTAAACCCTACAACAAACCAACAAACTTATATACGTGCTACGAATAATCGTATATAGGACAGTTAGAGGAAATGCTAGCATTGATAACAGAAAATCACTGTTCACAGGTTTATGAACACCATGCTATAAATTTCTAATTATTATGAAATGTATTATAATAACCATATAAACTAGATGGGCTGGATGATAAATTTGATGAGCTAACTTAGTTCCTCAGTTTTATTACATTCTGACAATGATAGAATTCTCTATCATTCTGTTGTTGTTGTAGAGTCAGGTGCATCAGCAACTTAGGCCGTACTGCGCCGTATGTATTATGTCTGTAAAAGTTCTGTGGTCAATTTGCCTTTTTGCTTGACGAAAAATCTGAGTTTTGGGAGAAAGACCACCCAACCCTTTTAGCCATAATTATGAGAGCTTCCATGTACTCAGGGGAGGTCCCCATGGACTGGAGGCGTGCAAATGTATCACCAATTCACAAAGGGGATTCAAAAGGTGACACAGTAACTATAGACCTGATAGTTTAACTTGTGTTCCGGGGAAAATAATGGAGTCACTGGTTAAAGAAGCATTGCAGAATCATATAGACAAGACTAGTAATAGTTAAGACACAGCATGGGTTTGTTAAAGGGAAGTCATGTCTGACCAATTTGATTGGATATTATGATGTGGTCACAAAGGACTGAATGTCAAATATAATTTTGATATCATATACTTGGATTTCAGGAAAGATTTTGATACTGTTGCACATGGAAGACTGCTGTTCAAATTGGAGAGGTATGGTATTAAGGGTAAGTTGCTACAATGGATAAAGGGATGGTTGAGTGGGAGACGACAGAGAGTGGTAATCAGTGGACACTGCTCTTCGTGGACAAATGTTATTAGTGGAGTTCCCCAGGGTTCGGTGCTGGGCCCATTGTTTTGTGTATTCATCAATGATATTGATGACGGTATATCAGGATTAATGTCCAAGTTTGCAGATGATGCAAAGAGTTATTAATGACACTAAAAACAGTATGCCACTCCAACTGGATCCAGATAAGTTGGGAAAATGGGCTGAGAAGTAGCAACTGAAGTTTAACATTGACAAATGCGAAGTACTGCATATGGGTAGGAATAACCCAAGAGAAACGTACCAACTGTGTGGTACTACACTCAGGGAAGTGGAAAGTGAAAAAGACCTGAGGATAATTGTGCAGTCAAATATGAAGTTCGCTGAGCAGCGCAGACGGGCTGCCAGGGCAGGTCATTGAGCCTTGTCAATGATATATAGGAATTTTTCTAGCAGGGACAGTGAGATGATTATCTCGTTGTACAAGGCAATGGTCAGGCCACACCTAGAGTACTGTGTACAGGTCTGGAGGCCTCATTTTAGGAAGGATGTAGAGTTGCTAGAACGAGTACAAAGAAGGGCAACAAGATTGGTGAGGAGAACATAGGGGTGCTCTTACCAAGAAAGGCTTAATATCTGCAAATTACAGCGCCTGGAGAGTAGGCATCTGCGAGGTGATCTGATTGAGGTGTACAAGGCCTTGAATGGATTGAGCAAGCTGAATGCTGATGGGATTCTCCCTCTTGCTCAGATTAAGAACCTGAGGGGGCATAGATTCAAATTGAGGAAAGATAGTTGTAGAATAGATGTGCGGAAATTTGCCTTTAGCCAGCGGGTGGTTGATTGGTGGAACAGACTTCCATCTTTTGTTTTGGAAGTTAATAGCCTAAATAAATTTAAGGCTGAGCTGGACTGGCATTTGGAACGGGAGGGGTTTTTTTTTGCTGTTGCTGCATAAGCTTGCTTTCTTGCATCGTATGCCTCTACTAATGCTAATGCTAAAGTCGGAATTACTTTGAAGTAAAGTCTGAGACCGATTAACTCATCCACCTTTTGCAAAGAAAAAAAAAAACCCACAAAAATTCCTTTCGTCGTCGACGGGATTCGAACCTTGGCTTTCCCACCCACTGTGGGAAGGGCGGTGCTCATGTGCAGTAGACTACTTGCTAGGGCCTCTGCTTCATGATTTCAGTTTATCTGGATCATCCTATTCTGACTACAACGACTGCTTTACAGCTACTTGATTAATACGTATCTGTGTGACTCTTCAAGTATGTTTGAATTTACACTGAAATTTATACTTAAATTTTCATCACTATCATTTATTATGCTGTAGCATATTGTCCTTTTCCGGTAGCATACAGTTTCATTCATATTTAGACTCTGTCATACTTTTGACACGAGCCAAGCAAAGCTGTGAAGGTATAGTGTCATTCCACTGTTTGAACATTTCTATATATTGGCGTGTATTTTTTTTTTTTTTTTTTTTTTTGTTGTTGAAAGTAAACAAGAGATGAGTATATTAGTTGTTTAGAATAAGGTCATGTAGAGTTTATTAATCCTGCCGGTCCAGCAAAACAGACCAATCAACCAGAGAACAAACGCAATTCATGGACGTATTACGCATTGGTAGGTAGTTCGTTCTAGGGTGGCAGGATTAATAAACATTGTCATGACAATGTTTATTACGACATGACAATCCTAACATGACAATTCTTTTTTCTTTCTTTTTTTTTAAATCCTGTCGGTAAATCATCTGTATTCTATGGTGTTTTTGGTAAAATTCAAATTTAATGGATCAAAACATATGAAAAAACCCATAAAATAATGGGAAGGTTTTGTGACCACAGAATAATAAGCCATAGGTAACCATACACCATATGTTGACATTTTAATTAAACGCTTATCAAATGAAGAAGTTGTTGAATGGTCTCTCTCTCTCTCTCTCTCTCTCTCTCTCTCTCTCTCTCCTCTCTCTCTCTCTCTCTCTCTCTGAATGGTTTTCATAGTTCAAAGTCGCTTTTTCAGGAACTCTAGTGATTTGCCCAGAGGCGTAAAGATTTCATCTAAGCTGTACTGGTTACATGAGATTATGTTAAATCTTTTCGAGGTCAGACCTCTATAAATATTCACGTTATACACGTATTGGATATTTTTGGCAGGCTTCCATCAGTTTCCTTACAGATGATTTCTAGTAATTCTAACGTTATAACATTTGAATTTTTTTAAATATGGCAAATATTATTTAAAATATTTCATTAAAATCTTGTTTCACATACCTATTGCTGCATCCAAAATTTATTTCATCATTAATATTAGACATCTGGCTATACGTTAGTTAGCTCAGGCTATTCATTCCTCACACATTGGAACACAGTTGGAGGTGGTGGCTAGCCCATATGACGATTCTTTTCTTTGTTCCCAATGTAAGGAGTGTACCAAACTCAAATTAAAACTTCACTCATTATTAGATGAATTTTATCCACTGAAGAAGAAGATGAATTAACAAACTCATTATTTGATGAATTTTAACCACTACAGCAAGCCACACGCTTGCTGTAGAGATAAATAAAAGTGGGGACTCATCAAGGATTGAAGTATCCAGTGACCTGCCAGGTGATACCTCCCGATTCGGGAGCCAGAACGGAATAATCAAGCACATAGTGCTCTGATTAAATGGGGTATAGTTTCATTGGGAGACTCCGTTGTCTGGAGAAAAGGGCAAAATTTCTTTGTGATAAGCATAGGCGGATTAGGACCAGGATATCTCCTCTGCTAGGAGCAACAATTGATGAGGTTGCCAACATACTTGTTCATTATGAAATATATTCAAGGCATTTTCCTGGAAGTTTCCGTTTCATTTGTTCCAGCGGAGAAGTTTCGCAAAAGAAAAATTCCTATTTGGATGACTAGAGAGGTTATGGGTCACAGTTTAATTGAGCATAAAAAAAGCATAGGACGGTTACAGACTATCGCTAGATACCGATTACTATGGGTATTATAAAAGTATATGTAACAACAACGTTGATAGAATAAGACAGGCGAAAGCTGAGTAGTAGAAATCGCTAGCAAAGAGTACTAAAAATGGAGACTAAAAGTTCTTTTCATGCTTGAATGCAAAAAGGAAGAGAGGGAATCGGGTAAATTCCTTACTTGATGGAAGTGTCATAGGTAGAGTCATAGAAAGTCCAGCAGAAGTGGCAGACGATTTGAATAGACAATTTGCAGCGATCTTTACAGTTGAAAGATCATTAGAACCACGAGGGATCAGTGACAAGAGAGCAGCAGAGTATTGTGAATTATGTGATATATGAATCTCAGTGAAGAGTATATGAGAAAAACTACTGAAGCAGAACAAAGGTAAGGCTCCAGGAATGGACGGTACGCATCCTAAAAATGGCTATGAGTGCATCATCCCGTTGAGGATGTTAATGAAGTCATAATTAGACTCGGACGATATCACTGGCTTTAGAAGCGTTAAAGTCTCCCCAGTTCACAAAGGAGGTGAAAGAGGTAGTAGGCAACTAAAAACCAGTGAATTTGACTTCGGTGTTGGGCAAGAACCTGGAGTCTCTGATTAAGGATATAACACAGGACAATTTCGATGGGAATGATATCCTCGACGGATCACAGCATGGGTTTGCGAAAGCGAAGCCTTGCCAATATAGTTAATTCTTATGACCAAGTCATAAAACAGTTCGACGCAAGAAACAACTTTCATGTTATTTACTTTGACTTCAGTAAAACTTTTGACACGAAACATTATTTTACAAAGTGGAGCAAACTGGGAGTACTGCAGAGTCTTTCGTTAGATCAAGGACGATAGGATAGGAGATGGAGATCCATTCAGTGCGACTAAGCGATAGGAGACGGAGAGTAGTAAAAAATGCACATACTAGTCAAGGTAGATTAGTGCAGAAAGTGAACTCCCTCGGGAAATAATTATTAGGGCGCCATTGTTTCTCATCTTGCTTAATAGCATTGATTGGGGGGTGCAGGGGAAGTTTTCTACATTGGTTAAAGACTTAAAGGTAGGATGGGTGGTTAACAACCAAAATCAGGTAATTTTGCTACGAAATGACATATCGTTTACACAAATGGTCTGAAAATGACAACTATTCATATAACTGCTATTTATTATTAACTAAATATAATGCTTCTTAATATTTGTAAAATAATGAGAGAATTTTACCTCAATACAGTACGGAATACAGTACACTTCCGTATGATACTCTCCAGAAATTAAAACGAAAAAATCGAAAATTAAGAAAATTAAATGTAAGTTTTACCCTGAACATAATAAATTTTTATCTTTTTTTTACGTGCATCTTCATAAATTTAAGAATAACGCAAAATGCGAAGATTAAAATTGTTCGATTAATTAAGACGTCTTGTTGCTTACTTATGGGCGGAGGAAGGGGGATTCACTGGAAAATTTCCGGTGCCCCTGTAGTTCATTCTGCCCCAGAATGCCAGTATTTCTTTGTTTCTCGCCCAATTCACTCACTTAATTACTGGAGTTCTTTATCATATTTCATATTACGATTACTCGACAGAGTAATCGTAATGCTCGAAATGCTGAGGCTTTTGTAATTACTAATGACCTTGCAGATATTTTTCATTTACCTACAAGAATAAATAAATAAATAAATTTTCTGTTTATACTCCGGGACGACCAAATGATCAGAGGAGTTCACAAGATAGACAGAATACAAGAAACAGCACCGTATTCAGCAGTCACGGGCTTGAACCCCGGTCACTCAAGGCACGTGTACTTATGCACCCGCGCGCCTGACCACTAGGCTACGGCGGCCGGACAATCCTAATCATACAACCAACAAGCTTGATCTTTTTCTCACAAACAGCCCTTCTAAGTACACGGTCGAAGTGAGAGGTCCTTTAGGCACTTCAGATCACAACTTGGTGATTTTCTCTTCCCCAATGGAGCCTTTATCTCATGGCTATTCCCAACCTCGTGTTGTTTGGCATTACAAGAATGCAAAATGGGATGACCTGAGAGATTTCTTTTCTTCTTTTCCTTGGCCGGATTACTGTTTTAAAACTTCTTATGTCAACGTTTGCTCAGATCGTGTCAGTGAAATTATTCTTGCAGGAATGGAATCCTTTATCCCACACTCAACTTTTAAAATCTCGTCCTTTATCTAAACCTTGGTTTCCCAATAAATGTGCTAAGACTGTTCAAGAGAAGAATGTTGCATATCGTAATTGGCTTGTTTCTAATTCTTCAGTTTCATTTTCTCCCTACACCAAAGCTCGCAACAATTGTAAAGCAGTTATTAATCAGTCCAAACTAGAGTTTCAACAGGCTACGAGTAGAAAACTTGCTTCTTGCCTTAATGGTAGTCGAGCATTCTGGTCTCTTGTCCAAGCTGTTGGCCGCAACTTTTGTCCATCTCTGCTCCCACCTCTGTCAACACCAGATGGTTCTGTTGTCACTTCAGCCAAGGATAAAGCTGACCTATTAGCATCCCATTTTTCTTCCAACTCATGTATTAATGATCTTGGTAAAACACCTCCCACCATTTCCAACACGCTCCATTCAATGCATCCTGTGGTCTTCCGTCAAAAGGATGTCAGAAGGACTTTGACGAATCTTGATGCTATGAAAGCTCCTGGTACCGATGGTATTTCTTCACTTGTTCTCAAAATCTGTGCTCTTGAACTTACTCCTATTCTTTGCCGCCTTTTTTCTCTTTCTTATTCCAAAGGTGTTTTTCCTTCTGCTTGGAAATTTGCTCATATCCAGCCAGTTCCTAAAAAGGGTGACAAATCCCTCCCATCCAATTATCGTCCCATTGCAATTACTTCTACTCTTTCTAAAATAATGGAGAAATCAATTAACCGCCAACTCTTAAACTACCTAGAAACCTTCCGTCTGATCAACGATCGCCAGTATGGATTCCGTCAGTGTCGATCTACTGGTGATATTCTGGCTTATGTTACCCATTTATGGACTAATTCAATGGAAAGGTTCGGTGAAACACAAGTAGTTGCTCTTGACATCACAAAGGCTTTCGATCGTGTTTGGCATAAAGGTCTTCTAAACAAGCTTCCATCTTATAGTTTACCAACTGTTTTTTTGTAATTGGTTATCCAGTTTTCTCTCTTGTCGCTCACTGAGGTTGATGGTAGATGGCTTTCTGTCATCTAACTTCTCCACTAATGTCGGTGTCCCCCAAGGTTCAGTTCTTTACTCCGCTCTTTCCTCTTGTATATTAATGAACTTCTTCCATTGACTGGAAATCCTATCCATAGTTTTGCCGATGATAGCACATTGCATTCCACTTTCAATTTTGAGAAACCTTGCCCTGCTCAATCAGCTTCAACTTCTAGAAAATCTGCTGCCAAATCCTTAAATGCCGATCTTCAGGTAATTCTCCAGTGGGGCAAAGACAACTTAGTTGATTTCAACCCTTCTAAAACTCAATCTTGTCTTATATCTCGCAAAAAGGATTATTCTGCTCCTATGCTTATCTTTGGTGACACTCCGATTTCTAGGCAAAATGATATCTCTTTTAGGGATTACCCTGACTTCTAATCTCTCTTGGCACAAGCACATTACAAATATTGCTTCCTCTGCATTTAAAACACTTGGCTTTCTCTTTCGCTCTCGGCGTTACTTTTCTTCCGAGCAGCTGTTCACTCTGTACAAATCGCAAATCCGACCTACCATGGAACATTGTTCCTAATTCTGGGGCAGTGCCCCCAAAACCTCTCTCAGGCCTCTAGATTCCATTCAGAATAGAGCAGTTAGGTTAATTAATGACTCATCTCTAACAGACTCTCTCCACTTGCTGTGTCGTAGACGTACTGTTTCTGCTGCATGCCTCTTCTACAGATACTTCCATGGACTCTGTTCTTCTGAATTGGTTTCTATAATTCCCGCTCTCTCTTTCAAAACAGTCCGAACACGTGCAGCCTCCAGCCAACATCCATTTACTGTTCAGCTTCAAACTGACAGAACCAACTTTTTATCTTCCTCGTTTTTATTCATTCTACTGCCGTTTTCTGGAACAACCTTCCTTCATACGTATTTCCTGAAAATTACAGTCTACAGAAGTTCAAGTCCAATATCAACAAATATCTCCTTTCGTCTTCTCAACCTCCTCCCAAGCACGGTACTGTAGTATAGTTTTTAATACCTCTCGTGTTTGGGTTTTACATAAAAAAAAATAATAATAATAAACAAACTCATTCACCCATATCTATTATTGTCTGCTATCTGTTCGGTTTGGCTTTTTCTAGACAACAAAACAAGATTCCGGAAGAAAAAAACTTTGCTGTCCTCGTTTGATACTGACTAACTGATCCATGGTGTGAAAAAAGGTCCATAAAAGTTCCTTGCATCATTGAGGGGGTTCTAACCCGTTGGTGATTACTGGAGTAGTTTTTGCTAACCTTTTTTTAGCTTGGGAATCACTGTTAGAAAATAAAATAAATAAATTCTGTTGTCAATTTTTGTAGTAAGGTAAATACTCATGGTTATTTTTATTATTATTATTATTAGCTATATGGTGCAAGGAAACCTGAGGCTTATGCTGCACCAGCCAAAAAAATTCCCGAATTACCCTGTGTGTGTGTGTGTGTGTGTGTGAGAGAGAGAGAGAGAGAGAGAGAGAGAGAGAGAGAGAGAGAGTCAAAAGTAGAAGGGAATCACCAAGAAAGAGAAAAATGATGATATCCAGCTCAGGACCCTGGGTATGCCAATCCCATACTCACTAGATGTGAGCACCTGGGTTTTATCCGCTTACCTCTAATCATCACTGTAACACGAGTGATATGCGTACCATAGGTTCTAAGAGCATTATGGAATGGTTATTAAAACTGTTCATCGGTTTGTAATCTGCTGTGATCATAAAATGCTGTCCGTTTCGCATTCACTACACCTGACCTTGAACTTAAACATATTACATCACCAATGATCAATGACGGAACACAAAAATGATAAAGTTATTTATAGTAACAGCAGCAGAACATCACGTCCGCCAAACAGATACAGCAAATCATCATTGATAGGAAGCAAATATAAAATACAAATAGTAAAAGTTTCTTTTTATCAGAATCAAGAGTTGTTTAAATAGCAGAAAGCAACGTTATAGAAAAAATCGTACCACCTTTAACTATTCTTTGCCGTAAGTGTAACTGCATCATCCTAATGCTGATGAACGAATCAAGATGTTTTACTATCAACCATCACAGTGATACCTTTGATATATTTAGAAACTTTTAATGAATTTTAAAAATTGTTTTTCTTTGTTAAAAAATTCTGCACAGCTAATTCAGATTTTATTCAGATACCTTCCGTGACTAATATGTGACATTATTAAACACAAAATTTAAATTATGATAATTGACCTAGGGGGGAAAAATATCACTGAGGTCCAAGCTTATTTAAGCAAAGAGCTTATTTATCTTTTGAAATTTAAACTGAAATTTTACGCAAACTGTAGAAAAAGCAAATGATACTAATGTAAATAAGCACACATACACATCGTTGTGATGTGCAAGTATGGATGGTATTTTTGAATAGAACAAGCAGCAGTCCAAGAATTTTTTATAGTGGGGAAGAGCTAAAGCGGTGTTCCCAAGAAATATTAAGCTTTAATCATCAGGGTTATAAAAAGTCCACATTATTTTAATGATATACTGTAAGTGTTACTGCGTGCGGTTGCTGAAAATTCGTGCTCTTGAAAACGGATAAGTTTTAGAAATGTTTTAAGGTTTTTTACTTACTATATCAAATTATATTTAATAAATAGTTTTAATTCTCCTAATCACGTATGCTATCTTATTTTTGTACTTAGCTGAGAATTTAGAAAGAGAATAGCATTATTTAGAAGCATAATGTCTTAGTACACACAATCTGGAAATAGTATAGTGTGATTATACTCTTATTTCTTAGTTCGTGTGGTATTTTTAAATTAAATTTAGACTGCAATCATGGCTCAAACAAGCGCAGCAAAGCAAAAATGCTCAAAGTAGCAGAAATGCATTAGCTCGGGAGAGAACAGTCGATAATGGTTCTCTTGCAAATCGGAGTTACATTCAGTGTAACACTTGTAGTCTTTTTGCGAAGTTCTCTGTAAAAAATTAGTAGGACATGGTACAGCAAAAGGAGACGCCTCTCTGCCTTTGTTGAAGAGAATGTGAGGAGATTAAGCACCAGTTAGTATTCTGATTGTCATGTGTCAGTAGTCCATCAACATTCTCCTCACACCGGGTGGACAAGGCATGTTTCCAATCAGGTACATGATGAAAGGCACTTTTATGGGCTTTTTTCACTGCTTGGCTGAGTTAGTTGGTGTCAGGCGTCGATAGCAAGGTTTCCCTAGGAAACTGGGTTTTTGCGTCCCACAAAACTGGCAAATCAACTAAATTCCACAACCATTCAAGGAAGTGCATTACCTGTGGGTGCTGGCGATGAGCCACGTTGCGAAAAAGTCCATAAAATTCCTTCCGTCATTAACAAGTTTCGAACTCAGGTCTTTTCCACCTGATATGAGAAGACGGTAATTATATCCGCTCTGCTACCTAGGTTGGTAGCCACGATTTTGTAATTACATGAATATTAGCATTAACATTAGTAGAAAGATCAGATGCAAGAAAGCAAGCTTATGCAGCATCAGCCGAAAAAAAAAAAAAATAAATAAATAAAAATAAAAACCCATTTTTCCCTCCATTCGTTCCAAATGCCTGTCCAGCTCAACCTTAAATTTATTTAGGCTATCAACTTTCACAAACTTTGGAAGTCTGTTTCACAAATCAACCACCCGCTGGCTAAAGGCATGTTTCCGTATATCTATTCTACAACTGTCTTTCCTCAATTTGAATCTATGCCCCTTCAGGTTCTTAATCTCAGCAAGATGAAGAATTTCATCAGCATTCAGCTTGCTCAAACCCATTCAAGGCCTTAATCATCATCATCACCATCAGCCATTTTCAATCCACTGCAGAATGAAGGCCTCTCCAGCAACCTCCCAGTTCCTTCTGTTTTGTGCAATGGCCATCCATTTACTACCCACAAACTCATGAATTTTATCTGTCCATCTCCGTCGTTGTGTTCCAGGTTTTCTCTTAGCTCCTCTTGGGTACCATTCTGTTATTTTCTTAGTCCATCTGTCATCATGTCTTCGAGCTATGTGTCCTGCCCAAGACCATTTTAGTTCTTTAGTTTTGATAAGAATGTCCTTTACTTGAGTTTGCTGCCTAATTCATTTGTTTCTCTTCTTATCTAACAGTCTGATTCCCAATATAATTCGTTCCATTCTTCGCTGTGTAGTTCTCAGCTTCTCCTCCATTCTTTTGGTGAGTGCCCAAGTTCCACTTCCATAAGTCATGGTGGGTAGTATACATTGGTTCATTATTTTACGTTTCAGAGAAATTAGGATATTACTCCTCAGTGTGTGACTGTATTTCCTGAATGCTATCTATCCAAAATTTATTCTTCTCTTGACTTCCAGTCATTTATCATTAGTACAACTGATGACTTGTCCCAGATAAGTATATTAATCCACCTTTTCAATTACCGCCCCTTCAATGATTATATCCCTTTCTGTGGCATCATTACTTTTGTTTTAGCCATGTTCATCTTTAGTCCAAAAAACTTACTAACCCTGCATAACTGATTAAGATTTTCCTCTAATTCTTTGGGATCGTGGCTTATGACCACAGTGTCATCTGCAAATCGTAAATGGTTTAGATACTCTTCATTCACATTGACTCATTTCTGCGACCAGACTAATCTTCTGAAAGCTTCCTCAAGGACAGCAGTAAACAACTTCGGAGATATTGTGTCTCCTTGTCGAACTCCTTTCTCAATTTCAAATTTGCTACTGTCTTTGTCTAGTCTAATAAAGGAGGTAGCACTCTCATATATTTTCTTCAAAATCATAATATATGGGTATCTCTCCCTTGTCTTTCCAGTGCCCGAAACATTGCCTTATGCTGTATTGGAGTCAAATGCCTTTTCATAATCCACAAATGCCAGGCATAATGGTGTTTTATATTCATTTGCTTTCTCCATTAGCTGTGACATTACGTGAAGGTGATCCATAGTTGAGAATCCTGTCCTAAAGCCAGCTTGCTCTTTCGGTTGATTCTCATCAAGTATTCTTTCTAATCTGTTAGTAATGACCCTTGGGTACAACTTGTAGATGTGGGATAACAAGCTAATAGGTCTATAATTTCTAATTTCTGATTTATTTCCTTTCTTATGCAGCAAAACTACGATTGCATTATTCCACTCCTTAGGCGCCACACCTTTTCTAATGTATTTTGTGAAGAGTCTTGCCAGTTTTTGTGTCATGTCTCTTCCTCCCAATTTTACAGTAACTTCATCTTCCCCCGGGGCTTTCTGATTCTTCATTTTCTTCAACGCATGTTATACATCATCAGGAAGAATATTAGGTATGTTGTATGTGTTATTTGTGATCCTTCTTCCCCACTGCTGGCGTCATTCCCTCGCTCCTTGTATAACTCTTTATAGCAGTCTTCTGATATTTGAATTATGCCTTCTCTGCTATTCATAAGTACCCCATTGCTATTCTTCAGTTTAGTATAATTTGTCTTTCTGTATTAATTCTCATGACTGCTGATTTAAATCCTTTGTTTTCTCTTAATGCTTGTTCTACTTTTCTTGTGTTAAATTTTCTTATCTCCTCTCTGAGTCTCTTTCTAATGGCTTTGCATAACTCAGTATCCTCAATTTTCTCCTGGTCAGTGTTTTTCTTGCTCTTAATTTGTCGTCTTCGGTTGATCATGACAAATGTTTCTTGACTGATATTTTCTTCTTTGGATTTCTTTTTTCCTATAGGTTTCTTGGGCTTTATTTTCAGAAAGTTGTAATATTACTCGTCGATATCTTGGTCCTGAACAGTCTGCATAAGCTCAAATTTGTTCTTAAGTTCCAGTACATACTGCTTTTTCTCCTTTTCTGTCATCTCAAAGACCTTTGTATTGTTTACTCGAGTCAGTTTTTTCCTTTCTTTAATGTCTTTCAAGGCCTTATACACTCCCCACCCCAATCATATCACCTCTCAGGTGCCTACTCTCCAGGTGCTGCAATTTGCAGAACTTAAGCCGTTCTTGTTAAGAGCATCCCTTTGTACCTCTCACCAATCTTGTTGCCCTTCTTTGTACTCGTTCTAGCAACTCTACATCCTTCCTAAAATGAGGCCTCCGGACCAGATATTTACAAACACCAGACAAAGAATTAGCCAATTATGGTATTTAGAAAATATAACAGATTGAACGTGTGTGTTTTCTACGCTTGTTTGCTTACAGCATTGAATTAGGGTATAAGGTTAATCCATTTTTTCTATTTACGTACTGATAAATTCTCAGCCGACCCACTTCCAGTTTTTTTTTTTTGACAAATTGATGTTAAATTGTGAAAGAGTATATCTTTTTATGTTTAACAGCCCATTTGTCTCAAAAAACACTATCTAGTTTTATTTTTTTACATGTTGAGGAAAGGATTTCAGTCCAAAATGTCTACAAAAACTGAAGATAGAACGGTTTGAAGTACCCGTTTCTACACCATAGGAAATTCATGGTAATATGTTGGGGACGTTAACCTTTCTATAACTTTGCTTGAGATCTACTAACTCAGCCACTGAATGAACGATACTTTCTAGGAAAAAAAAAAAAAAAAAAACCCTCTCATATTAGGGATACCCGAGCACCAACCCATCTGACTCCCCCCCGTGTAATATGTCCATATGTTGCTTGTGTTCTCCGAACGATTTGTCTATTTTGCTGGACAAAAAACGTCCCGAGAATCTGAGATCCATGGCTGAGATCGACTAACTCATCCACGCAGTGAAAAAAGCCCTTAAAACTTCCTCACATTATTGATGATAGTGTCTGATAGACGAATTTCTGCAAAAAGGATAGCTAAGACTCTAGGTATGTTTAGGGAATGTGTTAGATGTTATGATATTTTCGAGGTGCAGAAACTTTCTCCCAAATGTCTGAATGTTGATCAAAAGCGACAGCATGTCGTGTCTTCAACAGCCATTCTTCACCATTTTTAGCAAGGTGCCAATGATTTTTCTGTGCAAATTTAGACTATGGATGAAACATGGGTGTTTCATTATGGTCCAGAGATCAAAGAACAGTCTAAGGAATATCGCACAGTGGCTCCTCCCTCGTCCAGAGAAGTTCAGAACCTAGAAGTCCGTTGGGAAGGACATGGCATCTGTCTTTTGGAACAAGGATGGGATTTTTTTTTTTTTTTTTTTGTTGATTACCTGGAAAAGCGTAAAGCGATAACTGCTGAGCATTATTAATAATTTTTGGACAAATTAAAGGAGTAAGTAAATGTCAAACGCAGGGGAAAGCTGTCCCTAGGAGTGTTATTTTTCCAGGACAGTGCGCCAGAGCACATAGCACATCAAACACATGCCAGATTGACTGAACTTGGTTTCTGGTTTCTTCATCATCTCCCGTATTCATCAAATAATAAAAAAAAACATTTAAAGGGTTTCAAATTTGCATCAAATCATGACATCATTTGAGGCAGCAGAAATCTGGTTTGGGGAGCAGTCCTTCGATTTCTATTTGAGAGGTTTACAAATACTCGAATAGCGTTTTTAAAATTATGTGGAATTGAAAGGCAAATATGTTGAATGAACTGTATAATTGGATTATCTTGTTTTTTCCTATTATAAGAGGGGAGTTCAATAAATTATCTACCTACCTACACTGGTGTACAAAATTTAAGGACCTGACCTGTAGCTTTTCATAGGAGTGGCCTGGATATGGGTAAAGCATACCAAAGGAAGAACCTCGTGGGGTACAGAAATGGTGAAGGAAACAACACCGACACAACAACGGAAACAAAACGGTACAGAAGGACTTTATTCAAAAATGGCAACTAGCACTGACTGCCATGATACAGATGCATCACTGCCAAAGATGAAACAAAGGGAAGAGGTGGTCCTCAGTAGGAGATTTGGCCACCCCTAATGTCGATGCAGGTTTTATACCGCCTGTCCATACTTATAACAATGTTGTTGATAAGTTCTTGCGGTAACATCGTCCATTCCTCTGGCAGCGCCATCTTCAGCTGGTGAACATTTTCTAGTGGGTGTGGACGTGCCGCTCGGCGTCTCCCCAGAGCGTCCCATGTGTGTTTGATGGGATTTAGATCGGTGGAAACGGGCAGGCCAATCCATACGAACAATATCCTCACTTTCCAAAAGCATATCAACAGCTGCCGTGCGATGGGGTGTGGCATTATCATCCATAAACACGAGCTCGGGGCCAATGGCACCTCGGAACAGATACACATGGGGAAGGATTACCTCAGTACAGTAGCGTGCACTGGTTACAGTACCGCTTTCCAGTTGTGGAGTTGTGTACGTTCATCCAAGATAACGTCTCCCCAGACGAAAACACGTCGATCGCCATATTGATCCCTTTCAGAGATGTTTGCGGGGTGATACCGTGTGCCAACCTATCGCCAGATTAACTGACGTCCAGAATCGCTGCTGAGACTGAATCTACTTTCATCAGTAAAGAGTATCTTAAGTAAAGATTTTGTCGTTGTAACCTTTAGAAATAGCGTTGGTCCTTAAGTTTTGCACACCAGTGTAGGAAGGAAATGAGATAGAGGCAAAAATCTTTGTTTTATTTTTAAATGTAACTCCCCTGAACTACACTTGTTCCATTTTGTTGGCAATGAGGAAATATCAGACAAATAAAATTCTTTGTCCTATGCATCAAAGAACACTGTCTTCCTAATTTGAAATTTATTGAACATTTTGTCATTAAAAAAAAAAAAAAATATATATAGTTTCGGTGCAAAGTCAAGGACAACAGACATCAGTGTATCGTATTTATAAATTATGTACCATGCATTCCAGCTTGTATGTACATTCTTGGAAAATTTCTAGTTTTCCATAAAAATTCTCGCATCTATTTGAGACCGGCTAACATCACTGAGTGAAAATAACCGTTACAGAGAATTTTTTCCGGTATCCGGTCGGAATTGAATCCCAGACATTTTCCAAATAATTGGTGGGGTATTCAGTACGCTGCTACCGAGGCTATTCAAAGAAAAAGTAAAATAGAGAAAGGAAAGGAAAGGAAAGGAAAGGAAATTTATAAAATTGCTTGTATGTTTTAAATTAATCATTTATGCTACTAGAAAGTAGTATAAAATTACCAACGTAGACCTCTAAAAAAAATTACAATGACGTTATGAACCCTGTTGTACAGAGTATAAGCGAAATTATTTTATTTATTAATCAAAATGATGGTTGGGAAAGTTTTGTATAATTCCACACGCATGGAATTGCAGTGAGTCATAATTCGTCGAAATATTTGTTGTGTAATCCATCGAGTTAGTTAGTGTGCAATTTTTATTCTTTGTAAATTAAAGCCATATCAGATCTTATCAAAAATTTAATTGATGTGGTTATTTAAGAGAGTCACTATACTATACAATACTATTATAAGATACGATAAAGCGTTTTCTGTTTTAATATTCTTACCCCCCCTGTTTTTTCTTCACAAACTTTGATTAAGCTCAAGAAAGCGTCGTCTGCTATGAACTGTAGCTAAGTATCCTCGAACGCAGTGTATTATGCAGGTAACAAAGATAGGACACTGTTGTTAAAGTTAATGGTACAGTACGTCCATTCTGCCAGGTGTAATTTACCTTTATTATCATTGTGTTCAAGAACATGGATACAGTGAAATCCTGCTTATTATTTGGATCGAATCTCAATGCAAATGTGTAAGGTAAGGAAGTAGAAATCATATGCCGTTTACTATATTAATGTCTGTATGTTTTGTGTATTGGATTCCTGGTTGTGTTATTGTTCTGTGACCGGTGTTAACCACTGACTATTGTCATAAAATAGTAATAATTTAGTAATAAATGTTCAAGTTCCTTTGAAGCATATTTAAATTTACTAGGCGTTATTCTTTCAAATATACCCATTTGAAATAAGATTTTCTGAATTGTCCGTTATTTGGATTGCAATAATGCTTGCTTTAGCCAGGTCAATATATGAACAGCAGTGTGAAAGCAAAATACGTATTGTACGTCTGGTTTGTCAGACGATACAACAAAAATAGAAAATACTGAAGACGAAGGCAAAATCATGTCTTCTATCAAATACACAGCGCTCATTACTACAATAGTTTTATTTAACTGCATTTCTTTCTTCCCTCTGCCGTTCCTGAATTTTTATGTGTATCTTATTGTTGGCGAAAATAAAAGAAAAAAAATCTTTCAACCAATAACAATTTTGAAAAATGGTTATCAACTTTTATAATTACAATTGGCTATTTGAAGCCAATAATATATTTTAAATATATTATACTAACTACTATCCAATAATTCCACACCGGTGAATTAGAGAGTACATTTATGGAATACTCTTCCCCCCCCAATTGGCGCGATTAATAAATTTAAATAATGAGTGAATATTACAGAGCACTTCCTTTCTGCGATGTTTATAAAATCCATTCTCCGGAGATTATGAACTTTCTCGGTAAGGGAGGTCTAGTTTAGCATTGGTGGTTTTAGATCAGTAGACGAATTTTCCCGATGTTATTGTCCTGTCATTGACAAGCCTCGGGATTCAGAAACATTCAGAAATGTAGCAGTGTCTATGACTTCATAAGGCAATCCCTGCCTTGTTTACTGAATACGTGAATCTATGGAAAATCTGAAATATATTTACATTGTAATTAAAACATTTAGAATTATTTTGCTGGAATCTTTTTTATTATGTTGCTAAAGAATTTTTTAATGTTTTCGTGCTTTTTTTTGTAGACAAATTTTATTTACTACTTTTTTTTAATTGTAATTTTTTGAAAGCTTAGCCTTTTGATAATGTGGAACGTATGATCTTCAGTAGCGCATAATTTTGAACTATATTATTTTTTAATTTAATATGTTTCGTGCAACTTGAATTTAAACACCAGTAAGTAGTAAAATATAATTTAATTATATTGAATTTAAAGTTCAGGTAGTAAATGTCTTGGTGTGTTATAACGATATAGTTGGGTTCTTATTATTACAATGTTCAGGCTGATATATTACATGATCCAGTTTTTTTTATTATTATGCTCGAGCTGGTATATAACATGATTAAATATATGGTGTGAAAGATGTAGGTGATGTTTATCAGTGTAGCAATCATAAAACAAAAATCAGTATTATAGCACAGTTTTAAAGATAAATATGACAGAATAAAGCTTATTAATCTATGCATATTACATTCACTACCTATGCAAAAAAACAAAAAAAAGCGTAGCTTATAGAAATATACATATGTTTCTTTAATTGATGAAATTTAGATACCATATTAGGTACCAAATTAGATACCAAATTACTATGGAGGAGATCTCGTAGGAATTCTTCAAGCTTTCATACAGTGTTAATATCCACAGATGTTATGAGTATACTGGAGAGTGCTGACAATTTAGATGTAGATTGGGAATGCAGGAATATAGCTTTCGTTCTGTGCCATTTTAGGGTCTAGTATTTGTACTCCAGGACTGAGAATGCTGTATTTTGATCGTAGAACACCAGATTACTGAAGAATAAAGTAGAATATAGGAAACAAAGTTTTTAATATTTTAAAATTGTCCTATTTAATAGATATGTTTCCCTAACCAAGTAACCCTGATCACTTTGTGTGTAAGAATCTTTATATATAAGCAGCACAATAGCTTGTTGTTCAGAATTAGGCAGAAATTTCACTTAATTTGTTGAACTAAATTAAATTCAGAGATTTGCAAAGGAAAAAGAACAAAGATGAAGACAGATCTACCAAGATCAATTGATAAGCTGGGAAAAAAAAAAATGCATAGCATTAAAAGGCCTTCAAAAAATTAGCTTTGCAAGATACTTGCTTTAGTGTTTCCAACAAAATAGGTTTCATCAATGAGATTTCTTTTGTTTGAAACACTTTCTTTCCCACCCTTATGGGAGAGGAAAAAATCTTTAATCCTTGCAGTGAAAAGCAAAGTGAATTTATTTTGTATTTGCTTAAAAAAAATTATCACGATTTGTCTCTTAATATGAATATATTTCCTTCCCTCATTTATTCTGCTCATTCCTTTAAGGGCTCTAAACACCTCAGTCAGGTCATCCCAAGGTCTCTAGGCTCTGTAGCCTACATTTTATAAGACACACCTTATACAGAGATCCTTTAGCACTTCCAACAATCTAGTTACCTTTCTTTGGATCTTCTCTAGAAGTTGTTCTTTTTTGGGGGTGAGTCCTCTAGACCTGAATACAGGAGACCAAATCTGTTTTATCATTTTATAAAGAGGAATAATAACTTTCTTCTCTCTCCTTGCAAAAGTCCCATAATCATTGTTGGTGCCTGAGCTTTTCTGTCTACCTGCTGACATTGCAAGGAACACTTCATGTCAGTTGTATCACAATCCCTAAATCATTCTCATTCTGCACCACCTTTAATTCTGAGTTCCCCTATTCTGCAGTCATCCCCAGATTGCTTCTCCTCAAATGAGAAACTTTACATTTAGCAGGATTAAACTTTGGTTGACATCTTTCAGATCATATGTGCAACTGAACTAAGTCATTCTAAAACAGCATAACTTGATATCCATTATTTACCATCCTGCCTACTTTTAAATTATCAGCAAACTTTGACAACTTTCTATGTATATCCCCATTAATCATTGGGGAAGATCAGAAATAAGGTGGTCCCAATTCTGATCCATGAAAAATTTTGCTCACTCTGAAGAATGCCCATTTATTACTGCCTTCTGTTTCTTTTCACTCAGCCAACTCTTGATTCATTTAAGGATATTCCCAGCATGCTCCAGTAAGTAAATATTTACTAAAATCTAAGTATACAATTTTGAAAATTGTTTTCTCTAACTATATGCTTTGACTTGTCAACATAATAATTAACCAGATTTTTCTGGTTAATTATTATAGTGAATAAGAGCACAAATCTGTGCTCTTATTCACTTTAGGATTTTATCCTTATTAAGATCATTGTCCATTATTTAATTAACTTAAAAGAGAATAACTTTGAATTGAATCAAATACCAAGATAATACCTAAGAAAACAGGTACCACTATTATGTGAACTACCCTTCTGGAACAGTTATTATGTCACAAACATTAAAAGTAATGTTAGTATTTCTAACCAGAAATTACTTGCAGTCTTTTGGAATCACACATACTTCTATTGTCAAGTTAACTGGTAATCTCCTGATTGTTTCCTTGAGATCATTCAAGTTAAATACACTGATCTTTGATATTATGTAACTTGAATGATTTCAAGGAATTTAATTGTTTTTCTTAATTTAAGTAGTACTATTCAGAGACAAAAAGAGGGGGGGGGGGACTGTGAACTTTCCAATAGATCATGGATTTTCTTTCTTTTTTTGAAAGGTATTTAAATCTAAGTATATTTTTCATCTATGATTCCAAATTAAAAAGACAGTGCCTTGATGAATTGTATCTGCTACATATCAAGAGCAAGCATGTTCTTTAGTGTAGATAAGATCAGTCCTAACAGAAGAGAAAATATGATATAGGGTGTTCAGAGAGTATACCTGAAAATTTCCCTTCACATAAAAATAAAATGTGATAAATGTAAAAAAAAAAAAAAAAAATCTCATCCAGGATGTGGGCACACGTGCATGTACTGAAATTTTTGTGCTCTCGTGGTTAGCATGGTGGTTTTGACAACTTCCCTTCCACATCTGCTTATCAAAACCTGGGTTCAAAACCCATCAAGATGAGAGGAATATTTATAGACATTATTTCATACCATGGCTAAGTTGATTTTTCTCTGGCAAAAGTTGTAATAATTTCCCTATAAGAAAATGTAGGCTTTTCATCCAACAAAACAGGCAAACTAATTATTGAATATAAACAAATTACAGACATTATATACTAATGTGATCATAGCATGAACTGTCTTGGTACTAGTTCTAAACAACCAGCCACAATTTTCATAACACAAAGCTATTAACTTTCACAATGTTTTGTGGATATTGATGCAACAATGCAGGATGTATGGCAAAAATAAAAAAGCTTGTTTCAGTTCCTAGTTGCATAATAGCACTTTTAAACTGTTTCTAGAATATATTGAAGTAAGTTCTTTAGTTAGTGGGACATTTGAAGAAAAATGGACTGAACACGCAGTTGCAGCTGATATATATATATATATACACACACCATATGGTGGATTGTGTCAAGAGAACTTCATTTTTTCAACATGCAGGAATTGCTGGAAAATTTTCCAGGAAACATTCACAGATTTTATATTTCTGCATATCTACATTGTGTAATTCATTAAGAAATGAATTAAGGTGATATGATTTTATGCTAAGACTTTTGGTGATGTTGCTCTCTCATTATGGTCATGAAGATTGTTCCTGTGAATATTTCATTACTAAATGATCCACACTTGCAGTTTGATGAGTGAGTTACCGTTTTCTCTTAAAATAAAATAGAACAATTGTAAGGGATAAATAGAATCTTAACTTGCATTTAACACTCAAGACCATTGAGTGTTATAATATTGATTACAGAGGTTATAATATGTGAGATGTATTTAAATTGAGAAGTCCAGTATATTAAATAGATGGAATTTAGATAAAGAAACTAATGCCACTAACCCCTACAAGATACTCTAACTAAATAAGCTAGTGCTTGAAATTAGGTGGAAACAAATGAGTATTTTGATTTTTGGCAAGTTTCAGATATAGTAATAATGTGATGTAGGAGAATGATGGTGATCTAATGACATGCATAGAAAAATGTACTGACATGTGGCCACCAATAATTAATTTGTGTGTTTTATACAATGAAATGGGCTTCATGGGCTATTGTTACAATATCAGCTGTTATTACTTTTTTTATATTAATGAGTAAAAGTTGTACTAAATAACCCCTTAAACAAAAAATATTAGTGATCAATGAAAATAGGACCATTCATAATCAGTGTGAACAAAGAAATCCTAGTAGAAGTCCTCACATGCTGAGCTCAGTTCAAGGACTTCTTGTTGGTATGGTCAAGCTGGGATGCAAGAACTAATAAAATTTGGTTTGTGCTTGGTTGGGAGTAATATTAATCAATATTATTAGGAAACCCTGGCCTTTTTATTGGGTTGAAGATTTTAATAAAATTTTATTGAAGATATACAGTAAACTCCTCTTATAGTGCTGTGCTTTTGAATGGTAGAGCACAAGAAAATTGGGAAGGTGTTATTAGCAGGACCTCTCTCCCATATCCACTTTACAGGGCCCATCATAGGACCAGGGAAAAAAAAAATGCTGTAAGTGGGAGTGTGATGATGAAAGTTTTAGTGCAAGTTTAATAATTGCCTGTAAATCTATGTTTATTATATTTCAGTTCTTGTCACAAAATAACATCAAAGTAAAATCTGTGAATTGACTACTTGCCTTAAGCAAGTAGAAAATCTATCTAAAAAAATTACTTACACTTATATGCTACATTTATTTAAGATCAGTTTAATGTAATTAGTTTATTGTAAACTAGATGATTGAGATACACAATATTTATGCTACTCAACATTTTGTATAATTTAGTAAATTACTTGACTGTTTAGTTACGTTTCAGAATTCACTTTGGGACTCCAACTGATATCAGGCAAAAATAAAACTAAAAAAGAGAAGAGGAAGGATTATGAAATTATAAAAATCATAGTCACTTCTAAATGCTAACAAAACTGATAAACTATTGAGATAGGATGATTACAGGATAGATGTGTGTAAATTTGCCTTCAGCCAGTGGGTAGTTGATTATTGGGACAAACTTCCATCTGGTGTTGTAGAAGTGGGTAGTTCTTTAAATAAATTGAAGGAAGATCTAGACATAGGGGATAGACAGGCAATTATGGGAAGGGTCTTTCCACCCCCCATTGGCTGATGTTGTATAAGCTTACTTTCTTACATCATTTGCATCATTTTCCCACTATAAACCTAAAACAATCTCAATGTGTCTTGTATTACCAAACTAAAAAAAAGAATTTATTCACCTGATATTTAGAATTTGTGTGCATTACTCTCTTTTCCAGGTTGGGGATTCTTGCAGTAAGAAAAAGTTGAAGCTTATTTTACGATTTTATTTTTTGTGAGACATTGTTTATTGTGTGGGGGGAATGGGAATTCTTTTTGAACTATATTTTTATTATATAACTTTCCATAATCCTTTTTATTCAGTTTTTAATTAGTTTAAAGAGAGGCATTATGTGGTTTATTCATCTTCTAGATATATTTATTTTCTTTTATTAAAACCCTAAAGATGAAAGGTATTAGAACCTATAGTGATTAGTACCATGCGAGTTGAAGGATACTGACTTCACTTAATGATATTACATTTGAATTTCTATAGATTAATTTTCAAGAAATATTTTGAAGGACGGTTGTTCCAGAGAACAGAAATAAAAGGGATAAATGAAGAAGAGAAAAGTTAGTTATGCGAGTTTGGAGTTGGATGTTGACTGGTTGAGACACTTGTTTAGACTGGTTTGTGAGAGAGTGGTGAAATTGCAGAAGCCAATTCAGAAGAACACTTCCCATGAAATTATCTATACAAAAGGTAAGCAGTGGAAACGGGATATCTACGAGACAAAGTGGATTTTCTAGGAGATGAGCGGATAATTAACCCAATTGCCCTTTTTTGGGATCAAGTTAAGGAGTTTAAAAGAGGTTTAGGGGCATCACTCAAGATGTTAGGAACAGTATTCCATGGTACAGCAGATCTTGGATTTATGCTGAGTCAGTAGCTGTTCAGAAGAAAAGCATTGCCAAAAATAAAAGAGAATATTCAGAGGAACAGTATTTGAGATGTGCTTATGCCAAGGCAGATCAGATCAGAAGTCAGGGTATTTCCCAATACAGATATGCAATCTGAGTGTCATTGAAGATGAACATAGGAGCAGTAGACTATTTTTTTTTTTTTGAAAATAAGTCAAGATTGAGTTTTAGAAGGATTGATGTTAACTAAGTTTTCTTTGTCCCATTGGAGAATTACCTAGCACTGAAGGAATTGGTAGAGGCTGTTTGTGTGGGATCATCATCAACCATTTTCAATCCATTGCAGGATGGAGGCATCTCCAGTAACTTTCCAGTTTCTTCTGTTTTGTGCAATGGCCATCCATTTACCACCCATGAACTCGTGAATTTCATCTGTCCATCTCCGTTGTTGTCTTCCAAGTTTTAATTTGGCTCCTCTTGGGTACCATTCTGTTATTTTCTTAGTCTCTCTGTCGTCATGTTGTTGAGCTATGTGTCCTGCCAAAGTCTATTTCAGTTCTTTAGTTTTGATTGGTTTTCTGCCTAATTCATGTGTTTCCTCTTATCTAACAGTCTGATTCCTAATATAATTCGTTCCATTCTTTGCTGTGTAGTTTTCAGCTTCTCTTCCATTCTTTTGGTGAGTGCCCAAGTTTCACTTCCATAAGTCATGGTGGGGAGTATACGTTGGTTCATTTTTTTACTTTTCAGACAAATTGGGATATTGCTCCTCAGTATGTGACTATATTTCCTGGATGCTATCCATCTGAAATTTATCCTTCTCTTGAGTTCCAGCCATTTATCATATTACAGCTAATGACTTGTCCCAGATAAGTATATAAATCCATCTTTTCAATTACTGCTCCTTCAATGATTATATGCCTTTTTTGGCATACTTGTCCATTATTACTTTTGTTTTTTCATATTCCACAAATATCAGGCATAATGGTGTTTTATATTCATTTGCTTTCTCAGATAGCTGTGAGATATTACATGAAGGTGTAATTTTACAAAAAAAGTCAGACTTTTTTTTTACAAAATTTGACAGTTACATTAATATACGATTTTGAACAAAAAGTCATTGTGGCTTCATCGTGAATAAACTCATTTTGCTGAGTTTTTTGCAAGTATAACTTGACAAATGCTGTTTTGATTGTGGAGATATACATTTTGCTATTAATATGGTTACCAAAATGAGAGAAATTAGCTGTTTCATTTTGGGTTATGTGAATTTTGGGCTTTACACTTAAATGAACTAATTGAATAATCAAGCATGTTCTTGATTATTCAATTAGTTCACGTAAATGTAATCCAGCATTCTTTTTTTTTACTTAGTGATGCATGTTTTCTTAACCTTGTAGTGGTAAGGGACCCAGAACTCCCTTCTGAAAAAAAATCTTATTAACAATTAAGCTTAGTGAATAATTTTGAATGAGAAATTAGAAATTTGCAGTTTTCACAGAGTAACTACAAGAATACCTGCTAGGTACCATAAAAGTATTCTTGCAACTGTTGTGCACTACACACACACACACACACACACACCCCCACACCCCCCACACACAGGTGCCTCGGTGGGCAGGAGCAGCAGTGTGTAGCACAAGTTTCTTGATTAGACCGGGGTTCGAGCCCGTGCCCGCCAAATACGGAGGATGTGGAAAGGTCAGAGAATAACCACCGCATATCCCCGGAGCAATATGGCCTTAGTTGCTAATGCTCCTAAAAACCAAATAACACACACACACACACACACACACACACACACACACACACACACACACACACACACACAGGAATGACGATCGCATATCTCCGGAGCAATATGGCCTTAGTTGCTAATGCTCCTAAAAACCAAAAATAACGCACACAGGGGCGGTGCTAGATTAGCTGCTGCCAGCGACTGGCGCCATAGGCAAATCATGGAGTCAGCACCCCAAAAACTCCAAGGGAAGTATAGGCTGAGGTCAGTACTGCGCCCTGGGTGACTGCCAAGTTGATCTGATGACAGCACCCCCCACACACACAGAGTGAGTGTTTTAATTAAAAGGCACTGTCTGTTTTGTTTATTTTCAGTTCTAAGCTGTTTGCCATCTATACCTTTTTGTCATATTTGGACTAAAATTTTTGAATTTGATGTTAACATTGGACTAAATATTACCTTCTCTTCAGACTGGAACAAGCTCTAATTAGACAAGTAGAAAATCGGGCAAGGTTGACAGAAGACATAAGAATGACGCTTAACCTGCTAGCAGTACTTGTAGCAAAACTTAAAGAATGATAAAATCATTAAAAATTGCTCTTTGGAATGCCAATGGCCTGGATGGACATAGCCAGGAGGTGAAAACATTTATTATTGAAAATAACTTAGATACCATGTTGATTACAGAAATACATTTTACAACCAGAAATTACTTTGAAATGATGAACTATAGCTACTATGACACGAAACATCCTGAAGGAACAGCTCGGGGAGGTTCAGCAATAATTGTTAAACTCCATAAAGCACCACGAGTTAACCAAGTACAAAACGAATTCTACCCAAGCAACGAGTATTGCAATTGAAGATTGGAGAGGTTCTGTCATGGTTTCTGCAGTCTATTGCTCACCAAGCTATAATATTAGTATAAACGAATTCATAACCCTATTCCAAGGTTTTGGGAATAGATTTATCGCATTGTACATGCTTGGCATTGTATTTATTACAATGCCAAGCATGTACAATGGGGTTCAAGAAGAATAACAACGAGGGGATGAACACTACAAAGAGTAATGCAAGAAAATCATTATGAACATTTATCTACAGGTGAGCCAACATACTGGCCGACAGATAGGAGAAAAGTTCCCGATATATATTAGACATCTTCATGACTAAAGGGATTGTGGAAGACTATACAGATATAACATTGAGTCTAGACCTATCTTCTGATCACTTCCCAGTAATAGCAAATGAGCTTGCATATTATAATCAGACAGAAACCACCAGTTCTTCATAATAAACACACACAGATTGGGAATACTTCCAAGAGCTAATAAATGAGAAATTAAATTTACAAATGCCTTTTTAAACATCTGATGATATTGACCTAGCTGTAGAAAACCTAACAACAACAATAATACAATCTGCTGCTTGGGAAGCTACACCAGAAATAAAAACACAGGGGAAAAACAGAATTTGCCAATCATTATAAAACAAACAATAGCAGAAAAACGAAGGCTAAGAAGAGTCTGGCAACTGAGCAGACACCCTGAAGATAAAAAAAATTTTAATAACGCAGCAAGAAATTTAAAAAGAATGCTTGATGCAATAAAAATAAGTTAATTCTGGAACAAATAACTGCAACTGATGCCACTGACTATGCCTTGTGGAAAGCCACAAAAAAGATAAAACAGCCAACACAACTAGTACTGCCTATCAAAAAACCTGACAATGACTGGGCAAAAAGTGACTCAGACAAAGCCAACACTTTTGCTGAACACCGGGCAAATGTTTTTCAACTTCTGAATCTACAGCAGAAGAGGAAGAAGAAATCCATCGTTATCTTGAAGCTTTTTATCAACTGTCTCCACCTGTAAAAGCCTACTCGCTAGCTGAAGTAAGGAGTATCATACAAAGAGAACTGAATTTGAAAAAAGTGACAGGGTACGATTTGATTACTGGTAAAATACTCAAGGAACTACCTCCAAAAGGACTTAATGCTTCTAATGCACATATACAATTCCATAATATGTGTGGGCTATATTTCCAAGCAGCATGGAAAGTTGCCAAAATAATGATATTAAAACTGGGGAAACCCTCCAATGAAGTAACGTCATACTGGCCCATCAATCTGCTACCAATATTATCAAAAATAATAGAAAAGTTAATATTAAAATGGCTGAAACTGATCCTAGAAGAAGAAAACTTAATTCCACCACATCAATTTGGATTTAGACAGCAACATGGTACTATTGAACAAGTGCATAGAGTTGTCAATTTTATCAACAGTTGTCTGGAAACAAAAAAAAAATATTGCTCAGCGTGTTCTTAGATATCAGTCAAGCATTCAACAAAGTTTGGCATGCTGAATTACTATACAAACTGAAGCAGGTATTACCTCACCGATTATATATAATTATTAAATCATACCTCACAGAAAGATATTACCAAGTGAAACAAGAACAAACCCAGTAATACCCAATGCTCTCTGGAGTGCCACAGGGGAGTGTCTTCCGGCCAGTATTGTATACTCTTTACACTGCTGATCTCCCAGTTAACGATAACACCCTAGTAGCAACATTTGCTAATGACACAGCAGAACTTGTGACTGATGAAAATCCAATAACTGCAAAACAAAGGTTACAAGAACAGCTTAACCAGACACAAGCCTGGCAAAAAAAATGGTGCATGAAAACCAATTAGACAAAATCTACTCATGTCACATTCACAATGAGACAGGAAACATGCCCACCAGTGAAATTAAATGGCCGTGCCATATCGTAAGCAGACAATGCTAAGTACCTACCTTGGTATCCATCTAGATAGATGCTTGAATTGGTGAAAGCACATTTCGACAAAGAGGAAACAATGTGGGCTGAAGGCTAGCAAGTTGTATTGGCTAATTGGAAGGGATTCCAAGTTAACATTTGCAAACACGCTACTTATATACAAAGTCATACTGAAACCCATGTGGACCTATGCCATCCAGTTTTGGGGTATCACCAGAGCCTCAAACATAGAAATACTTTTTTTTTTTTTTTTTAATGTAAACCCCAAACACGAGAGGTATTAGAACCTATAGTACTTAGTACAGTGCTTGGGTTGGAGTTTCAGAAGATGAAAGAAGATATTTGTTGATATTGGACTTGAACGTCTGTAGACATTTTCAGGAAATACATACAAAGGAAATTTGTTCCAGAAAACGGCAGTTGAATGAATAAATGAGGAAGATGAAAAGTTGGTTCTGTGAGTTTGAAGTTGGATAGTAAATGGTGGCTGCACATGTTCGGACTGTTTTGAAAGAGAAAGCGGGAATTATAGAAGCCAATTCAGAAGAACAGTGCCCATGGAAATATCTGTAGAAGAGGCATGCTGCAGAAACAGTACTGTCTATGAGACAGCAAGCAGAGAGACTCTGTTATAGATGAATCATCATTAATTAACCTAACTGCCCTCTTCTGAATGGAATCAAGAAGCCTGAGAGAGGTTTTGGGGGCACCACCCCAGATGTGAGAACTATTCCATTGTAGGGCGGATTTGCGATTTATATGGAATGAGCAGCAGTTTGGAAGAAAAGTAACGTAAAGAGAAAGAGAAAAAAACAAGTTTTTTTTTTTTAGATGCAGAGGAAGCAATATTTGTAATATACTTGTGCCAAGAAAGATTAGAATTAAGGTAATCCCCAAAAGAGATATCATTTTGCCTAGAAATCGGAGTGTCACTAAAGATAAGCATAGGAGCAGAAGAATCCTTTTCGCGAGATATAAGACAAGACTGAATTTTAGAAGGATTGAAATCAACGAAGTTGTCTTTCACCCACTGGAGAATTACCCGAAGATCCGCATTTAAGGAAATAGTAGCAGATATTCGAGAAGTTGAAGCTGATTGAGCAGGGCAAGGTTTCTCAAAATGGAAAGTGGAATGCAATGTGCTATCATCGACTATGGATAGGATTTCCATTCAATGGAAGAAGGTCATTAATATACAAGAGGGAAAGAACTGAACCTTGGGGGACACCGGCATTAGTGGAGAAGTTAGAAGACAGAGAGCCATCTACCATCACCCTCAGTGAGCGATCAGAGAGAAAACTGGATAACCAATTACTAAAAACAGTTGGCAAACCATAAGATGGAAGTTTGTTTAGAAGACCTTTATGCCAAACACGATCAAATGTCTTTGAGATATCAAGAGCAACTACTTGTGTTTCACTGAACCTTTCCATTGAGTTAGTCCATAAATGGGTAACATAGGCCAGAATATCACCAGTGGATCGACACTGATGGAATCCATACTGGTGATTGTTGATCAGACGGAAGGTTTCTAGGTAGTTTAAGAGTTGGTGGTTAATTGATTTCTCCATTATTTTAGAAAGAGTAGAAGTAATTGCAATGGGACTATAATTGGATGGGAGGGATTTGTCACCCTTTTTAGGAACTGGCTGGATATGAGCAAATTTCCAAGCAGAAGGAAAAACACCTTTGGAATAAGAAAGTGAAAAAAGGCGGCAAAGAATAGGAGGAAGTTCAGGAGCACAGGTTTTGAGAACAAGTGGAGAAATACCATCGGTACCCGGAGCTTTCTTAGCATCAAGATTCGTCAAAATCCTTCTGACATCCTTTTGACGGAAGACCACAGGAGGCATTGAATGGAAATAAAGCAAGTAAGCTTTATTCTTGGCTGAAGTGACACCAGAATCATCTGGTTTGGGCAGAGATGGGCAAGAATGAAGTTTTCTACACTTAGCCTGTTGAAACTCTAGTTTGGACTGATTAATAACTGCTTTACAATTGTTGTGAGCTTTGGTGTAGGGAGAAAATGAAACTGAAGAATTAGAAACAAGCCAATTACGATATGCAACATTCTTCTCTTGAACAGCTTAGCACATTTATTGGAAAACCAAGGTTTAGATAAGGGACGAGATTTTAAAGTGGAGTGTGGGATACAGGATTCCATTCCTGCAATAATAATTTCACTGACACTATCTGAGCAAACATTGACATCAGAAGTTTTGAAGCAGTAATCCGACCAAGGAACAGAAGAAAAGAAATCTTGCAGGTCATCCTATTTTGCATTCTTGTAATGCCAAACAACACGAGGTGGGAATAGCCATGAGAGAAAGGCTCCACTGGAGAAGAGACAATCACCAAGTTGTGATCTGAAGTGCCTAAAGGACCTCTCATTTCAACCGAGTACTTAGAAGGGTTGTTTATGAGAAAAAGATCAAACTTGGCTGTATGATTAGGATTGTCCGGCATTCTTGTAGGTAAATGAACAATCTGTGCAAGGTCATTAGTAATTGCAACAGCCTCAGCATCTCGACCAGCTGGATTGGTGTGACTAGAAAACGGAAGCCAGCTGGAGTTGTGAACGTTAAAATCACCAAGGAAAATTACCTCACTGTTAGGAAAGTTGGACTGGAGGAAGTCAAAGAGCTCCAAGTGATTAGTGGAGTTTGGAGAACGGTATAGACAACAGATGAATTTGACACAATGAGGTAGAGAGATTTTAAGCCAGAGAAGATCGAAGAGAGGAGATTCCAAATTACCAAGTCTGACAGGGAATATCAGAGCGGACATATGCACAAGTATCACCTTTGAGGCAAAAGGAATCATACAGTGAATAATTTCGGCACCTGTGATGAGCAGTAGTTGAATCAACCAATAACTCAGATTCTGTCAGAAAAAGTATGTGGGGTTTGGCAGACTGCAAGTGGAAATGGACATCGTTGAGATTAGAATTGAAACCACATATATTTGTGAAATGAATTAGGAAGAGTTTGGGAGGTTTAGATCTTTTTGCAGATAAGCTTGCTCTATTAGTTTGACAATTCATGGTGTATTCAATAGTAAGAAAAAGTGGGTGGGAGGGACATGCTGTATAAAGTAATGAAATTTTTGGATATGGCGTACACATGGTAAGAATATACCCAGATCCTTGACATAACGTGGCCTTGACAATGCACCCCGCATACACACTATTTGGACTCCCTCCAGTCACTATCTGGCAGAGTAGAGGTAGCACGATTATACACTAGCTGATCCGGAAGCCTCCTAGAGAGTTACCAATAGGTTCGGTCCGGTGTACTAACTAGCGGCCGGCCTGCGAACACCGTTTTAGAGCTGTACCCTCGAAATGTAAGGAATAATGGATCTCGCCACAATGTTCATCATAATTTCAAAAGTCATCAATCATACTGCATGATGGAAGAGATGGGGAAGGGTTGACTGGAACTTGGATCTAGAGATTAAACATAGATTCCACCACTTCAAGCCTCCAATAAGCAAAGTGGTGGTATTGCACCGGTTGATGAGTCACCTACCATCTAGTACTGCCTGGTAACATAGAGGGGTGGCATTCCTCCATGTGGTGCGGGCACTACACTTCGACTCCTGCTTACGTTGGTTCACACCTGGGTGGTCACCCACCATGTACTTGTGCATGGAGGTTATACCCAGGATTACTAACAGTCCCACCATTGTGAAGGTGCAAGAAGAGGATTTGGCTGTCACAGATCGTCCGGACTTCGCCGAAATTGGGTCCACTTGACTTGAGTGTCACTCGAATATCAGTTCCATTGGCGTTTTAGACTCCCAGGTAGCAAATACAGCTTGTCTGAGAGAATGTCTGTGACAACCTCAAGGACCAATGCTTTCAATCAAAGATGCTGAGAACCATTACCAACTGTCCCTGGTATGTCACCAATAAAATGATACATAGAGACCTGAACATGCCAATGGTAAAAGAAGAAATATGCAATTACAGTGTGAAATACCAACAACTAGAAGTACATCCAAATTACCTGGTGATGAACCTTTTTGGATAACAGCAAATTTCCCAGAAGACTAAAACACCACATTTGCTGGACTTCATCTGCTAGAACTAATCTATTCAGTGTGAATGCAGTCGTCAGTGATTAAATAAACTCAATAGAAATGTTGTTGCTGGACATCTCCTTCATTCAAGACATTCTACTGACGTTTACCCTACATCAGATTTACTTAATGTTCGTTATCTCGAACAGATTGTAAATGAGTATTATTGTAAAAAAAAAATATGTGTGTATATATATATATTACCTTTTCAGATTTTATGATTTCTAAAATAAGTTTATTTAATCAATTGCTTTGTGCTCGGTTTGAAAGTTGTTTCCCTATCTTTGTTTTAGTTTAGAATTGTCATCTCTCTCTACTTTGGAAATGAATGCGAGTCGATTTTATTTGAAACAAATACAACAGTAGGGAGTTCTTCTCTTGTGAGAGGAGATGCGACACAGTTGCTCTCTTAGCCAGCTGTTGACTTGCTGTTTGTTTGTTTATTTGGTTTTTAGGACCATTAGCAACTAAGGCCATATTGCCCCGGGGATATGCGGTGGTCATTCCCTGACCTTTTTGCATTCTCCGTATTTGGTGGTCACGGGCTTGAACCCCGGTCTAATCAAGAAGCGTGTGCTACGCACTGCTGCTCCTGCCCACACCTGACTATGGAGGTGGCCCCAGCTGTTGAGAGGGGGAGAGAGAGAGAGAGAGAGAGAGTTGAATAAAAATTGGTTTTCTACATTTGTTTTAGAAGAAAGATGATGTTTTTAGACCAAACCGAACTGAAGATGGGAACCAGGTTTCCCACATGGATAAAAAGAAGTTGATTAGACAAAATTGTAATTTAGAAAGAGTAAAATCTAAATGGTAAGAGTCCAGTTTTAAGAGCCCAGTGTTTTGTCATATTTAGGTTGAAATTTAAAAATTTCAACATAAATATGACAAAAATGGTCCAGATGACAAATAGTGTAAGCCTAAAAATAAAGAAAATAAATCGTGCTGTTTTCACTAGCAACACCCTTTATGTATGTGTGCTTGTATATGTTTTGTGTGGTGTCTCCGTAGCCAGGTGGGCAGGACCAGCAGTGCGTAGCACACGCTTCTTGATTAGACCGGGGTTCGAGCCCGTGATGACCGAATACGGAGGATGCGGTAAGGTCAAGGAATGACCACTGCATATTCCCGGAGCATATATGGCCTTAGTTGCTAATGCTCCTAAAAAAAAAAAAACAAACAAACAAATATGTTTGTGTACAGTATTTATTTTACTTTTCTTTTTAATTTTTGATATATAATATGTAAGCAGAAATATGTGCATTTTGAAATTTCATGAACTCAGCAGCATTGGAAATTTGAATTAAACTTTAAAGTGAAACCCCAGGTGCTCACACCTGGTGAGTATGGGCTTGGCACACCCAGGGTCCTGATCTGGATATCATCATTCTTCTCTTTCTTGGTGATTCCCTTCTCTCTCTCTCTCTCTCTCTCTCTCTCTCTCTCTCTCTCTCTCTCTCTCTCTCTCTCTCTCTCTCTCTCTCTCTCTCTCTCTCATACACACACACACACACACAGGGTAACTGGGGAATTTTTTTTGGCTGGTGCAGCATAAGCCTCAGGCTTCCTTGCACCATATGGCTTATAATAACTAATGGTATCTTATACAGGTAGCCCTCGGCTTATGACGGGGATCTGTTCCTGAAGAAACTGTTGCAAAAAAAAAAAAATTATGTAAAATGAACCTAATTATATAATGTAAGTCAATGAGTTATGTTCCAGGCCCCTCTCAAAATTGACATAAGTAAGATAATATTATATTTAAAGCTTTGAAATGAATGCTATAAATGTAAAAAAAAAAAAAAAGTGTTTTTAAATAAAAATCAGTTAAATGTAATATAATATAAAATGAAAACTAAATTTAATTTAATAAAAAAAAAATTTTTTTTACATTCTCTGATATGTTTAAAGCCTAAGACCACAAGTTTTTGTAACTGCCAGTGTTATCCCTCTGCACTGATCTTTTTTGACAGTGGTGTAGTGCAGAGATTTTACTTCTCTGATTAAGTCCCTGGTTGAGATCTTCCCTTTTTTTGAAGAAAGCATGCAATGTTGATTGTCGATTTCTTCTTTTTATTTGAGAATCTCAGAATAAGGGCTAATAGATACAATTGCATGTGTGAGTAGGACTTACTGGGGCTAAAGAGATGCACCCTCCCTCTTCTCTATAAGTCTGCATTCCTGCCCATAATCACTTATGGTGCCAGAGCATGGTTTACCAGAGTCACCACTATTAGGAATATATGGAAACTTGAAACCATCCAGCGCTGCATGTTACTCATGATGACAAGGGCCTGCCAAACAGTCAGCACTCCTGCTCTTCAGGTTTTGGCTGGGGTCCTGCCTTTAGACCTGGAGGTGATCCACCGTGGAATACACTATCAAGAGGAATTTGGGCCACCATCCTTAACTATAGGATGAATCTCACAAACAAGATTGATCCTATGGTTCAATTTAGAGTAAGTCAGTATAGAGAAGAGGATTTGCAAAGCCAACCCTCTTCTTTATAGTGACTCAAACTTGTCAGCAGAGATGGAAAGACATGAGCAAAGGACCAATCATGAAGAAATTTATTCCCCAGGTCACTACAGTTTTCCTCAAAGGTCCCTTTTTGTTCTCTCCTGGTCTCCATGCTACTTATCTTATTATGGGCCATGAATCTGTCACACAGAAGCTGACCCTGTTTGGTATTGAGGAGGACCCCTACTGCTCCTGTGTCCATGAAGAGGACTGGGATCATATGGTTTATACATGTCCTCACTACAAAGACTTAAGATACAGTTTAATTTCCAAAATACATGATCTCCCACGAGACAGAATATCTGAACATCACTGAGCAGGAATATTACCTAGCTTTTACGAAGTTTGCTCATGACTTGTTTGATGTAAGAAGATCACACCTTGCACGGGCACCTGCCTCAATTGATAACTAGCCTTCTGACCATTCATCTTAACCTTAATCTCTAAAGTCTTTTCCCTCTATAAGTTGACAAAAACAGAATTAGTTCAGTACCCTCTAACTCCGTAGCCGAGTGGGCAGGAGCGGGAGTGCATTAGCACACGCTCTTTGAGTAGACCGGGGGTTCAAGCCCCTGACTGCTGAATACGGTCGATCTGCCAACCCGCACTGGACCAGCATGGCAGATTATGGTCCATTTCCCTCAGCATGAATTGTTGAGGAGGCTTCCATCCTGCAGTGGGTTGATAATGGCTGCACTTTACTTTACCCTCTAACTGAAAACAACCTTCATGGACATGGCACCCACAGTCTTGACACAACTTTATCTTAACACTTTATTTTAGCCAGCGAGTTCTAATTTACTTCACCTGGACAGACTTTTTTGCTATATTCATTTGAGTAGGAATAAGTTACTTACATGGGTGGTAGAGGCTGACAGTTTGAGGAAATTCAAAGGTCAGCTGGATAATTACCTACGGGAGGAGGGAAATGCATAGGTTGTCTATTTCCTTTTCTCTTATTATTTTTTTAAAAATATTTCTTATATTATTTGATTTATTTTTTGTTATTTTATTTTATTTTTTATTTTATTATTATTATTATTATTATTATTATTATTATTTTTTTGGCTGGTGCATCATAAGCCATAGGCTTCCTTGCACCATGTGGCCATTACTAATACAACCCAACCAGACGTGACTTCCTGCTAACCCTCCTGTAGGCTAGGATTTGCTAACCCAGCATACATTGGCTAGTATTCATTACCAACAACAGAAAAATCTCCTCACAGAAAAGAAACTACTAACCAAGCTTGTTGGGTAGGACTCCAAGGCTACATGACCGGAGTAGACCAGTGATGACCAGCCCCCGGCAATCTTGCTGGGTGACTGTCTCTCTTGCACCCACGGGCTTCTCTCATACCTAATCCTTCACCTGGTGGAGCAACTCCAGATCCACTGAACTTATTATAGCTGCCACCTTCACTACAGCAGCTATTCTTTTTTTTTTTTTTACTTGGTCGATGTCTAGGAAGCTCAGGCTGTCCTGGCAGAGACCACCCAGAGAATTATGGGCAGCCTGGTTATCTCCTAGCAGTATGAGCGGGCAACGTGGGGTCCTACGGCCAAAAACCAAGGCACACAACACTTTCTGGCTTTCACAGTGATACTGTTTGTCTCCACAGAGTTCATATAGCACAGATGTGGGAAACCACTGGAGGCACCTTTCCCCTAACACTGTGCACTTACCTCTACTCTTTCCAAAGTAATGGAGGAATCCATTAACTGTCAACTACTAAACTATCTCAAGACTTTCTATCTTATCAATGATCGTCAATGTTGATTCCTTTGTTGTTGATTCATTGGTGATATTTTGGCTTGTTGCCTATCTATGAACAAATTCAGTGGAAAGGTTTGATGAAACTCCATCAGTGGTTCTTAAGATTTCTAAAGCTTTTAACCACATTTAGCATAAAGGTCTTCTTAATAAGCTTCCGTCTTATGGATTTGCCGACTTTTTTTTTTTCAAATGGGTATATAGTTTTCTCTCTGACCCCCCTCCTGCAAGTGATGGTAGATGGCTCTGTCTTCTAACTTCTCCAGTTATGCTGGTATTCCCCATGGTTCAGTTCTTTCTTACACTCTTTTCCTCCTGTATGTTAATGGCCCTTCTTTCACTGAATGGAAATCCTGTCCATAGTTTTGATGATGATAGTACATTGCTTCCACCTTCCAGTTTGAGAAACCTTCCCAGCACAAACAATATTTAACTTCTCAAATATCCACCACCAATTCCTTGAACGCTGATCAAGTAATTCTCCAATGGGACAAAGATTACAGAGTTAATTTCATCCTAATAAAACTCAGTCAGGTCTTATATCTCACAAAAAAGGAGCCTACAGCTCCTATGCTCATCTTTAATGACACTCTAGAAGATTGCACATATCTATTAGGGATCACTCTGGCTTCTAATCACTCTTGGTATAAGCACATTGCAAATATTTCTTCCTCTGCATCTAAAAACTGAGTTTTCTCTTGCACTACCTCTTTTCTAAACAAAAAAAAACTTGTATGATAAAATTGGCTATATTTTGGATCTCAATATCAGTGTTCAGGCCTAGGTTTTTGGAAGAAGTTCTAAAACTTGGCCATGAGAGACCAAACTGTACCAGGGAGAGTTCTTCTGTGGAATATTGTTCTCACATCTTTGGTGGTGCTCTAAAACCTCTCTCCGGTTTCTAGACTTCATTTAAAAGAGGGAAGTCAGTTTAATTAATAGCCCATGTCTTACAAAGTCCCCCCCCACTCTTTGTCTCATGGATTTTCTGGTTCTGCTACATGCCTTTTCTATAGATGCTTCCATGGGCACTGTTCTTTTGAATTGGCTTCTGTAATTCCCCTTCTTTCTTCCAAACATATGCCACAACCAGTCAAAATCCATTCACTGTCCAACTTCAAGCTCACAGAACTAACTTTTTTTCTTTTCATTTATCCCTTCAACTTCTGTTTTTCGGAACAACCTTCATTCACATAGATTACCTGAAAATTATAATGTAGCAAAATTGAAGTCCAATGTCAAGTATCTTCTTCAGTTTTTCGAACCTTCAATCCACACTTTACTAAGTACTATAGGTTCTAATATCATTCATGTTTTTTATTTTTCATTAAAAAAAAAAAAAAACAATCCTTGGCCATCATTATTCCACTCTGTATTCCTGTTTTTTTCACAGTGATGCAATTTCACTGTCATTGAGTGTACTATACAGCAACCCCTGTATAACATGGTACTTCTACAACACTGTTTTGCTCTAACACGATTGATAAAGTGCAGAAATCCTTGCACAATACGGTACTTATATGACACAGTTTCGCTCTAACACAGTTAGAAAATTGTGGCAACCTGGCATAACATAGTATTTTTGAGCTTTTGTTGGTGGGGGGGAGACTTCTGTTATGTTGGATGTAATTTTTCAACATTTCCATTCTTTTTGTGAATCCCTGCTTTTGGCTCGCTAATCATTATGCAGAAGAAAAAAAAAAATTGCAAAATCCCAGTGTGCTATTGAACTTTTCGAAAAAAATCTAGATTTCAAAGTTTTTTTTATTACTATTGGATAATGTGGTAGGCTAAAAAAAATTGAAGTCATCCAAACGTGAAGTAATATTCCTATCACTTAGTATAACTTCTTTAATTAGATCAAGGCATTATATCTACCTTTTGAAACTCATTACAATGGATTTTAGAAAAATTTGATTCCGAATTGAATTGATTATGGAAAATTAAAGTGATGGAGGCATGGAAACATTTTTCAATTGTGGACTGTATCGGAATCTTTGCTTTATCACTCAAAGAAGTAAAACTGTCAACGTTAAATGCATGTTGGTAAAATGTATAGCCAGAGTCGGTTCATTCAGGAAATATGGTCGAACCGACAGAAAACTGAATCATGCGATGGTAGGACGGAAAGGTTTTGATGATATGACTACTGAAGCCCTCATTGGGTAGCACAGTTGGTAGAATCGCTATTATCCCCACACTGGGTGGAAATGAACTAAGTTCGAATTCCATCGATGGCGGAAAGAATTTTTATGGGGCTTTTTCACAATGTGGCTGAGTTAGTTGGTCACAGGCAAGGGTAGCATGGATTTTCTCCTCAAAACTGAAGTGTTTCGTCCAGGAAAATAGAAAATCGACACCTCAGAGCAAATAGCCTTAGTCACTGATGTTCCTAAAAAAAAAATGTTTACTGAAGTTCATGAATTACTGGCAGAAAGAGGCTGGCAAAGCGGATTTGCTGGAAATGGCATCGGAGGCAAATCAATTCAAAGAATGATAGCGCAGATAAATTCTGAACTTCCAAATTTTACAAAGGTAAAAAGTTAGCCGAGCAATTAGAATCTTATTTTTTGCATGCAGATTCTTCAACTGAAAGGAGCCCAAAGTTCAAAAGCTTCACAAATGCTTAGTTCCATATGATGAAATTACTAAGATCTATCAAGCAAAAGCAAAGAGAGCCGAAGATACATGAAATCTAGGAGGGTGTATTTTTTTCAGTTTTATTAGCATTTTGTTAATGAAATGGTGTATTTTTGTTAGCTCTTGGAATGTAACCCCCCCCCCCCCTTTTTGTATTGGTTCTTAGTTCTGTATAACACGGTTTTACACTACACCAGATTTTATAGGAACCTAACTACAGTGTTATACAAGGGTTACCTGTATATGTAATCGCTGTCATATTGATTGTATATATTACATTGTTCAAATCATTAGCATTTTTCTTATTTGTTCAGCTTTCAGTATCTTCCTATCTTATACTTTGTTATGTTAGATTGGCATCTCACAGATTGAACACTCAGCTTAATATTTTGGCATTAAAATTTCATTTATATGTATGAGAAAGAAAAGATTTAAAAGTATTATGAAAGAATAATAATAAATATTGTATAGGTTGCAATTAAACTAAATGGCTAAGTTTAGAGAACAGAAAATTAGTGTTTTAAGTTTTCTATAAAATTATAATCTTAGTAATTAATTGATAAGATTAACTGTTTGCTTTTCACTTGTATTAATCACAAAAAAAGAAAAGCTTGCATGTAACACATTGTATATTATGTAATTCCTATTTCATATCTGTAGCAGCCCCATTAAAAACATTTGTGTGTAGGATTTTGATTTGCATATTAACTACTTAAGCATAAAAACAACAAAAAAGCTGAAAATTGAAAAAGCAATGTTTACTTATGTTTTCCTAGTTTTAGTGCTCTTTAGGCTAGCCACCCTCAAAAGCACTATAACAGGAGTTGTCTCTATGAGTAGACAGAGATAGATTAAATTAAATGTAGTTCATCAAAATAACCCTAATCCTGTCCCAAAATGAGGAGTTACAAAACTGTGCCTTAAAAAAAAAAAAAAAAAAATTCACATTTTGCTGTTTATGTATATGTGCATCAGCACCTAACTTTTGCAAAAGCCTGTATGTGTTCTTTTTTTTTTTTTTTTGTTATTATTTTTTTTATTCGAAGATGCAGTGTATTCCCTAATTTAGGATTAGGCCTGAGTATATTTTGGTGGATTGCATTGTATGAAGTGTGATCAAAGTTTTGAGGATTGAAATATTTGGAAATTGATGATGCTTACAAGCTATTTGGATCAACTTCCTTTGAAGAATCTCCTTTGTGTAGTATCTCCTTGACACTGTATAAAGTAGATACTTCATATGCCAAACTCTCAATCATCCATAGCTTTTTTCCACTACTGAGATGCATTCAGGTGTTTCACTGCACTAGCCAACAGTTTCCTCTGGCATGCATTTCAAGTAGATGGTTCGATTTCATTCTGAGAAACACAGATTCCAATGCTTTGAAACGTCTGGAAGTATTTCTGATATGCTTCTGTTAGAATTGCATATTGTGCAAAACCTCACGTGCAGGGGGTGTTGTCATGATGCAATGCCAATTCCCAGAAGTCCACTTTATCAGCCATTTTCTCCAAACAGAATTATGTAATTTTTGTAGAACTGTTTGATTATGCAGTTCAAGTTTATAATGAACAGTGCCTTGTGAGTCATGTGATAAGCATGATCTTGCATTTGATCGAGGTTATCTTACTGTACTGGGGCTTAGAGAAGATCTTCCATTGAGAGGACTGGGTCATAGCCATATATCCATAATTCATCACTGGTAATAATGTAAGAAACTATAAGGTGTCCTTTGTGTAGTGTTAGTAATAAAGTATATGTTGGCAGCAGCATGTTGACAAAGATTCTGACTGCTGACTACAGAGAACTTGTTGCTCTCTGTGGTCAATAGAGAATGACCTCTGATGCGAGCAGATTGACTACTGAGGTTGCAAGGCACAAATTTCCTGCTCAGTAAAATCTAATTTTAAAAAAAAACATCTATCTGATGTGTGTTAATTTAGACTAATGGCAGGTAACCAGGTGATTTATGCATTACTGTATAGATGAGTCATCATACATTGTAGCAAGTCACAACTTGCTGTGATGCAGCAGTTTCAAGGAACTGAGTTAGTCTCCAAACTTTTTGATCACCAGTATTTCGGTCGATATTTGTGAGGATATGTTTGAAATTGCTATAAACCAAAGCCTTATATTAAAAGTGGGGTTAGGTAAATGTGTCTTACAGAAATCAAAGTGAAAGTTCATGAACAATAAGAATTAATTTGTAATATATGTAATAAACAAGTTTGTTATAATGAAAATAAATGTTAGCACTATAAATGTTTTATTTGAAGGATATATTGAAAAGATAGAGTAGGTAGATGATAAATCCTCTGAAGATCTATGCTTACCGAAATTGTAATGTTAAAAAAAAAAAAAAAAAAAATATTGTCAATGGAGCTTCAGCTTTGGTGGATAGAAGTCCTTGTCTGTCTCCATGCAAAGGGCTACAAGAGCCTCTAACCTCTTCTAAATTTTAAATTATGCTCCATCAAAGGGTCCATTTCTGACACCTTATCAGCCAGTGCCTTAACCCTCTGATGGAGTGCCTCAGAATAAATGCATGCCAGAGACATTTTTTCTGATTTCTGAATTCCTCAATTATTGTGCTTTTGATTGATTTGCATCATTAATTGTTTTGCTATTGAAGTTTCACCACAAAAAAATAAAAACCAAACATTTTCTTAAGTCTATTCATCCATGTTAATTAACTCATGTTGAAAAATAAGAATTTAAAATTAGCAGCATCTTTCCTGTATGATTACCAAAGTGTACTACCATGTTTGATCCATGTCTCCAAATGGAAATGCACGCTTGTTTTAGATGTTGCTTGCATCTGTCGGTGACACCTATTTGCCAAAGTTTGTGGTTTGTTTGACTTTTAGATACTTTCAAGTTTTGCTCACTGATGGTAAAGATAATGACCAAATATGTGTTCTTCACAATTGGAAAAACACATCTAAAGTGTGGCGAGAGTGATTTATTTAAAAAAAAAAAAAACATATGTACTTTTAATGTAAAAAAAAAAAATTATTCACATTTGTGTTCATAATAGATTTGAATATAAAAAGTGGCATACAAAAAGTGAATTTTAAATTTATTGGATGTAGTATGCTGATTTTAAGATTATAATATGGTATACCTTATCCAGAGGTGCATTGGTTAAAAGGAAATTTGTGCCTATCAGATGATTAGAATGCCTGAAATTTCTGCTACTGCCTTAAGCAATGCCAGATTCTTTTGAATTGCATTCTTCTCTTCTTTCTTGCTGCTTCCCCCCCCCCAATTCTCTCTTCCTCCCACATTGTGTGCCAAACTCATAATTATCCATAGCTTTTCTTCCAGATGAGCTGCTTTTCTGGTCTTTCATTGCATCAGGCAACAGTTTCCTCCAGCATCCATTCCAAGTCAGCGATTCGATTTCATCTAAAGATTTGTTTATACACTGTATTTGTTATGTGGTGTTGTACTATTTCCGGTAATTGCTGACTGCTATCCAAGAATTGCTACCCTTATGGTCAAGAATTTTTGCAAGTGTCTGGCAGGTGTAATACAATGTGTTATTTTGACCTTTATTCAGCCGATGTGGCTGGGCTTCAGCTATGCCCCTGTGACTAACTACATACAGAGAAGCACCTATATATGCTAGAAATCATCATTATTTTAATAGTACTAGAGGGAGCCGAGTGGGTAAAAGTACCTGCCCGGCAACCCAAAGGTCGCGGGTTCGATTCCCGCCTCGGGCTTGGATCAAAGTACTGCAAAAACCTTGGGAGGTGCAATATGGCCACAGAAGCCGATGCGCCAACAACTACCAAATCAAAAAAAAAAAAAAAAAAAAAAAAGTACTAGAGGGGGACAATACAGAACACAGATAAAAGCTTGTTGCTGTTATCTGTATTGTGTATTTGTTTGTAGAAGTATATGTTTGAATCAGTTTGCATGTTGAACAGTTTGAAATAACACAGGCTTACACAGATAACATAGGCTCATTTTTAGCTGATCTAAAAGTGAACAAATCTGTAAAAATGAAGTTCTCTGAGCAGTGCAGACAGACTTGCAAGAGTAGCTCATCGTATATTGTCAATGATATACAGGAATTTTTCTAGCAGCATTAAGGATGTGATTATCCCTTTGTATAAGGCAGTGGTCAGGCCATTGCCTTATACAAGGGGATAATCGGCCACACCTTGTACCATATACAGGTCTGGATGCGTGAAGAAGGGCAATGAGATTGGTGAATGGAACAAAGGATTGCTCTTATGAAGACAGGCTTAAGTTTTGTAAATTGCAGTGTCTGGAGATTAGGTACCTGCGAGTTGATCTGATTGAGGTGTATAAGGCCTTGAATGGTTTGAGCAAGCTCAGTGCTGATGGGATTCTTCCTCTTTCCGAGGTTAATGTTATTGAAGGAACATAAATTCAAATTGAGGGGACATAGTTGTAGAATAGATGTGCATAAATTTGCCTTCAGCCAGTGGGTGGGTGATTGCTGCAGCAAACTTCTGTGTGTCTCAGTGGAAGTTGACAGCCTAAATAAATTCAAGGCAGAACTAGACAAACATTTGGAGTGAATGAATGGGTGAAATGGGAAAGGATTTTTTTTCCTTTTTTATTTTGGCTGATGCTGTATGAGCTTGTTTTCTTGCATCGTATGCCTCTGCTAATTAGCCACGGGGGGGGGGGACACATTTCACTGATCCGTTCATTCCAAATGTTTGTCTAGTTCTGCCTTGAATTTATTTAAGCTATCAACCTCCACAACAACAGATGGAAGTTTGTTCCAGCAATCAACTACCCGCTGGCTAAAGACAACTTCCGTACTTCTATTCTACAACTGTCTTTCCTGGGTTTGAATCTATGCCCCCTCAGGTTTGTAATCTGATCAAGAGGAAGAATCCTATCAGCATTGAGCCACATCAGTTAGATTGCCTCTCAGATGCCCAGTCTCCAGAAGCTGCAATTTGCAGCTTCTGGAGACTGGGCATCTTCTTAAGCCTATCTTCATAAGAACACCGCTTTGTTCCCTTCTCCAGTCTTGTTGCCCTTCTCGTTCTAGCAACTTTATATCCTACTGAAAATGAGGCTTCCAGACCTGTACGCAGTGCTCAAGGTGTGGCCTGACCATTGCCTTATACAAGGGGATAATCACCTGCTTATCCCTGCTCGCAAAATTCCTATATATCATTGACAAAACCCCATGGCCTGCTCTGGCAGCCTGTTTGCACTGCTCAGAAAACTTCATATCTGACTGCACAATTACTCCCAGGTCTCTTTCATTCTCCACTAACCTGAGTGTAACACCACATAGTTGGTACATTTCTCTGGAGTTACTGCTACGCATATGCAGTTGCCACTTCTCAGCTCATCTGCTTAACTTTTCTAGATCCTGTTGTAGTAGCATACTGTCTTTACTGTCATTAAAAACCCTGCCAATCTTTGTATCATCTGCAAACTTTGACATTAAGTTTGATTTACCTTCATCAATATCATTGATAAATATACAAAACAACAATGGGCTCAACATCGAACCCTGAGGGAAACCACTAATAACATTAGCCCATGTAGAGCAGTACCCTTTGATCACCACTCTATCTTCTCCCACTCAACCATCCTTTTATCCATTGTAGCGACTTGCCCTTAATGCCATACTGCCCCAATTTGTACAGTAGTCTTCCATATGTGGTAGTATCAAAAGCTTTCCTGAAATCCAAGTATATGATGTCAAAATTATTTTTTGCATTCAGTTCCTTTGTGATCACATCATAGTATCCAATCAAATTGGCGCCTCCGTAGCCAGGTGGGAAGGAGCAGCAGTGCGTAGCACATGCTTCTTGCTTAGACTGGGGTTCGAGCCTGTCACCACCAAAAACGGAGGATGCGGAAATGTCAGGGAATGACCACTGCACCGGAGCAATATGGCCTTAGTTGCTAATGCTCCTAAAAACCAAAATAACAACAACAACCAATCAAATTGGTCAGACAAGACTTCCCCTTGACAAACTCATGCTGTGTCTGAATTATTACTGCTGTCTTATCTAGATGATTTTGCACTGCTTCTTTAACCATTGACTCCATTTTCTTTGGAACAGAAGTCAAACTAACAGGTCTGTAATTACTCATGTCACCATTTGATCCCTCTTTGTGAATTGGAGATGCATTTCCACATCTCCAGTCCGTGGGGACTTCCGCTGAGTCCAAGGATGCTCTCATAATTATGGCTAAGGGTTTGCTTACTTTCTTTGCTTTCTTTAATATAATTGGATAGATCCTATCTACCCCAGGTGCCTTTCTTATGTTTAACTTCAACAATTTCTCTTCCACTTTGCTCTCAGTTATTACAAAATCATTTAACTCCCTGTTAGTTTGATAAACATCTGGCCCTCTCTCCATTGAATAACTCCTCGTGTGTGAATGTAGATGCAAAATACTCATTTAGTTTGGCAACTATCTGAGAATGATTATCTACAGTCAAAACCATTGATATCAAGTGGACCAATCAGATTCATTCCCTTACTTTTCCTAATCTTAGTCTTAATCCTGGAAAGCTGTGATGTGTTGACAGGGTATGTGCAGAAGTTTTTAGGGTATTCCAGTTCAAAACATTTTACATGTACTATCCCTGTACAAATGTTTGTGGGCTGAACTGCATGTTTTGTATTCTGAAAAATTCAGAATAACTCATGGGTGTCCCACCCCACCGCCACAATGTCATCTAACTACAGCCCTCCCGAGTGAAGCCTTTAAGAAATTCCTCTAGTTTGAAGGAATTCAAACTGAGACCTCTTCGAATGAGTGACAAATGGCAATACAGTGGTGCCTCGACTTACATTGACATCAGATATTCTCAGGAACCGATATACCGTCCATACAATTGTTTTTTAAGGACCAATGATATTTGCAGGTACCAATGGCTTTCCGATATAGATGAAAATATTCAGTGCATGCCGCACGGAACATCACTCATACAATTGTTCTCAACCAATTAGTGTCTTTTTTTATTGTTCAACACATGGTGCACAGAACATCACTCGTACAATTGCTTCAGATCTATGACGATCCATAATAGATCTGAAACTTAAAGCTCCAGTGGCAATGCTGTGTGCTTTGAAGACTTTAAAGCCAGCAGAGGCTGATTTGAGTGCTTCAAAAAGGGCAAATATCAGAAGTGTTGAAAGGCATGGGGAGGCATCCAGGCTGATAAAAAAGCAGCTGAGACCTTTAAAATTGAATTCCAAGAGTTTGTTGATCGGGAGGGTATCTTCCCCAGCAAGTTTTTAACATTGACGAAATGGGCCTCTTCTTGAAGCGAATGCCCAGGAGAACTTTCATCACTAAGGATGAAGCTTGTTTACCTGGGCATAAGCCTATGAAAGATGGGCTCACTCTCCTGTTAGGTGCCAATGCCTCTTGAGATTTTATGCTGAAGCCTTTGCTTGTGTATCACTCTAGCACCCACAGAGTATTTAAGCAACAAAAGGTCAACAAAGCCATGCTTGGAGTGTTTTGGTGCTATATCAAAAAATAAAGGTAAGCCCTGTTGATTCATAATAGTAATAAGAAGGCATGGGTTACAAGATATGTCATTCAATGAATGGGAGCTCAAAATTTTCTGTCCTTTAGTGGAGTTTAGAAAAATAAGCTTCCTGTGAAGGCACTGCTCCTGCTGGATAATGTGCCAGGCCATGATCCCAACCTTGTTCAATCTCTTGAGGCACAATTTGACTTTGTTCAAGTCAAATTTTTGCCCCCTAACACCACTCCTCTTCTTCAACCAATGACCAGCAAGTGATTGCAAACTTCAAGAAAATCTACACAACGAAAATGTTTGTAAGTTGCTTTGCAGCGACCTCTGGTGAAAATTCTGTCACACTCAAAGATTTTTGGAGGTTGAAGCTTAACATGCTGTTTTGTGTGAGGCTGATTGTAAGTTGCTGGAATGATGTTTCCACAAGGTGCTTAAATTCAGCCTTGAAAAATATCTGGCCTTCAATTATTCATAATGTTGATGGATTTGAAGATGGTGCTTTGACAAATGATATTGTTACTCTTGGTAAATCAGTGGGTCTGGAGGTTGGCGAAGAGGATGTAGAGGACCTTATTGGTGCTCATGGCGTGAGCTAACAGCAGAGGAGCTACAAGAGCTGGAGAAAATTTATGGAGAGTGACACTAGAGAGGAAGAAAAAGACGCCAAAAAGTGTCAGCTGAAGAGTTGAAAACTTCAATTTCTTGTTGGGAGCATTTAAGAGAAGTGGTAAAAAAACACCCCGACATTGAAAACAATGAACTCGTGCAAAATGGAAGACTAAGTCATTTCTTATTTCAGGAAGCTACAAAAAAGTCATAAAAAAACAGTCCACTCTGGACAGTTTCTTTGCCAGTAGCAACAAAAGACTGAAAAGACATTTTGATATAGTCCCACCACCACTACACCCCCATTGATTTCATCAGCTCTGCACTTCAAGTCTAAGGTAAATGCTAATTTTTTGTTTGTTTTTTTATTTTAAGATGTTTTATTACTAATTATTAAATCTTTATAACACTAATTTTTAATGTAAAAATGATGTATAACATGTTTGTTTGTTATTTGGTTTTTAGGAGCATTAGCAACTAAGGCCATATTGCTCCGGGGATATGCGGTGGTCATTCCCTGACCTTTCCGCATCCTCCGTATTTGGTGGTGACTGGCTCGAAACCCGGTCTAAATCAAGAAGCGTGTGATACGCACTGCTGCTCCTTCCCACCTGGCTACGGAGGGGCATGTATGTATGTATAACATGTAAGAAATACCTATTTTATGTGTTGTTGGGGAACGAATTACAAGAAATCAATGTATTATTGGTTTCAACTTACAATATTTTCATGGGTTTTGTGGAACAAATTACCATCGGATGTTGGGGCCCTGCTGTACTATTATACTGTCAGTGAGGACAGAGTATGCTATAGCATATTTCACCATTGTGCATAATATGCAAAACAGCACCTTGATTTATAGATGTGTAGAAATTCGATTTAGTAAACTAGAATAGAGGTGCAGTCAGTGAAAGAGTTAACAGTTCTCCAACACAATGTTTACTGGCTGCTATCACAGATACTATGAGTACGGGGTATCCTCTTCAAATTCATTGGGGGGTGGGGTGCTGGTAGGTTACATTGTTCGAACAAGCACCCATTCACACACTTGTGCTGTTGATGGACATTCATCCTTCCCTTAGGCATCATATCATGGTTCCCCCTCTATCATCCATTTATTCCATTGCTCCAGCATGCTATTCTTGAATGGCTTATTGATGTTTACATCTAACAGCTGTAACTAGGAAGTTAAGCCTCCTGGAATTACTGCCAATTTTGTGTTCATCTCAGCCAGTTGTTTGATGTTTTCAGGCTTAAGTGCTCTAAACTGATCCTATACTAGTAGTGCATTTTTACGCAGTAGTCCACCAGGACTCGTAAACCAAACTTTTACAAATCAATATTTGATATATTCTTTATCCAACCATCCCTTCGGTTGTACAGGTATGTGACCATTTTGAAGTGTATCTTTCGGTAAAGTTTTTCTTTTAAAAATTAATATTGTTGAAAGTTTGGTCCCATCAGCACAAGTTAAAACTGCGGTGTAGTTAGCACAACAAGTTAAAACTGCAGTGCAGGCATTCTCTGGGCTATTCTAGTTCTTGTGCGTAAACTTAACCCGTTTCTTATCATGAAGCAATAACACCAAGATTCGGTTCCTTTAAAGTCGTGTATCCCAATATCGGCTGCTCGTTTTCGTGCTTCTACTATTATCATTTTAGTACCCACTGCGATACTAGTCTCTTAGTTCCAGAGTTCCATTATCCAACTACGCAAGTTTTTTTTTTTTTTTTTTCCAAATTTGGCCATTTGGAAAAAAAATGGTGGAATTTTATGAAGGTTGCGCTTTGTTTTATCAGCTTGTAATAAAATTTCCTGCTTCCTCCATTAACGAATCATCTTCTCAGTAGGTGGTGGTCCGAAATTTCTTTCTGCTGCTCTGTTCTCGTGTCCTTTGGCATATTGTACTACTTTCAGCTTAAATCCAATAGTATAATTTTCCTTTCTTGATGTGCCTGCAATTGATTAGGGTTTAAATGTATAACTGGAATTCACTTGTTACTGCAATAACAGCCTGGTAATTGCTGGAAAGGGCATTAATGTAGTATTATAGTAGTTAATTAAGTTAGTTATAGTAGTTAATTATCTGTTAACTACTACACATTAACTCTCGGTTTGGCGAAAAACTGTATTGTCCACTTTCGACTTAAGATGCAGTGTGATTTTTTTTTTTTTTTTTTAAGATATTTATAAGAGGCGCACATCTGGTGAGTATGGGCTTGGCACACCCAGGGTCCTGAGCTGGATATCATCATTCTTCTCTTTCTTAGTGATTCCTTTCTATTTCTACTTCTCTCTCTCTCTCTCTCTCTCTCTCTCTCTCTCTCTGTAACTTGGAATTTTTTTTTTTTTTTTTTTTGGCTGGTGCAGCATAAGCCTCAGGCTTCCTTGCACATATGGCTAATAATAATAGGAATAGTAAGGCCATGAGTGAGAAATGTGCACTAGAGAAATCATTCCAAGCTTTATCCAAAATACTTATAACTTTACAAAAACTTTTATATGACTTTGTACTCAAGTAAAGTCATAAAAGGAGTCCATGGTGTGGTGTCATATAAGAAATATAATCTCTATTTGAAGTATCAAAATTGATCACATCATGAAACGAAAACTTAATAATTGAAATCTACATCACAGTACTTATATGTAAATGCTCTCTTCCAGAGGGCTAGTAAGTTACTTGGCAAAATACTGATAAGTGAAAGGGAAATCAAGTTTGTCGCAAAAACCGATATTGGCATTATGTTCTGAGTGTAGCGACAGTTCAAATCAGTGGGAAGCTAATGCTAGGGAAACAACCTAAAATAACTTCAAGGGGTGTGTCAGAGTATACAGAACATTTAGCCTTAACTCTTTTTACACTGTCAGGAGTGCTGTCAGTAAAGTGAGTTAATTCAAATTCATGGTTAGGATAACTAATGGTGACATAATAGGAATAACAGAAATGTGGTGCCACCCAGATACAGGGGATGATGAGTTTCATTGTAGTATGTACAATGTATTTAGGAATGATAGGAAAAATAAAGGGGTGATCGGATCATGTTTCTTATGAGGGGCAGCTTAAGTGAAACAAATGCTTCCGCAGAATTAGAAGCTATGCATACATAATATAGAATCTGTGTGGTGTGAGTTAGTTGGAAGCAAAGGTATAATGCGAGTTGGGGTAATCTGCGGACAAGGAGGCTGAAAAGTATGACGAGAACCTACATGCAAATGGAATGGATGAGCGCAAGTGTGAATGTATTATTATTATTATTAGCCATATGGTGCAAGGAAGCCTGAGGCTTATGCTGCACCAGCCACACACACACACACACACACACACACACACACACACACACACACACACACGGGGAGAGAGAGAGAGAGGGAGGGATGATATCCAGCTGGGGACCCTGGGTGTGCTAAGCCCATACTCACCAGATGCGAGCCCCTGGGGAAACATGAGTGATTTCAGTTTGCCTCTGAATGACTTTGGGGAACTCATCAGGGGAATAAAGTTTTTAAATCAGCTGGATAATTGTGATTTGTATCAGCATGTGAGGGGAAAGAATATTATTGACCTGATCATCTGTAAACCAGATAACATCATTGTTGTTGAGCGAGTTTGTTTTAGTTAAAGGCAAGGAGTGTGAGTGTGAATACTTTAGAATTATGGTATACCTTTTTAAAGCTATAATCCTTTGCTTATATACCACGAAGAGGATGCCTAGATGGATGATAGTGAGCTGGTCAGTCTACCAGAGTGAAAAAATGTCATGGAAAAGTTAGTGATAAGAAGTACTGAAGCTAAAAACTGATCTGTAATAGTGCCACAAAAGTTCAGGCTGGCAAAGGCAGATTAAGAAAAGAGCAGGGACAAGGACTTTAGCTAACACAGCTGCTAGTGCAGATCAGAGCCGGATTAAGGATGAAATAGGCCCCCGGCCATATTTAAATTTGAGGCCCTTTTAATATATTACACATATACCTAAAAATACAAATTCTACATAGGTTTTTATATTTATATTATGAATAATAATTCCTTGATTAAAATGTAAACTAAGACGTCAAAAATCTTTTGTTTTTTTTGACTTGAAAAATAAAGTAATAATAAAAACAATTTTAATAGAAACTTTTTAACTTATTTATTGTACAATAAAAAGGTACAAGAATAAAAGTTAAGTTTAAGAATGCTTTTATTACATGTTTACTTGGTTTATTATTAGAAATTTATCACTACTTTGGATAATATTTACACTGAAAATGAGGCCCCCTCTTTGGGTGAGGCCATGGCCGGTTTGGCTGTAGTGTTAATGTGGCAGATGAATTGAACAAGTACTTTGCATTGATATTTACAGAAGAATGGCCCTTTGTAGCAAGGGAAAACTGAGAATTAAGCTGGTTAGTGTGAAATTGGTGATATTGAAATTTCAGAAGGTTATTTATTAGAAAAAACTTTTGAGCCTAAAGGTGAATAAAGGCTCCTGGAATAGATGGCATTCTATCCGGTAATTTTGAGGGAGGTGTCAAGAGAGTGCATTTTACCATTAAGATTAATTTTGAGGGAATCACTGGATTTGGGAAAAATTTCCTTTGATTGAAAATGTGCCAGTATATCACTGTACATAAAGGCAGTTCTGAGGTGAAGTGAGTAACTACCAACTGGTCATTCTGACTTTGAGATTGGTCAAGCATGACCCTTAACAAACCCATGATGGGATCTATTCAAGATACCATTTATAGATATCAGATAGTTATGATTGGCATCCTTAATTGCTGAGATAGTTCTGAATGGCATCCTGGAATCTATTCAAGTTACCTGGTCGAGATAGTTCTGAATGGCATTCTTAACCATGGACTACATAATCTTTCCCCCACCAAAGAAGTCAAACTGACTGGCCTATAGTTACCCACCTCCTTTTGGCATGACCTGTGGACTATGAAGATGTTAGCACTTCTCCAGTCTAGGGGGGGGGATCTCCTGGGAATTCATTCATGTTTGGAATCAATGGTGTGATGCATTCATATGCAGCCTTTTTAATTACAATTGGATATTTACCATCTTCCCTGGAGCTTTGCTCTCCTTTAATCTTAGTAGCTTTTCTAACAAATACTTGTCTAAGAATAGGAATAACAGAAATTATATTACTTATTTTACAATTGGATACCTTAACATTCTCCAAAATTTCAAGCTTGCTTTTGACTGTAAATATCAGTGAGAAGTATCTGTTCAACTCCTCTGCCATTTCTACTTTTGTTTCTGTGGAGCTTCTGTAACCAATTAAGGGACCTATTGGATTTACTCACATCTTTCTTGTATTCACATTTGAAAAACTCCCTATCCTTTTCCTTAGCTAATGCATTTAACACTAACAACTCTCTTTGATAGTGCTCTTTCATAATCAGCTTTCATCCGTCTTCACCCCATCAGTGGCTTTGTTACATATTGTCTTATAATGCTGACAAAGATTGGAATCATGTGATTGCCTGCAATTGTCATGTGCTTGTTTCTCTTTCTCAGTCAAGTTATTAACCTAAGCTGTTATCCATTTTGTCATCTTAACATTTATGGGAATTTGACCTGGTATTAATGTTTGTGGTTTTGAGGCTAAATCTCTTGAATATTTTCCATAGCATATTTCTATCTGATGCCATACAGTAGTCATTCTGGTTAATTGAGCCCAAGGAATATCTCATTACACCATGAGTACCTTCTCTTAAAATTGAGTCCTAAAACCAGTTCCTTATAATTCTATCTTGTAATGGTGTATTATTTTGTTGGAAGAACCCATTGACAGATGGGTACACTGCAGGGATGTGCCTGGTTAAACAAATTTCAGATAATTAGTTGCATCCATAAATTGCCTCATGATGTCAAGGGCTCAGTGTGCATCATGAAAACATTCTCCACATTCCTTTGCAACGCTGCAACCAGCCTGCATTGTTGATACCTGGCAAGGTGGGTCTCCATAGACTCATGCTGTTTTTGTCATATTCTAGTTCTTCCATCAGTGTGGAACAGCAGGAACAGTGATTTGTTAGACCAGGTAACATTTTTTTTTTTTTTTTTTTTTTTTTTTTCCAGTCCTCCACTGCCCTATGTTATTGTTCCTGAGCATACTGTAATTGTATCTTATTTTTTTGCTGGCATCAGTAGAATTCAGTTCAATCATCTGCTGTGATGTCTCATGTGTGACTAGTTATGACAAGTTGTGCATTCAGAACACTTTATTAGTTTTATATTATTTATTACTAATGCTTCTTTGTTTGCCACTATTCTATTGGGTTGTTTTTTTGATTGACTATAGCATTTCTGTTACCCTTCACAGTATTTTTCAGTCTCTGTTGGACTCTTGCATCAATCAGTTGATTCCGACCACATTATTGCCATTCATTGGCTGGATCTTATTTAGTTATTGGACCAACCTCCCATCACGTAACTCGCCATGGGAGTAGAGGCATCTCTGACCCGTCTTCCTGAGGAAACTGCAAACGAGATTCGCTTTAAGACTGCTTCCATCTTGCAATGTGTCTGCCCCCATTGCCTCTAACCTCAACCGTTGTTGACATGCAGCTCTTGGTTCACTCAGAAGAGACAATACCATCATCATCCTGCTGAAAAGGGCAATACACCGTAATTATGGATCAATCTGAATAAGGCCCTCTCCCTTCTACTCGATCCCAACGTTTATGAACCAGTGCTGGACCCTTCTATCAAAGTCTTGGAGCGGTTGGAACCTAAGATCAATAAGTTGATCTTAGGTTCCAACTGGTTTAGGCAATATGTCTAAATGGGAAGCGGCAGTAAAATTAGGAGTGCCTCAGTCATCTATATCAAAATTGTTAAAATCACGTCACACATTAAATACTAATGTGATTAGTGAAACTAGAAAAAGGATGCGTGAAAGGAAATGCCAAGATGAAGCTCTGTTCGTTTGGTTCAAACAGACCAGCTCGTTTAATGCACCAACCAATTGTAGCATTCTTCTTCAAAAAGCTAATGATTTTGCTGAAAAACTACATGAAGAGTTTAAGGCGATGGACGGATGGCTGACAAGATGGAAGGAGAGCCATGATATAGTTTACAAAAAACTTCACGGAGAAAAACGGGATTCTGATAGTTCTGCAGCTGACACCCGATTGAAAACTTCTTGGCAAACTGTGTTAAGCACTTATAATCCTGAAGACATTTTTAATGCAGATGAAACAGGGTTGTACTACAGGGCTACCGCAGACCACTGCATGATTTTTAAAAGATCAGGAAAGAAGATAAAGGACAGGATTACAGTTCTTTTAACATGCAACATGATGGGAACAATCAAGATGAAGCCATTAGTTACAGGCAAATTAAATCGCCTAGATGTTTTAAAGGAGTAAAACAACTGCCTGTTGTGCCAATAATACAAATGGATGGATGACAGCTTCTTTATTTGAAGATTATCTTCATAAATGGGATTTGAAATTGGTTAAGAAAAACAAAAAAATTGCATTGTTTTTGGACAACTGCCCAGCTCATCCAAAGTTGACTTTCAAAAACATCGAATTAGTTTTTCTACCTTCAAATACCACATCATTGATTCAGCCTCTCGACCAGGGAATAATAAAAACGTTTAAGACCTTTTATAGATTGGATATGAGGCGAAGAATCATCCAGTCTATAGATGGTTTGGGAATATCATCCGATTTCGCAAAGCAGATAACTGTTCTAGCTGCACTTCACATGACAATGAGTGCCTGGAATGAAGTTTCCGAAACCTGCATTAGCAACTGTTTCAAAAAATGTGGATTATTCATGATGGGCAACTAAGTCACGATACAGATCACATTGAAAAGCCGCCTGAAGACATGGGTGGACATAGATGGTGATCTACAAGTTACTACAGCTTTAACAGATGAAGAAATTGCCCAGTCTGTTACTGATAATTTCGCCGAGGATGAGGAAAATGAAGGTGAACCCGAACAAATTCCAGTTACAAAACGGCAAACTTGTGAAGCTATAGCTGCCCCGAGGAGAGTATTGGAAGAAACTCGTGCAAGTGCAAGTGACCGTGAATGTAGACTGTTATACAATATTGAAAAATCTATAAATAGACTTTGTAGTGATAATATAAAGCAATCTAAAATAAGTGACTTTTAAATTATAATCATATTACAAAGTGTTATGTTTAATTAATATGTATATTAATTAAGCTATGCACATAAGCATAAATTTATTTTTATTTTGCTAACCTGTGGATAATATTCTTCCGATTTTTACATATCATTTAATTGATAATAAACCTTTGGTAATAAAGTGTAAATTTGTGCTTTATATCTTTATTTTTATAGCCTCTGGATAATATTTTTTGATTTTCACTTATTAGAATCGCCATTTATTAGAATCAAAATTCAATTTGCAAACGTGATTACTATAACTAGTGCTTGCTGTATTTCTCTATCAAACTTGGTCTGATTCGGATAATTTCATTTTCTTATCAGTTTTGCAGATATAACTCCTACACTTAGTTGAGGTTCTTATGGTTTCCATTGCAAGTATTTCTTTAAAATTTGCCAAACAGTCCCAATAATTTAGCTGTCTATCTCTTGATCTGTGTGTGATAGATGTCTGTGATCATTGTTAATCATGATCCACGTTTTCTGGTGTTCTCTTAGATTTCCCTGATACCTGTCCTCTAAGAAAACTTAGTTGGCACAATTACCACTTTTCACGTGTTTGGAGAAGTGTAGGTTCAATGACTTGAGGAATTGAACCCAGACCTTGGCATGATACCTTGCTATCTGCCACTTGTTTGGAAAAGTCGAGCTTCAGTGAATAGAGAAGGAGGAAGTAGGGCCTTCCACTTTCTATTCTTGAGAATATATGGTTAAGTTTTTCAACCTGTACAACTGCAGCTTGGCCCACAAACATATACTGTACTGCTATGGTCCCCAATGCCGTAATGCTGGGTAGAACTGGTTATCAAGAGTGTTTTTTTGGTAGTTTTTAAATTGCTCGTCAGTTTAGAGTTGCATATTTATCCTCTTTTGTTTTCCCACCATTGCTGAACTATCACTACTGAACCCCATATATTGTTTTCTTTTTTATAATTGCTTTGTAGACATAGCCATGTTTGTGTAATTCTAATAAAATTAGAATATGGAATACATTTGAACAAAGGTGAGGGAGGCCTTAGTAGTTCAGGGATCCTGCAAAGCTTAACCCTGTCATGGAAGGACAGGGTTAAGCTTTTATCTGATGTTGATCAAAGTAATGCATACACATTGCTTAAGAATTCTTGTTGCTGCAACAGCTGATATTGGGATGTGCCAAGGGTAGCAGTGTTTCAAAAAAATGGGCAGCAGTGCTAAGGAAACTAAGTTTAAATAATTTCAATTGGTGTTTCAGGGTAATAAATTATACAAGCACACTTAGTCTTAACTGTGTATATGGTAATGTTAGGGGCATTGTCAGTAAAATGAGTGAATTTGAATTCCTGATTAGGACTGCTTACAATCAGATAATAGGGATAACAGAAAGATAGTATCACTCAACAATAAGTGAGTTTCCATAGGGTATATACAATATAATTAGGAAGGATAAAGAAGCTAGAGGTGGAGTGTATGATGTGATCATGCATTTTATTGAAAAAGTCTGAGCACAACAAAATTTTCACAGATTTAGAAGTTGTCCATGCCATCATACAATCTATGGTGTTAATACAGCATACAATCTATGGTATGCAAAGATAAAATGAGAATGGAGGAATAATGCAAACCAGAATATTGTGAAGACAATGACATGATTCTCTACATAGAAATGGAATGGACGAGCAAGTGTCTTATGGGCGATTTCAATTTGATTGTTATTGATCGGAACAAGTAGTAGGAAACTCACCATGCAGTACAATTTTTTTTTAAAAATCAATCAGTAAGTTAGGGGAAAGTACAAGGCAGAGGAGTATTCTCCACCTGATTATCCACCAACAAATGTAGGGCCTGACAGTACACATTAATAGGAAGTGATTGTGGAAATAATGATAATGGGAGAGGAAAGAGCGTGCACACTTGTTAAAGTCTTTGGAATGGGTTTTAATTTCAGATAAGGAGACATGACAGCTTAAGGTGCATGGTCTTAACAGAGGGCTATTATATTAAAATTTATGGAATACCTTTTAGGTGATAGTCGCAGAAACCATGAATGCATACGCACTCAGTGATCACTGAATTATGACCACCCATCTATAGTGGACAATGCTTCATAGGCAGTATGAAAACCCGAACAGCCATGTACTCTAGAGCAGTGGTAATTTGCATCACATTGTGCAAGTCAGTGATAAAGAACAGTTATGGGATTTAGTAAAGATATTACGGGCATTGAGAGATGGTGCTTCCATAATGGAAACAGTTGCTCGCAGCCCACTGTGGTTAAGGTGTACAAAGAATGGTGTTGAATGGGTCAAACCACTTCCTGCCGACAGAACTGTAAAGTATTACACAAGGTGGATGCTCGTGGTGAACAAAGGGTACAATATTCCAAAAGACAATGTGCCACACACTCAGATATCTGTTCTGAAGAAAAGAATGGAGTCACTGGTTAAAGAGGTGATATAGGTTCACCTAGACAAGACTGCAGTAATAGTTCAGACAGCATGGGTTTGTAAAGGGGAAGTCTTGTCTGACCAATTTGATTGAATAGTATGATGTGGTCACAAAGGAACTGGGTGCAAAAAATAATTTTGATATCATATACTGTACTTGGATTTCAGGAAAGCTTTTGATACTGTTGCACATGGAAGACTGTTGTACAAATTGGAGCGGTATTGCATAAAGGGCAAGTTGCTGCAATGGATAAAGGGATGGCTGAGTGGGAGATGGCAGAGTGGTAATAAATGGACATTGCTCTATATGGACTAATGTTATTAGTGGAATCCCCAGGGTTTGGTGCTGGGCCCATTGTTATTTTGTGTATTTATCAGTGATATCGATGGAGATATATCATGCTTAATGTCCAAGTTTGCAGATAATACGAAGGTTGGCAGGGCTTTTAATGACAGTGAAGACAGTATGCTACTGCAACAGGATCTAGAAAAGTTAGGCAGATGGGCTAAGAAGTGGCAACTGAAGTTTAACATTGACAAATGCAAAGTACTGCATATGGGTAGCAGTAACCCAAGAGAAATGTATCATGTGGTACTACGCTCAGGGTAGTAGAGAATGAAAAAGACCTGGGGTAATTGTGCAGTCATATATGTAGTTTTTTTTTTTTTTTTTTTTTTTTTTAGCAATGCAGACAGGCTGCAAGAGTAGCTCATGGTGTCTTGTCAGTGATATACAGAAATTTTGCTAGCAGGGATAAGGAGGTGATTGTCCCCTTGTATAAGAAAATGGTCAGGCCACACATTTGATGCTGGAATGAGTACAGAGAAGGACAAGATTGGTGAGAGGAACAAAGGTGTGTGCTTACGAAGAAAGGCTTAAGTTCTGCAAGTTGCAGCATTGGAGACTAGGCACCTGCAAGGTGATCTGATTGAGGTGTATTTTTTTTTTTTTTTATGAAAACCCCAAACACGAAAGGTATCAAAATCTATAGTACTTAGTACCGTGCATGGGTTGAAGGAGAAATATGGATAAGACCTTGAATGGTTTGAGCAGGTTCAATTCTGACAGGATACTTCCATTTGCTCATACTAAGAACCTGAGGGGCATAGATTCAAATTGAGGAAAGGCAGTTGTAGAATAGATGTGCAGAAGTTTGCCTTTAGCCAGTGAGTATTTGATTACTGGAACAGACTTTCATCTGTTGTTGTGGAAGTTGATAGTTTAAATAATTTTAAGGCTGAATTAGACAAACATTTGGAGTGACCGGATGGGTGAAATGGAAAGTTTTTTTTTTTTTTTTTTTTTTGCTGATGCTGTATCACTGAATTATGACCACCCATTATAGATGGGTGGTCATAATTCAGTGATTTCCCAGCTTGCTTTCTTGTATCATATGCAAGTCATCATAGACTGCAAATGGTGTGGTGTCAACAACACCATACTGGTTCCATGTGGAGGACTGGAAACGAATGTGCTGGTCAGATGCATCCAAATACATGCTGATGTATTTGGATGCATCATATGTGGCACAAGAAACAAGTCCATGGAACCATTGTGCATGGTGCCCACTATTCATGCTGCTAGCATTGGTTTATTATGGGTCATGTTTTGCTGGCAGAAACTAGACTCCTGATGTGTATGGACCAACGTTTCCCTGTTGGTCTGCTGGCAGCTCTTGGGGGGGGGGGATCATGTGCACCCTGCCATGTTACATTTTTTCCCAGACAAAAACAGACTCTTCCAAGACGATAATGCACAGTTTCGCCAGGCCCACACTGCGCAAGTGGCTCAAGGAACACAGTGAAGTTATCACCCATCTTGATTGGCCTCCAAATTTGCCTCGCCTCAATTCAATTGAACACCTGTGGAATGGGGAGTAGGGCATATGGACATGTAACAGTCATGCATTCTGACACTGGAAAGTCTTGCAGGTAATCATGGCTGTAGATCTCTACGGACGTCTTCAAACATCTAGTGGAGTCAGTGCCTAGGAGAATAGCAGCTGTTATACGTGTGGACGGTTGCCAAACACGGTATTAGGTAAGTGGTCATAATTCAGTGATCACTGAGTGTATGCCATTAAGAAAACTTAACACAAGGACGAATAATTAGCTGGCCATCTTAATAGAGCAGATGGTATGGGAAAGTTACAGGACAATGAAAGGTACTGAAGCCTGTATAATAGTTGCAAGTTAATTTCTAATTGTACCATAGAAAAGGTAAGGCTGGCAAGGGCTGGTTATGAGATATCTCTGATTAAGAAAGCAAAGAAGAGGGACGAGGAGTTTTTCGTGTATTTCAATACAAAAAGAAATGAACGAATCAGATTGGACATTTTTACATAATGTATACAGGAAAGTTTGAAAACCCAGCTGATGTAAATTGATGAATTGAACAAGTGCTTATTTGTGTTTATGGACAGGCCCTTCATGGTGCCAATAAACAGCGAGTGAAGCATGAAATTAGCGATATTGGAATTGCTGGTGACTATCATAAAAATTTCCAGTTGTAAGTTTTAGTAAGTAAGGCTACTGGTTTTAGGAGCATCAGCACTAAGACCATATTGGTCTGTGTATATGATCTGTAAGTTGCGTGTGTTCTATGGTCGATTTTTTGTTTGCTGGAAGAAAAACACCCGAGTTTCTGGTAGAAAAAACCATGCTACCCTACCTGAGATAGATTAACTCAGCCACATGAAAAAAAAGCCCATAAAAATTCCGAAGGCTACTGGAGTTGATGGCATATACCCAGTAATTTTGAGGAAGTTGGCAAGAAAGTGCATGAACCTGTAAGGTTAATTATGAGACCATCATTAAGAAGTAATTAATGAGCCCCAGAAGAGATTAATTTAGATTAGAGAGCTGTTAGTGTATTGCCAATACACGTACATAAAAGCAGTTCTAAGAGTGAAGTGGGTAATTACCGACCGGTCAGCCTGACTTCAGTGTTAGGGTAAATCATGAAGGCAACGAGAAAGAGTGAGGTATACAGTCATTTAGAAATAGTTGTGAAAGAAATGCGGGACGGTTATGCAAAGGGAAGATCATGTTTAACCAATGTGGTTAGCTGTTTTAACAGTCACTCATGAGCTGGATATAGTAAATAATCTCTACATTGTTTATCAAATCACTTGACTTACTCCTGACGACAGGTTACTTTAGAAGCTGGAAAATGTTGGGATTGCAGAGATCTTTAAATGGATCACAGGGTGGTAGGCCGGGAGTTGGGGTTAACGGCTATTCTCCAGATTGGACCACTGTTGTTTCTGATATTCCTAAATGACATCGACAGAGGCATAGAGGGTGCAGTGTTAAGATCGAGAAAGTAATTAATGATCATTACTTCCTAAGGACAATTTAGTTGAACCAGAAGCCTCCTTTCACATTTGAAGAAGTAGATAATGCAATATATTCAGTGCGTTCTGGGAAATGTCCAGGTTTTGATGCTCTTGAGGTGAATGTCCTCAAAATAGCCTGAAAAGTTGCTTCCCCTTTTATTCTCAAGCTGTTTAATTCTTGTCTACAACATGGAGAGTTTTTCCGTGGTAGTATGTTTTAACACAGCAAAATTGAAGGTCTTATACTTCATAATTGCAACTCCAAAATAACTTGTACACTTAGTGGAGTTGAATTAACAAAAAAAAAAAAAAAAGGAAAAGTATATGGAAGTTATTTGAGGGCAACAATACCACAGATATGAAGTTCTTTGTGCAGTGCAAATAGAAGGTAGGGTGTTCATGATGTGCTATCGATGATTTATCTATATTATGTGGAGATAGGGAGGCGATAATATCACTATGCAAGGCAGTTGTAAGACCTGCACATGGAATGCAGCGTACAAATACTGCTGTGGCACCTAAATTGAGAGCCTGCAAGGCTCTGAGAGGAGTAAGTAAAATAAATGAGGGCCAAATCTTCATTGTTATAAATGATTCTTTTGTGAACTTCTACTATTAATAGAATTCTTGATGTAATCATACACCAGGACAATGGAATGTGGGAGCTCCCAGAGCAGGTGGAAATTAAATCTAAAAATTCTACTTATATTGTGCAGTTAGAGAAGCCTCCTTTCACATTTGAAGAAATAGATAATGCAATATATTCAGTGCGTTCTGGGAAATGTCCAGGTTTTGATGCTCTTGAGGTGAATGTCCTCAAAATAGCCTGAAAAGTTGCTTCCCCTTTTATTCTCAAGCTGTTTAATTCTTGTCAACAACATGGAGAGTTTTTCCGAAACCCTCGAAAATAGCAAATCTTAAGATACTCCTTAAACGTCCAAAGAAACTCGAGGACGATCGGCATCCTACAGGTCTATTACCTTGCTTCCAGTTACGGGAAAGGCAGTTGAAAAAGTGATCACTAATCGGCTATTATTTATTCACGCTATTAAAGCATTATAGTCTCTAGATCAATTAGGTTTTACTCATGGCAAGGGAACCGATGATGCAATTGCCAGACTGCCTTGCAAAAGGCAACTGATACAAAATACCTACTTGGCCTCTTTGTGGACTTCAAAGGGGCCTCTGACACACTTTGGTGGCAGAGTGCCCTGGGGAGTTTCTGGGAGGCTGGGATTTCTAGGCCAATCTTCAAATTACTTACAAGCAATTTTTCCCACTGCTCTGACATAGTTAAGAGTGGTACTAAACAGGTCTCTAGACATGTTACAAGGGATTGCCCACAGGGATCAATTCGTGTGTCCCCCCCCCCTTGTTGGAATGTGGTGTTTGATTCATGGCTCTTCAAGAATTTTGAAGGAACAAGATGATTGCCTATGCAGACGATCTTGCCATCCTTGTCCACGTTCTACACTAGGAAATTCAGGGAAGAATTTAGAAGACCGCTAACTCAGTCTTGCAAGAACTTTCAACTTGGTCTGCAATTCACAAACTGCAGGTTTGAACAACTAAAACATCGCAGATGCTTTTAAAAGGAAAATTAGAGAACGTCCTCTATCTATCTGTAAAGTTTCTGTCATATGTAAGATATGTGAAAGAGAAGTGAAAGTCTTTCTTATCCCGATTGAGACAGGTAACCAGGCAGGAATGGGGCCTGAGAGGTCATTCACTCAGGTTATACTATAATTTTGTTTTTTTTACCTATCATTGCTTATGCAGCTGGAGCATGGGGTCATAGGACCAACAAGTCTGCAATTATGAAACAGCTTCTGCAGGTCCAGCGTGCTGCCCTCCTGATGTCACGAACGTGTAGAACCACTTCTACTATGGCTTGGCAGGTGTTATTGAGAAAATTACTTCTACACTCTGAAATACAATACAGGTATATGATGTATCACCTGAGGAAATCAATACATGTTACTTTGGATGATGTGCAACTTCACCTAGACGCTTCTTTAGCATCTGAGAAGAGAAAACTTCGTTCTATTTATGTAGATCAATGGCAAAGAAACTGGTCAGCCTCGGAGCTTGGCGCCTTGAGTAGAGTTTTTACCATTGATAAAGGAGTTTAGGAAGAGAATCTTTGTGGTTTATACCTGATTGCATGGTACATTTATACTCACCGGTCACGGGAGTATTAACAGCAAATTATTTAAATTAGGATTGTCTCCTATCCCACTTTGTCTCTGTGGACAGGAAGAGAGTATTGACCACATTATTTTCGATTGTCAAGATTACAGGCGTGAACTCTAGCTTGTTTCCGATACCTTCACAATAGGAATAAACCTGCGCTTATCTCAAGCAGAATTTATAACACTGAACACATTTGCCTCGCGTGCTTTTAAAAGAAGAGAGGAGCCCTTAGACTTGCTAATTTGGGATAATTTTATCAGGAGTTGATGGGTGGATACTCGATGTAATCAAATATACCCCGCTGGATATCATCATTTCTCTCTCTCTCTCTCTCTCTCTCTCTCTCTCTCTCTCTCTCTCTCTCTCTCTCTCTCTCTCTCTCACAGGGTAATGCGGGATTTTTTTTTTTATGCTGGTGCAGCATAAGCCTCAGGCTTCCTTGCACCATATGGCTAATAATAATAATAGTGTAAACTGGTGTTCTTCTGAGACGCGGAACCTGTTTATAGTGTGATTCGGAAAAAAATAACTATTTCTCCAACAAAGTGCCTGGAGCAGTGTCTACAAGAGATTAGACATAATTATATCTCAAAAAATTTGGCTGATCCTAGCTTCTAGGATGGAATCCTTCATGGGATTATTTCCCATGGTATGAGAAGTCAGTCCACTTCTCCAGCTCTATTTCCTTTAGTCTCGCTTTATTTCTTCTACCTTCTGTTGCATTTTCCTCTGTTTGATCCTACCTCTCCAGCTCCCAAACTTCTCCTTCTATAACCTTTTCATTTCATCCTTATTTTGGCTCTAACCCGGGTCTTCTGCCCTGGGTTAGTCCAGTAGGTGATAGTAGATCCTGGCTGTCTCTACGTGGTGGGACTTTGTGACCAGGTGTTGCTACTTCCCATCTGCCAAGAGCCAGGTACCGACCAAGAACATAACACACAATATCACTACATTTACACATCCAACACACTACATACAAATGGCTGGTTTAATATAAGCTTCTACACAAGATGTACAACTGTGGCTAATTGGGGGGGGGGATCAGCCACAACAACAACGCATGAATATCCCCTGTTATAAATGATTCTAGAACTAGGAGCTGTAAATTCATTCTGTGGAAGAGGTTTATGCTGAATTGTAGAATTTGTTTTAGCCAGCGAGTTGTTAATTATTGGAATAATTTCTCTAATGGGTAGTTGAAACTGACAGCTTGAGGAAATTCAAATGTCAGCTGGATATGTACCTACGTAAGGAAGGAATCACATTAGGCGTGTGCTAAGCTCCAGAGCAACTAAGAGTATGAGGCGTCTCATTATACTGTTTTGAAGACACAGTATATTGTCTTCAATTGTATGCATTCTTTGGTCGGTTTAATTCAATCACGTTGTGAAGAAGGCCTGTAAAAAAAATTCCTTGGGTCATTGATGGGATTCGAACTGAGCAGTGTGCTTTGGGGACCTTATTCGTTCTCCCTTATTAAATTTTTAGGAATTATGCGAATCACTTATTAAAAGTAATTAGTTCGATAAAATTTCGCTCTTTTTGAGCGAATCCCTTGTTAACAAATTGGCAACATACCCCTATTGTGCCCACTGTGGGAGAACGGTGATTATACCATTGCGTTACTCGAGAGGTAGAGAATCATTAGGTACTGTATTTATTTATTAATTTATTATTATTTATTCATTTATTATTATTTATTTTATGGCTGGTGCTGCAAAGCTTGGGTCTTCTTTGCACTATATGGCTAATACTAATGTTGTTGAACATATTATCCAGGTCGCTCACAGAAATACCTAAGCAATTACCTGAGTTGATCGAAACAAAAACTACATCCTTTAAAAAAAAAAAGACTTTTCCAGGTTGACATCTTATTTTCCTTCCTCAAATATTGCGATCCCCCCCAGAAGAAGGTTCTTCCATTAATATGAAAAATAAAAATAACAGTAAGTCAACGAGCTCGCATCTTTTTCAATTTGCCCTCTGGATTGCAACGTGTCCTCATATAAATTACCCTTAGAATAGGGCATTCAATAAATTATCTACTTAAGATACTTCTCATGTTATATTTCAACGATTCATGATTTACCATGTTCCTGTATATCTAAACTGGAATCATACTAATTTTGATCCTACTATGTTTTTAGGTTGTGCTGCTGACAAAGAAGGAAGGTACCTGTATCAAATTATGGATTTGCTGAAATTGGAGCATCGTTCGGTCATCAAGTTTCTCACCAAAGAAGGAAATGGGCCAAAAGCCATTCTTGAAAGGATGGTAGCTGTGTATGGCAACAGTGCACATTCAGAGTACCAGGTTAAATTCTGGCCAAAACAATTCAAGTGGGGCAGAGAGTCCATCGAAGGTGATCCACATCCAGGAAAGCCTGTGACAGCGACCACTCCAGAAATGAGCCAAGCTGTGAAAACTAAATCTCTAGGGAATATGATATATGCGAGGGAACAGTTATAACCATCCTGCATGAACATTTGGGGATGACTAAAGTCAGTGCAAGGTGGGTCCCCAGATTTTTAACTCCTGTGCAGAAGAAATTCACAGTACAGTGTTGAGGAGAATTTAGAGCTTTATGGAAAGGATTCTGAAACTTTCATCTCCAGAAAGTGATTGAAACCCAGTGATGAAACGTGTTCATCACTGGGATCCTGAGACCAAGGAAGAATCGATGCAATGAAAGCACAAGGGTTCTCCCCCACCCAAAAAACTTTGGACACAACCTTCAGTTGCCAACATTATGGCCACCAGTTTTTGGGATGCTGAGTGAATTTTTGTACATTCACTATTTGGAACACAAGTAGACAGTCATTGGGGAGTCATATACATCCCTACTGTACAACCTAAGGGATGTCATAAAGGAAAACCTCCGTGGAAACTTTCCAGAGGTGTGCTGCTTCTTCAGGACAATGCACAGGTCACATGCTGGTGTTGCTGCTTTGAGAGACTGACTTTACAAAATTTACCCATCCATCTTATTATTATTATTATTATTATTTATTATTACTAGCCATATAGTGCAAGGAAGCCTGAGGCTTATGTTGCACCAGCTAAAAAAATTTTCCGAGAGAGAAGTAGAAGGGAATCACCAAGAAAGAGAAGAATGATGATATCCAGCTCAGGACCATGGGTGTGCCAAGCCCATACTCACCTGATGTGAACCCCTGGTGTTAATTAATTCGAATCCGGCCCCAGTGACTATTTCCTGTTTTGACACCTCAAGAAAAACGTACGTGGACATCGCTTTGCTGATGATGATTTACTGAAGTATGTTGTTTCTGCGTTCTTTGATGGACAGGACAAAGAATTTGATTTTTCTGGTATTTCCTCATTGCCAACAAAGTGGAACAAGTGTATTTGAAGTTCAGAGATGAACAAGTACAAGTGTATTTCAAAAGTACAAGTGTATTTGAACTTCAAATACACTTGTACTTTTGAACATTGAAAAATAAAATATTTTTGCGTATATCTCATTTCCTTCATAGGTAGGTGGATAAGTTATTGAACGCCCCTCGTAGTTACTGAAGAATAGAAAATCTGAAAATTTGGACGTAAGTTAACTATTGAACTTTAAAGTAGAACTTTATTTTTTTGAGTTTTATGATCACTTTTTCCGAAAATTCTGTAATCCGTTTGGATTCCAAGTATCACAAGGTAAGTTGACCAATGCGGACTGGGTCAAGAATTCTTACTGGGGAAAACTTGTAGCGGCTTCATACATGTTTATGGCCAAACTCACATCGATCTCCGGCCTACCGGGATTTCCCCGGTAAGTCTTATGGCCAATCTGCCCCTGTAATTTAATCATGTGTTTAAACTTAAGTATTTAATAAAATATATATTTAAATTAACAATTTTACTCTTAGACAGCAGTCTAAGGGTAAAATTGAGTTCCGCTTGTTTAAGAACAGCCAGAAAATTTAAAAGAATTAAATTTTTTGGCAAAAAAACTAAAACTATTACATTTAGTGGAAATTCAGAAAAACAGCCAAATTCGTGGAACTGAAAAAACCTTATAATTAAGGAAAAACCGTGAATATTTTCACCCCTTCCCCGCGAAAACTCACTGCCCTGTCAATGAATCAAAATATTATTCACTAATAGAAATTAGACAATTCCACTGTCTTAACAAATTTTTCGATGTCGTTGCAGCATCGAAAAAACTTATTTCTCTGAGATGATTTTCAGTTCTGTTTAAGAATGCAAGCTGTAATTTACTCTGGTTCTTCCTATACTGGAATACGGATTACCTCTTTTGGTTCCCAGGTGGCACCGCCAACGTAAAAGTCGCAGAGAACATGTAATAAATATTCATTCGAGCTCTCCTATTAAGGACTGATGTAGCTCTCGCCCTTCACAGAAGATTTGATGTACTGTAATTTATTTACAAAGTTGTTTATTATTGTTATACATCAAAATGTTTTAATAAAATTAAGATTTTTTATATATAGTTTACATCACAACATGGTAGATGTCGGTTCATCAGACTTCATTTTTAACATTCCTACAAAAAAAAAAAAAAAAAAAACGTTATTTTACTAATTTTTCAAAATTTGAGACGGAATTCGGTAAAAACAGCCCTCTTAAGGTCATTATTGTAAATGCATTAAATTTCATAGCTGTCAAATCCTGGATTTACGATGGAGAATCCGTATTTTTTTACTCTATTTTATCTTCTCCGTCTCACAGTTCGTGACAAAGCGTTTCCGTGTTAGCAAAAACTGTTTCTTTTTAAAAATAAAACTGAGTTTAAATAAAATTGGATTGTTTTTAAAAAAAATTGCTAATTTCTGCTTATTTTTGGTAAACAAATTATCTGTCAGATTAGCCGTGATACTGTGGTAATCTTACGTTGCAAAGTAGAAACGCACGACAATAGCTTTCTTTTTTATGTGTATGATCAGTTCCTAGTACTTGTGTAATATGAAGCTAATTGTCACTGTATTTCAGGAAGATTCCGGAATACGGCGTAAAATTTGAAAACGCGATATGCAAGATTTTCTTTGTATTGTAAAATGTGAAAGTGGTAACACATATATGTATATTATTTTAGCCATCTGGTGCAAGGAAGCCTGAGGCTTATGCTGCACCAGCCAAAAAAATTCCCGAGTTACCCTGGGAGAGAAGAATGATGATGTCCAGCTCAGGACCCTGGATGTGCCAAGCCCATACTCACCAGATGTGAGCCCCTGGGGTAATATATGTCTGTATGTATATGTACACACATGTCTTTATATGTAAATGTGAGTTTTCATTTTCAAGCGGCTGGAAACATGATATAATCAAACACTTGCAAATAAATAAGCATATGGGCAGCGTGTAATACGTAGAAAGAAATGCAAAAATAGATTATAGCATTTCATAGTGATGACATCATAGTACCAAATGTTAAAATTTGTATCTTTTTTAATTAAACGTAATCTTCTTCTGAGTTGTGCTTATCGCGCAAGCACGTTGTTCAAAAATGTCATCCGATAGCGTAATAGGGAGGAAAAAAAAATAAATAATAATATATTGTATAAGAACAAAAGCTTTGTTTGCGAAATTGCACGGATAAGGAAAGAAGCGGTAGCGATTGAAAAATGGGCCCATTTGGATTACTACAGGTGCAATTTTCTACTACCAGAAGGATGATTCTGACTTATTCATAGGAATTTCTACTGCCCAGAACGTGGAGAGTCTAAAACAAGAATAGAGAATATTATGTTCTTTTTGCTCACTGATGAAGTACTTTATGGCTGCTTGTGACTACATGTAGCCATAAAGCAGCAGCATCATCTTTCAGTGCACAAGTTACCACTGAAAAATGACGTTCTTGTAATCGCTGAGGTAGCACAAATTCGGCAGTACATTTTGAGATTTTTTGTGACCAGTTTCCAGTACTTCTTGGAGACGTTAAAGATAAAGAAATAGCTGTTTTGATCAAGCATAAGTTCTGTCAGTTTCAGTGTGAGAATCTACCAGATTATTATTAGGTGCATAAGCGACGTAAACTCATATTGCGCTGTATACATAGCCATCCTCTGACCGTTTGGTCGTCCCGTAGTATAAACAGATTATTTATTATTGTGATCACGGATAATGTTATAATTCGTTTAATGTTCACTTTTATGAAGTCCTCATCAGACGTGTACTAATACATAGGAAAACGTTGTTTATTGCAATCAGCACTTCTGTTTTTGTTATCACCCCTTTTTTGCCTTATCGCTTTTACGCATGTGTAGTGGAAATTATTACGTAACGTTCTGATTTATTCTTGAGCTCCGACGTGTTGTGTGGCTTCAGCTGCTTCATACAGTCTGTATGGTTTTCGGTATCGTTACTGCGTGGAAGAAAGTACTGTATGTGCACTCCTTCCAATCTGATTGTTTTACAGTAGAGCATTAACCTTTTCTAATTCTTGATTTTAATATTTTCTTTATTTGTTTTTAAATGGTTTGTCTGGATTTACAGAAACATGAGTTTTTCATTTTTATT